>NC_143157.1:642151-963227 GCF_041381405.1 Jatropha curcas
TTTCTATAACATCACAATTTTCAGTTTCTTTTTTTTTTTTTTCTTAGTATTCAAAAAGGGTTAGATGGGAATGATATTCATTATTCAAGCACAAAATTGCTCTTCTAAATCAAATATTTAATTGAATTTCCCTTTTTCCCTCTTTGTTTCCATTAATATTTTATTTCCTTTATTTTATAAACAAACTTATCTCCTTCCTTAGAAAGAAGGGAAAAAATAGGAACTCCATCATTAAGCTAGCATTCTAGCAATTTTATGATCCTTGAAGACTAATATACCAATTAATCCTACTGAAATTAGAAGAAAATTTTGTTTTGGGAATTGATTCAAACCATAACTTTTGCTGAATTGACAATTTAGAATTGAAAGGAATTTATTTATATAAAAGGCAACAAAATATTAATGAAACTAAATAAAAAATAGAAAATTATATTTGGTTGAAGAATGTGTAATTTTGTCAATTAAATAAGCATTTAATTTTAAAAAAATAAAGGTTGAAGAGTTTAATACTGATAAACAAAAGTTTGGGGATTCAACAGTTAAAAATTGATAAGTTTAAGAGCTTAAATATTTATTACCGCTTGGAGGGAGTTATTTCTTATTTTTCGAGATTCATCCTATAATACGAGGTCAAAAGACCAAAATAAATTATTTTAGTAGCCCTAATAAAAGGAATGTTGTTATATTCTAAATTGGGAATGTCTGATTTACATTCCAAAAACAAATTAAATTGCAATAATGTTCTTGTTTTAAATTTGATGATTTGATTCCTTGTTTGAATTTATTCCCAAATTTAGTGCAAAGGGTTCTGAAACTACTCAAACCTTAGACACTACCTCCAGTAAAAATTCACCACCTTGTAAGGAAGTGGGTGAAATTTAACTTTGTTTTTGGAAAGATAATCTACCAAGCTTATATGGAAAATTTCTTCAAATTAAGTATTATTTTTTGGAAAAAGAAATTTCCAAATTTCCTTCCTTATTTCAAATAGATATACTTTTTAATTACTAGTTTTTAATAATATGATTTGCACGTTATTTATATTTATTGTGATTCAGAAAATTAACTTGAAAAGTTAATTTCTTACCAAAATAAGAGATAATATTTCAATCAATTATAGAAAAATTTATTTGTATTTGACAACTTTGCATTAAATAATTAATTGTTCATAAATTTACCATAAGTAACATGTTATGTTTCTAAGTAGCATGTTATGTTTTTACGAAGCAAATACTTATCTTTTTGTAAAGTGTAAAGTGATAACAAATCTAAGATTTTATTTATTTCTGGACAATAGCTAATTGCTGAAAAATATTTTTCACGGCTTATTTTTTATTATTTGTTTAAAATATTTAAAATTAATTAAAAATTATCATGTAAATAGCAAAATAAAAAATTGATTATCAATAATTCAATACTAAAATCAGAAATCTTCAAAACGTCACTTGAAGAGAACACAAATATTGTTTATAGCGAATACAAATAAATTCTAGATAGTCAAATAAATAAACTTAACTTGTGGTGATTTGTTCTCCAGAGAAAGTAACTATATATACTAGTAAGGATAAAATTATATTTGATTTATTATGTTTCATGTTTATCAAAATCTAATATAAAATTCTTTATGTTTGTTCGAATCTTTATGTTAATATTAATATATATGATCGCATATATACTATTTTATTTAATATTAATATACTATTTAATATATATGATCGAAGTTATTAGGATTTTGACTCCTGACAGAGAGAGGTTATTAGCTATTATGTTTCTACTAGATCTGAAGTGGTGAGAAGTTTTAATGGGTAAATTGATATTTTCAAACAAGTTTAAGGGAAAAATTGGCTAAAAAGTTGATTTCTGGGCAATTTGAATATTTCATTTAAATACTGGGAGTAAAATGAGCATTTTTCCTTTCTCATTAGTGTGTGTATATATATATATATATATATATATATATATATATATATATTAAATCCTCTTCGATAGGGTTATAACTCTTATTTGAGTGATAAAACTTGTTAAACAGAGTTATAATTTCCAATTATGAAGTAACAAATCTTTTACAATGGGGCATAAAAATAAAAAGTAGAAATAATAATGAAATAATAACAAGTATTTATATTTAATTAGACTCAAAAGCAAGACAAAAAGATGATTAATATGAGATTTTCAATTTTTTTTTTTTAAGGGGAAAATGAGAAATGTTGAATTTTTAATGGAAGAAGAATCACCCAAAACTAGGGATGGCCCGTTCAAAATTTTTAAAATGTTGAATCTGAATCGACTTTTGAACCCCGGTTCTGGCCGATTTCAGTATGATTCCGATGAATCGACGATTCCGATTATGGTTTCCAGCGATATATGTTTTTTTTTCAAAAAAATTGATTCTAATGGTACATCTTTCTTTCGAAAATATTAATGAGTTTTAAAAATATTAGTAACTTTTATTTTAAATAAATTTTACAATGCTCATAATCATATAAGAATAAAATTAATTAATTTTATAAAATAATCAAATAAACCATCACTTTATTTTGTCTAAATATTATTAATTAAATAAATTATTAGAAAATTTTGAAAAATGCTTCAAAGAATATAATTTTGAATTTAGTAAAAGATTTAAATGAAAAAAAAAATTCAAAACAATATAATTTTAGACTAAATATTTCTTTTTTTTTTTTTTACCAATTTACTTTTTTAGATTTTTAATTTTTAAAGTAAAGTATATTTTCAAAAAAAAATCTTAATTAAAGTGTATGATGTAATAAAATATTATTGAGACTTTTAGAGGTGTATAGAATAGGTTAAGTGATTATCATTTTGAAAATAAAAATAGAAAATTTACGATTCGACTGGACCAGAACCGCCGATTTCGAACTAGTTCAGGTTCAAATTTTACTATTAACATTAACCTTAATCAGCCCTTGAACCATTGGGTCCGGTTCAAAACTTTAAACTGAAGGTGTTGGTTCATCTACAGTGTCCTGGTTCAAAATGAACCGGTGGCTTTGCCTATCCAAAACAAATGGGAGGATAGAAGGAGGAACTTTATCAACCTGAATGGCTTCTCAAATAGGCAAGGAGATAGCTTACTTAGCTAGTTCATGATCCACCATATTACAATTTCTCTTAGCATGAACTAATTTGCAAAGATTAAAACTACTAAACAAAATATCTGAACTTAATAATCTAGTTCTAAAATCAAAATTTGGAAATTACGAGAAGAGGAGAGTTGAACCAAAATGAGAGAATCAGTTTCCAAAATGAGAGGAATAATACCCAAATCAACTCCTTTCTGGAAATCAAAAATTGAAGCTTCTACCTCGACAGAATTAGATGCCACCTGAAGCCGCTGGAATTTCATACCCAATGCCATGACAGCACCATAACCCTAGCCCCTGTCAACACTTAAAGCTGCACCAGTATTTAGTTTATAGAGTTCCATTGGAGGAGGAGACCAAGAACTGGATTCAGGATCATGGAAAACACGTTGTCCTATTTGCAGAACATTAGCATTTTGGAAATCAAATAGTAAGGACGTTTGCTGCATAACGTGTTCTCCCAACAAAACAACTTTCTGATTAACTCGAAAAAATGAGATCAATCAAAACACCACCAACTGTTCCTTCTTAAATGCAAACGAAATATCATTAAACCAATAATAAAAGGATGTAATTGATACTTGATTAACTCGAATTCTCAGAGGACTAAGAATCCAAACTTTCTGAGATAAGAGACAATCTCTGAATACATGCAATAAAGATTCCACAGTATCACCACATAATTCGCATAAAGAATCCATTGCAACTCCTCTTCGAGTTAAAGCTTCAGAAACTGGTAATAGTTTCTTATAAGCCTAGTAAATAAAATATTAACTTTTGATGCAATGTGAAGATTACAAATTTTATTCCATAAAACGCATTCTCTGAGGATGAAGAAGTTGATATCCTTGAAGAATGCAAATTATAAAAGACAAAATGATAAGCATTCATAACTGTAAGCAATCATCCTTAGTAGGATACTAAATTGCATTATCAACTTATCTTTGTTGCCTAAGCGGGATAGAACATATATGCAAAGCATCTTCGGGTAAAAAGATGGACCGCACCAATTCTGAATTTCAAGACAGCTTCTCTTGATTAATAAGTTCACCAACTGTAGCATTTCCATCAAGGATCTTAACCGATAAACATATTCCAAGCGCAATCTGGTCAAGTAACTATCTTTCTTTCGAAATGCTTATTAGCCCCATTGCCTATTTGTTGGGATTATAACTGATCCCGAGTGGGGCCCGTGGAAAAATGCCGTAAATACCAGATGAAAAATAGGGACACCGAGATTTACGTAGTTCACCCGTCAATTGTTATGGGCTACGTCCACGGGACAAACTCCGAATAATTCTTCCACTATAAAATAGTAGGTACAAAAGAGATTACAAAAATAGTAGCACTCTAAGTGTTTCCCAAAAAACACCCCAAAAAATTATAATCCTCACTATTTTCTCTCTTTCCCAATTTTAGGAACCCTTTCCTAAAATTTTCTCTACACTTAACTGTGTAGACTTCTTCATTTTGTTTTGTACGATTTGTTGAGGGAAACCTTCTCCTATAAATAGGAGAAGGGGATGCGTTATTATTTTCCTCTTCTTTTTTTTTTCTTCTTCCGTAGTCTTCTTTGACTGCCAAAATAAACCGTGTTTGTTTTTTTTTTTTCTTTTCAAATGTGTGTGGGTTCCACATGTCAGAGGGACCCATAACAATTCTCTCCCTCCCGACTACATGGTGGGACTCTCCATTCCTGCCGCTTTGACATACAATTCGAACTTTTCCTTCGGAACGATCTTTGTCAATATATCTGCAGCATTTATGTCTGTGTGAATTTTTCGCAACTGGAACTGCTTCTATTCAACGGCAAATCTAAGCCAATGATATCTTATATCAATGTGCTTCGTTTGTGCATGATATATAGTATTTTTTGCTCAAGTCAAACACACTTTGGCTATCATTTTGCTCAAGTGAAACACACTTTGACTATCACAATAAACTATATATTCTTTTTGTTGCACACCCAATTCTTGAAAGAATCGCTTTAACCAAAGCATTTCCTTTCCTGCTTCCGTTGCTGTAACGTACTCTGCTTCGGTCGTTGATAACGAAACACATTTTTGAAATATCGACTGCTATGAAATAGCTCCTCCTGAGAATATAAATAGGTATCTTGATGTAGATTTTCTTTCATCAAGATCACTGGCCATATCTGCATCTGTGTAACCAACAAGTGCAGGCTTTTCACCTCCAAAAGTTAAACATAACTTTGAAGTTCCTCTCAGGTATTTGAATATCCACTTCACTGCTTCCCAATGTGTCTTCTAGGGATTTGAAAGAAATCGGCTCACAACGCCAACTGCATGAGCGATATCTGGTCTCGTACACACCATTGCGTATATCAAACTTCCGACCGCTGAGGAATATGGAACTTTTGACATACCTCCTTTTTCTTTCTTTGTTGATGGGTAGGATTTCTTACTTAACTTGAAGTGAGCGGCAAGTGGAGTGCTAACTGGTTTAGCATTCTTCATATTGAACCTCTCTAGAACTCATTCAATATATTTTTTCTGCGATAACCATAACCTGCAGGACTTTTTGTCTCTAATAATCTCCATTTCGAGAATTCACCTTGCCAATCCCAAATCCTTCATGTCAAATATTTTTGACAAATCACTCTTTAACCTGCTAATCATATGTGCATCTGGTCCAACGATTAGCATATCATCAACATATAAGAGAAGGATGATAAATTTACCATCAGCGAATTTCTGGACATATACACAAGGATATGCATCTGTCCTTTTGTATCCTTGATTCACCATAAAAGAATCAAAGTTTTTATAACATTATCGCGGTGCTTGTTTCAACCCGTACAAGCTTTTCTTCAAGTGACAAACCATGTCCTCTTTTCCCTTAACCTTGAAACATTCTGATTGTTCCATATAGATTTCTTCCTCTAGATCCCCATGCAAAAATGCGGTCTTTACATCAAGCTGCTCTAACTCAAGATTCAAACTGGCTACTAGACCTAGCACAACTCGAATAGAACTCATTTTCACAACTGGTGAAAAAATCTCATCAAAGTCAATACCTTTCTTTTGAGTAAAGCCTTTGACGACCAATCAAGCTTTGTATCTCACTAGGTTGCCATCATCTTTCTTCAGTTTGTGCACCCATTTGTTCTTGAGTGTTCTCTTCCCTTTTGGAAGTTTCACCAGCTTATATGTATCATTCTTTTTCAAAGAATTCATCTCCTCTTGCATGGCCTTTGTCCAGCAATCTTTATCTTTGCAAGATTGCACATCTTGGAAGCTCTTTGGCTCCCCCTCATCAGAAATCAAAATGTAATCAGAACTAAGGTACTTTGTAGATGGTTGGCATTCTCTGGTTGACCTTCTTAACTGAGGTTCAACTCCTTCTGGTGGAACGGGGTTCTCTGGCTCCCCCTTCTCAATACCCTCTGCATCATTGTTATCATCTACAATCGTCTCTTGATCCCCCATGACTGGCTTTTCTTCTTCTTCCCGTTCTGATTCTGGCATTCCTCCTCTCGTGACATCATCTATAGGAATGCTTCCTAGTGTAATATCAATAACACCATCACTTGTGGATTCCTTACAAGTTGTATCTGCCACGATCTCATTCTCGTGGAATACTATATCTCAGCTCCGGACAACTTTCTTTTTCATTAGGTCCCACAACCTATAGCTAAACTCTTCGTCTCCATAACCGACAAAAGTGCAAGGAACTGACTTGTCATCAAGCTTTGATCTCTGCTCCTTCGGAACATGCATAAATGCCTTGCAGCCAAATACCCTCAGGTGAGAGTATGAAATATTTTTACATGTCCAGACCTTCTCTGGGATATCAAAATCCAAAGGTGCTGAAGGTAGTCGGTTGATTAGGTAGACAGCAGTATTGACAGCTTCTCCCCAAAATGGCTTAGGTTGATTAAGCATGGATCTGACTCTTTCAATAATGGTGCGATTCATCCGTTCAGCAACGCCGTTGTGTTGAGACGTACCAGTAACTGTCTTTTCATGCCTGATACCATGCTGACTACAATAATCTCTAAACTCCTTAGAGATGTATTCACCACCATTATCCGTGTGCAAACACTTCAAAGCCACTCCAGTCTCCCTTTCCACCATCGCATGGAATTGCTGAAAGTGCTTGAATAGTTGATCCTTTGTACGCAACAAATATATCCATGTTTTTCGTGAGAAATCATCAATGAAGGTTAGAAAATATCTACTTCCTCCAAGTGATCATACCTCCATAGGACCACATACGTAAGAGTGTACCAACTCCAACTTGTTGTCTCTTCGTCTAAAGCTTTTCTGAAATGAGACACAATGTTGCTTGCCAAATAAACAATGATCACAAGGGTTTATTTTACCTTTGGCTAATGGGATGAGGGACTTCTTAGCCAACATATTCAACCCTTTCTCACTAACATGCGCTAGCCGCCTATGCCACAAATTTGGTGAAGCATCATCTGCAACTGTATTCAGTTGACCTGCACATATTGTTGCGTGCATCTTATACAGCGAGCAACATAATTTTCCTCTCGCCACCACCAAAGACCCTTTGGTGACTTTCCAGTTACCGTCACCTATATAGTGGTGATAGCCTTCCTTGTCCAGTACACTGACAGACAACAGGTTCAATCGAAGATCGGGAATATGTCTCACATTTTTAAGTATTAATGTGCACCTGACACTTGTCTTTATGCAGACATCACCAATTCCCACCATTTGCGAGACACTATTATTTCCCATTCTAATAGTGCCAAAATCTCCTGCTTTATAAGTGGAAAAGTATTCCCTTTTTGGAACACAGTGGTATGAAGCACCGGAGTCTATTATCCACTCGGTATCTGCATCTCCAACATGACAGCAATTTGCATCATGAGTGACTAAAGTCACATCACCATCTTCTACTGAGACTGTAGTAGATGTATTTCTGTCATTCTCCTGTCTTCGGTTTACATTATCCTATTTGAGTAAATGGCAATTCCTTTTGAGATGACCCTCCTTGCCGCAATGATAACACTTTCTCATTTCTCTGGACTTGGATCTACCACTTGACTTTTCATGCCTTGGACCTCTACTCTTGCTCCGACCCCTATTCTCTGTGACAAGGGCTTGTGAACTGGTAATGGCAACGTCTCTTCTTCATAGCTCTTCATTGAGTAGTCTATTCTTTACCATAGACATTATTACCACATCATTTGGAGCTGAGTTACTCAATGATACCGCAAGAGTATCCCAACTATCCGGTAGAGATCCCAATAGTAGGCATGCTTGCATCTCGTCATCCAAGGACATACCGCCAACTGCTAACTCAGTTAGGAGTCCTTCAAAATCATTCAGGTTTTGTGTAACTGATCGCCCCTCTAACAAATGCAAGTTCATGACTTTACGAATCATGAACACTTTTCCTTGAGCATTCGCAGCCTTGTACATATTCTATAATTTCTTCCAAAGAACTTGGGGATCTTTTTCATTTCTCACGTGGTTGTACAGGCTAGCATCTATCAATTGGCGTATTGTACCCAATGTTTGCTGTTTTAACTTGTCCCACTGCCTTTCTTTCATTTCTTCTGACTTTGCACTGTCACCTTCAATTGGATCATATAGATCTTTGCAATTGAGGTAGTCCTCCATTATGGATTTCCACATTGAATAATTCGAATCCGACAGTGATTTT
The DNA here is from genome assembly GCF_041381405.1 of Jatropha curcas. Lineage (NCBI taxonomy): Eukaryota > Viridiplantae > Streptophyta > Magnoliopsida > Malpighiales > Euphorbiaceae > Jatropha > Jatropha curcas. The sequence continues at coordinate 650,914 of NC_143157.1, forward strand.
CATAAGTGTACGAAATCGCAACAAGTAATATAGAATGAGTAGAGTATCGTGTCCACAAGGATTGTATACCAAGTACCAAAATTATGTTAACCTATTATTATTTAAACGGCAATAAAGGAAATTATTTTAAGAAATTAAATTAAACAAATAAAATAGAACAAAAAGAAATCAAGCAAGAATATTTGATGAAAAGAAATCAAGGATTTAAAGTTACTAGGGATTTTGACTTCACTTAATTCTATCCAATTTATTTTATTAGTTTGATAATCAATTTTAATTGTCCAAGTAGGGGAAACAACCCTAAAATCACTAACAAGCTCTCCCGATGTATTGTTAGCTATTTTAACCCGGTCTAATTACCTATCTTCCAATAGCGCAATCAAATATAAATTAAATCATTAAGTTTTATGGTTTGTTTATGAATTCATAACCTAAGGTCATTAACTTATGAAAACCCCCATGAGTCAAACCATATAGCTTTTGCATCAAGTTATTATTTTCATGTAATTTATTACCCTATTCATATCAAAACCCTTCTCCCGATAGTGATTAATGAAATAAATCAATCCAGGGGAGAAACTCTGCCTGGAAGCATTAAGTTCAATAATAAATTATATCATGAACAAGGAAAAGCAAATGTAATATCATAAATTGGAATCAAAATTAAGCTACATCAAATCTCTAGTATGAGAGTTTTAGTTCAACATAGTAATTAAATAAAACTCAATTGAACTTGTAAATATTCTCATAATCAGCATGAATATTGAAAATAAAACAAGAAAAGAGTTTAGAAATAAAAACTAGTTAATGATTGGTTTGGACGACTTCCTTAAATCTTGACACAAATCTTGAATACTTGAAGTCTTGGAGAGAGAGAGAAAACAATAGAACAAAAGATGGAATATACAATGGATGGTTCCCTTGACTATGGCTAGTCTCTTTATTTATATAGATTTTCTGGAATATCTTCGCGTTCATTTAGGAAAGTGAATCTTTATTAAGTATGAAATCTTTTAGAGATAGGAAATTGTTTAGGCTTTGTATTTATTCCTAATTAGGACTGTCCCAGTGCCTAGATAGCAAATAAGCTGGTTTCCTATAAAAATCCTGCAAAATTCCTCAAGATCAAGTGAAGTATGATTTAAGGAAGCTTTACACAAAAACATAAATAAAACTAAATAAAAACTAATTAAATTAATTTAAAATACTAAAAATCCTAATAAAACTATATTAAAAATACTATAAAAATACCAACTATCAGAATCCGTTAATTTGATCATTGCCCCGTCGTTAGCCATGTCGAATTCTAAATCTAACAAAATTTTACTATTCACGAAATTCACTATTCACGTGAATAGTAACTTTATAGAAAACTGACAGAATTTACCAATCAGGCTCTGATACTAGCTGTTGGGATTATAACTGATCCCGAATGGGACCCGTAGAGAAATGCCATAAATGCCAGATGAAAAATAGGGACACCGAGATTTACGTGGTTCACTCTTCAATTTTTATGGGCTACGGCCACGGGACAAACTCTGAATAATTCTTCCACTATAAAATAGTAGGTACAAAAGAGATTACAAAAATAGTGGCACTCTAAGTGTTTTTCAAAAACACTCTAAAAAATTATAATCCTCACTATTTTCTCTCTTTCCCAATTTTAGGAACCCTTTGCTAAAATTTTCTCTACACTTAACTGTGTATACTTCTTCGTTTTATTTTGAACAATTTGTTGAGGGAAAACCTTCCCCTATTGGGATGCGTTATTAACACGTCCACCGAATGGACGCATTAATCACGCGTCCACTTTTCCTCTTCTTTTTTTGTCTTCTTCCAAAGAAGACTGCAAAAATAAAAAGTGTTTGTTGTTGTTTTCTTTCTTTTCAAATGTGTGTGGGTCCCACATGTCGAAGGGACCCCACAACACTACTCTGGGTCTGGTCCCTGTCTCAATAACCCATCTAGCATTAATTAGAGTTCTCCATGCATAACTCGTTTGAAATCCAGACTTAGCTTCCAAAAAAGATGTTCGAGGGAAATACCTTGCTTTTAAGAAATGGGCAAGCAAAGAATCAGGAATCTTTATTAATCTCCATCAAATTTTCTTTTTCTTGATTTTTCTTACTCTAGTGTAAATTGATGGGTTGAGTTGCTGATAAATTATAGGTTAGATGGATGGATTGGATTTTTTAGTGTGCTTTGAGTTTTTTAGTTAGAATTGCATTTGAATGATTGAGTTTGATTGCATGGTAAACAATATTAGTATTTTTCTTTTTTACCCTTTTTATACAAGTTATTAGTATTTATAAATTTTATATTTTGAATTGTATTTAAAAAAATATATTTAAAAACATTATATATAAAAAATTGGACTGAATCGTATTAAATCTAGTTGCACTTTCCGATTCAGTGAACTCCTGGCTTCACTGGTTCAATGACTAATCTGATTTTCAGAACATTGGTACTTACTAAGTTTAGTCATTTTAAATGCATATTAACTAACCTTAGATAATTAATTAATTAATTAATTTTAATAACTGCAAAAATCAATAATAGATGAATGAGTATATCTCACATTAAAATAAAAATATAATAGAAAAATATTTACATTTATATATATCTAAGGCTAAAGGGCGTGTGAAAGTACTGTTCCTGTAACAGTGTTTTCACAATTATGCCCTTAGGTATATATAATATCCTTAATTATATTTTAATCCCATAATGTTTTTTGAATATCAATAAAATTCTTGCCACAATAGTGTTTTACCCATTTAATCCTTTGATAGTTATTTAATTATATTCGTGTCCAATATTATTTCTCTATTTAAATTTTGTGCCATTAATTTATATACAAAAAATTATTCATAGCTAACTTTCTTCATTAATTTAACTTATTTCTGTACTTTTCCATTTTTTAGACCTAATTAATCAATAAATATTATATATCTTTCCTCATAATTTGATATATATGAAATCTTTAGAATTCAAAAATTTTATTAGTTCACGTGTATTCATATTATTTTTAGTATTAAATACTATCAATATATCATTTGTAATAAATTATTTTTTCTAAAAATTTAAATTCGAAATAATAAGTTTTAATAATTTAAAAAAACATTTTAATTGGTAAATCCAAAACGACATACAAATGCAATAGACACACTTCGACTTGGGTCTCGAAGAAGTAAAAAGCAAAAAGGAAGAGTGTTTTTATCCAATACCCAATAATTCTGCAGAGTCAAAAGCAAAAATGGTGGATTGATCAAACTCTTAAAACAGTCTATCAAAAACAAACAAGCCCTTCGACAACAAGAAGAAGAAGAAGAACGAAATGGTATTCAATAGTTTGATGGTGTTATCAGTAGCCCACAAATCAGCAGATTTATGGCAAGAAATAGCTCGCATTCAACTTCAAGAACGTGTAAGCAGTCACCAACTTCTTGATCTAATCTGCTGTTTTCCTCTTCAACAATTGGGTAGTTTTGCTCTCTGGCTATGGACTTTCCTTTGCCTTCCTCCTCCAGATTCTTTCTATCCTTACTCTTACTACTCCAATTCATCATCTTCTGATGAAGATGATCATCATTATCATTTCCCTCTTGCCCGTGGGTCTTCCTTATCTTCTTCTCCTCCATCATCGTCCGTTGATCTTGGTGACTACTACCATGACTCTCACTCTGATTGATTGACTGATGATGGGTTCTTCTCCAATTTCAGCTTTTTGTGTACAGTAACACTCTCTCTATCTCATTTTATTTTTCAGTTTTGGTTTTGTTTATTGAAATTATTATTGTTATTACGTGCTCCCTTTTGCTAATTTGGGAAATTATTTGTTGGATGTTGATGGATTTAACTGTTAGAATTCAATGACTATGAGTGTTTTTTTCTTAAAAAAGTTTTTTCTTTTGACAAGAAAAATGGTGTTTTTCTGCTTACTATTATATTGATTTTGCCTTTATGAGTTATTTTTTGGGTTTTATTTATTTTGGATAGTGCAATGTATCTGTTTTTTGTAGTTGCGTAAGGAAAAACATATTCTAATAAGGACTGGATAAGAGAGCAAGTGCTTGCAATGACTTGAAAAGGAATATAGGGATAAAAGGAGTTTGTCTTGCTTTCTTTGGAAATTCCTAATCCTTAATTCTGTAAGGATAAGCAACACCATTATGCACCCTTCATAAGTCCTCTCCTCGTAATGGCTGCCTCAATACTGAATTTTGATCCTCTAGGATTCCACTTCAAACATTGCCATTAAGAAATATTTGAGTTCATCACTGTCTGTTGAAGACAGAAGCTACTTACACTTCAGTATAGAATAAATCATTTAAACTTTGTTCCAGAGCATTGGAAGACTTGATTTTCCATATTGCAATTTTAGCGAGCATTAGAGTTGTGAGCCATCCTTTCAAAAAGAAAAGATATTAGTTAAATCACCTCCTAAATCCCTTCTGATTTCACATCAAGCAGAAGAGTTTATAACAATAATAAAATAGATTTAATTTGCAAATGCACTTTCCCTGTCTTCATCAGGAAAACAATCTTGAGCTACTCATTGACAGTCATTGCTACTAAACAAAATAAAAACAGAAATGATAGAAGGATCCAATTAAAGACAGATTTTAGTTTTACTTGTCTGGTATTCCATTTGTTCATCAGCTTCAACTTTTGATTGTAGAATAAAGGATATAGATTGAACCGTCCTTGTAACATACATATTTATCTTCAACTTTAAATAATATAATAAAATGTACTTTTTGTTTTGAGTGAACTTACTGTGCAGACCAACTTCTGTTTCTGATGTGGCAAAGAGAAGTTGAGGAGTTCCAAATTCCTTTACATAGCGTTTGGAATAATTCTTTGTGGAATTCATCTCATTTACAAATGATTTCATTAAAAAAAAATATTTCATAAGTGAACTTTTGTGTTTGGATCAAATATGGAATTCATTCTAAATATGTAGCATTACTAGCTTGTATTTCTAATTCTTAAGCTTTCAGCTTGTACCTCTTATTAAGTTTATAGTTCATTTGCAAAATTCTATCAATTTCGATAGAATTTGGTTCAAGTATAACCAACTCCATAAAATTACAATAACAACAATAACAACTAAGTCTAATCCCAAACTAATTGGGATCGGCTATATGAATCCTTTCTCCATTTTGCTCTGTTCATAGCTAAATCTGCATTAATGGTAAGAGACAGAAGATCCTTTGCAACGACTTCCTTCGATGTGGTTCTAGGTCTACCTCTTCCCCGTTTAGCAACCTTCACACCAATGCATCACACTTAAAAATCATGACACCTGAAGGTCTATGTAAGACTTGACCTAACCATCTCAGTCATCCTTCTCTCATTTTATTTTGACTTGTGCTACTCGCACCTATTGTCTCAACTCCATAAAACTAAATATGTAAAATTCTAAATGAATTTTCATTTATACCAAACATGAAAATGTGGATTTGTGAATAGTTACCATAATTTATACCAAACAAGCTTTTAAGAGAACTTAAAACATGTAATAGGAATTTGTATTACAAAAGAATATAAAGTTGAGAGGGAAAAAATATTAGAAGGAAAAAAGAGGTCCTGGAAAAGTAGGCTGCATTGAAACTGGGGAAGATAAAATTTTCAAGGCAATAGATTAAGGATAGCATAAAAGAACTTCAACAATTTCTGTTTGCTGATGCTTTCAATTTGAAAAATAAATGAGATCTTTCTAATATAAGATCTTATCGATGATGATTATCTTGGAAGTTCAAGAAACCTTTCATTTGTTGTTTTCCCAGAATAGCTCTAGTATTTCTACTTCTATATTTCTAACATGCAGAGGTTACATGATGCTGAAGTTTTTCACCTATGTAGATCCTTTTGTTATTGCTCTGATAGAAAGTGAAACTGAATGAGCCGTTTGCCTTTTCAGGTGGTTGCTGATGAATGAAGTTAGCTCTTGCCATGTATTCTGTTGTAGAATTTGACTAGATAGGGGTTTGGGAAAGATTGCTTCTTTTTGCCTTAGACTATCATTGCTGGATCACAAAGAACAGATTTTGCCAAGTAAGATAATTTGAAGGATCTATATTTCTTTGGGCTTGTCTTCTATGTATAGTCGTGGCTGCTAATAGTGCTTAATCTTTATAGTTAATTTCTGATCTTTAAAGGTTCCTTTTTTTTCCAGTTGTGTGATATGTATAAATAAAATTGAATGTACAATATTATTTAACTATTTGTACAAAAAGTTCTGCTACTTCTTGTTTCCTTTTGGTTTGCCTTATTATTATTATTATTATTTTGTTTATTTTGGAGTGAACCTATCATGTCCTTTCCGGATTTGCAAATGTGACCTTGGGCTCATTCTATTCATATAGTTTTTCTTTTTTTTTTTTGGGGATCCTTATCTGATGTTATATGTATATCATAGATGCATTATATCTATATTTTTCAGCTATAGAAATTCAGAATAAAAAAACAAATTTAAATTTGTTTTTGGGAGAGGATATAGAGAAACAATTTCAATTATTGGAATAAATCTCAAAACAGTGTTTGAATACTCCCAAGTTGATTTGTAACAGAAGCTGCCCCTTAGGTTATAAAACTGGTTGAGACCTTATTTTGAGACTTGTTTTGCAGAGAAATTTATTAAATTGTATTCTTATCTATATGCTTCTGAGCTATGAATGGACTAGCTGTCAATTATCAAAAAATTATAAATTTAAAAAAAAAAAAGATGAGATTATATACACACGCACACACATATATAGATGAGAGATCATTGACAGGTATTCAGAGGACCAATATCTACTCAACATGATAATCTATGGTATAATATCTTTAGGGAAAAAAAAAAAAAAAAAACAAACAAACAAACAACAGCCAAATGAATGAAAACTCTGGATGTCCATATCTCAACCTCTTACCCATGTTTGCTGATCATGGTAGGCCTTCTAAACCATAGCATCCCATCCAAGCTTAAGAACTCATAAAAGCTTTAGCTTTCCTAGTTTTTTACCATTACATGAAGACATGCTGAGCCTTAATGATAAGATGCTGCTAAAGGACGCCTGAAGGAGTGTTAAATAGACAAAAGATATAGTTATTCATTTTAATGCGGTGAATGGATACCATCCACTTTCTATTTTCTGGTATAAGAGTGATACACTGTCAGATTCTTATGCAAATTGCAAAGGAGATGGGAAAGCTTGAAAAGATAATATGCCTGCTTTACTTGTATATAGTAACATATTTATGTTGAATATGGCTCTTCAGTCTTTCCACAGAAAATAAAAGTAGAACAAAAAAAAGAGGATATTCTCATTCTCTTTGTCATGGTTGAAAAGGAATACCACTGTGATCTATATGCTTCAGTATAGGTCAAGTGGTTATTCGGTAATAATCCTCTCTCATGATATATTATGTTACACTGAGAAATTATTACAGCTCCACTGTCCACCTCTACAGACAGAACTTTCAGATAGTTTTCAAATATTGGAAGTCATATTAAGTGACTGCCCCGGAGTAGTGGACCTTGTGTTTTTCCACTTTCAGCCTATAAGGAACCCATGACTTGTTTAGGATTCAACAATGGACAACTGTCTTCAAATTCTAGTTGCATATTTCTAGTTTCTAATGCATCTAGTATATGTTGTGGGAATTTAACTGCTTGTGGTTTCTCCTATTCTTTTTGGAAACAAAACTAGAGCTAGGAAGATGAGAGGGAGAGCTTATACAGCTTTCTTTTTTGATGTTTTCTTATTTATTGGTATCTCTAACCTAGTTTGTGTTAAACTTTCCTTTTGAGAGGCTTTAAACAGAAAGTTTTGCAATAGTAGAAATATTCCATCCACTTAGCTACCTTCCAATTGTTAGAATTCTCACCTACCCATATCAACTATGTGGATTATTTGACTTGAACTTCCAAGGAAACTATGTCCTTTGACAATAGGAGATTCCATTTTGTTGTTTGTGTTCCAATGCTGCTCTTTATTATGTTCGATGTAATTTTGCGTTCTGCAAGGCAATGAACTAAATTGGTTGTGTCTTCTTGGATTTAGTCTGAAAGTTGAGAAGATTAAAAACCTTTTATTGCAGCTTTATTTTATTTCATTCTTTTACTACCTTCTACCACTCAATAAGACTCGATCATGCCCTATTTCCACTTAATTGGAGTTGGTTATATGGATCTTTTCAGTATTCTACCCTATCCCGCACAATATACCTTGCTATGTAAAGCAGCATTCTTCCCTGGGAAGTATTAGAGTTCCCTTCATAATTTGGTCTTTCCAATGTTGCTGAATGTAAGTATTTTTTTTTTTTTTTTCAGTGACAATCAACCTATTGATGATCAAGAACTATGCAAACAATTGCTATCATATACCTTAATAGCAAGTTAGTTATGGAAGCTTTTACTTGTTAGAACAGGAGTTGTTTTCTTTGTGTTTGCAGGAATTTTAAACTAGTTAAACGGTGTACATTTTGGATTTGCAAGAATGAGATATATTATTGATAGAGGTATGCTAGCATGCTAGTTGAGACCACCGTTAGGCATACTGATCATTGGAGGGAATTATTCAGTGCACTTGGTGTGCTACAATATTTTGCATCCTCCATTCACAATTACATTAGGTCCACCTAAAATTATGAAAGGTGGATGCTGCATAAATGCAAGTGAAGGTGCATTGCACTCAGTATATCGAATATTTTCTCACTAACGATAAATTGGAAGTGAGTTGTTGGAAGTGAGTTGTTCATAGTTTTGTGAATTTTGTACTATCTTCTTTGATATGGAATTTCTTGTAGAATAAGAAAATCTTGGATTTCTCTTTTTTATTCATTTTCAGTTTTGTATAACACGCATCATTTTGGATTCAGCCTTTTAGCTTCTACTTAGATTTGGTCACACCCTTTTATCTATCTTGTTCTTTATTATTCATTCTGAATTGTGCACTTGATAGTTCAAGAACAATACCTTCTTTGAATATCTGTGATTAATAGAAGACATCCTGCTCAAATGGCTGATTTTGTTAACTGTTGGCTAATGTGATAAAGATATTAGAAAAGTTACCTTAAATCAAGAAAATTGTTTTTCTGAGTTGGGATGTGATTCCATTTTGTTGGTAGGGAGCAAAAATGCAAATTCTGAATTGGATGAAATGAGGCTCTATAATTATATTCAAACTTTATTCTGATTCTTGAAAGATGATGTTGTTGTAATGATGTTTTGGGGATGAATAATATAGGCTTGCTTCCTATGTTGCACGGACACGGAAACAAGAAAATGTGGAAATATAATTTTACACCGAAAAATGGTATTTTATACAGGAAAATGGACACTTCGAAATACCCATGGCTAGAAGTTCCCATGCATTGCTTCTGAATTTAGACAATTGGATTTTGAACTGTTTCATTATAGCTCAAGAGTCTTGGTTCAGAAAATTAGAATTGCTTCTTTTTTTATTTTTTTCAGGGATCCTATGGTACAGAGATATTGTACAATATTACAAGTTTAGGCAGATTACAAACACAATACATTGAAATAACAAAGCACATATAGGGTAGCAATTAAACTGGGAAGAAATTACAATAATTGCTTGGTTCAAGTTTTTCTCTTTAAGGATAAAATCTCTATTTGTTGGTTATATTTAAGAATAATGCTTAAAAATGTAAATCATTTCATTATCAATTGAATTAATCAATTATCAAAAACAAAAAGATTTGGATTCTCAAGTTGTATGTTTTGATTTGACCTTTTTATTCTGCTAAACAAGTTCAGGTACCAAATTGGTTTTTATTCTTAAAATAAATAGAAATTTTACTCCATTGCTATTTAATAGAAATTTTGACATTATTGCCCATATGAGATATACCTAGAGAAGAGAACGAAGGAAGCGAATGAACCTCGTAATAGTAAAAAAGTAGGTTTTTTTAGTTTATTCCATTGCTATTTTTGATTCTGTTACAGTTTTAATAGAAAAAATCAAAAATTTTTTTTATTTAGTTAGCTTTTGTTATGTCTAATGAAAAATCGATTTGAATTACACCAATTTAGATCGGTTTGATTAAGTTATGTAAGCTAATTAAGTCAGCTCTTCTTATATTTTAAGAAATTAAAAAATTTTCAATTTTGACCAATTTGATTTGATTATTGCTATCTCCTGCTTAAATTAGGTATTACAGCGTAAGAGGTGCTTGTAATTGACTTTAGAGGATGAGAAGTTGAAATGATCTCCAGCTTTCTTCCACAAACCGTCAAGAATTTAGGAAAAGATTAATCTACGAAAAAAAGAACACATTTGTAACCTTATATTTTTCATTTAATGAAATTATATGTTTCCATGCTAAATAAACTCACTTCCAATAATAACAGGGCTAATTTCATTGGAAGAACCTGAATTATATGGATACGCACAATGGAGTAACAACTTTAATTTGTAACTTAAAAATATGTAATTTCCAATTTATGTAACAGTAAAAAAGACCTTTGCACACTTATGGGTTGAGACTCAGTTAACAATACAAGTTGGACATATGAGAAGAATTTTAACTGTGACTAAACCTGAGCCAGACTTAGTCTGTCCCTGATACCGGTGGTTTACATCAAAAAAAGCAAACTACTGATGTATCTTTATTTTATTGAACGGATTTATCGTTAACGTGGTAGACTGAATCAGTTCTTACTTGTTCAAGTTTTGTGGAATAAAAAAAATGTAAGCAATTCCCTATAGTAAAAGTGCAATTGAAACTAGATTAGTGATTTTTGCCAGTCTTTTGATTGGTTGATCAGTCATCTTAATGATGTAGGAGAGCTCTCTCTCTTATGGAAGAATTGAACTTATTGCTGGGCTGGTTATTCAGAGCCAGCAATTGGCTGCCGGATTTCGTCCCGCAACTAGAAGAAGATCCCTACAACAAGCTCGGAAAGAAATTTATAATCGAAGGTTCTAACTAGTTCAAGTTTTTTCGCAGTCAATTTTTTAAACTCTTTTTTTATATTTTTCAATTCGAAATTGATTTGGAACTAGAAGCCGAATTCATCTAATTCCTTGAAACCAGAACTAGAATTGATTCTTTCAATCATGATTATAAATCCGTTTAACAAGATTCTACTAGAATTCAATTTAGACCAGTTCAGTTTTGATTCCAAACTAAAACCTAGGGATGACCATACGATGAACCTCTATAGTTGCTTATATCTGGATGTGTTTGCAAGATGGGTTGTGCGGTTCAATTTATGAGGAAATTATGGGTTGGGATGTCTAAGCCTTCAAAAATTTAAATTCCTGTTTCATATTTTTGACCCAACCCATGAACAGAACAAGTAGCAAACCATCTATTGGCTCAAGGTTACATGCTAAGGATAAGAGTCGACTAGAACCTTTGAAAATCTAATAGAATAAGCAATTGATCTATTTTCTTTATAATGTTGATTTATCTCTTACCCTTTAAAAAATGTAATATAGTAAAAAATCTGAAGTGGTGTTCTGGAGGAGTGGATGTAGTCGGGTTGGTGTCGAACCACTATAAATTCTTGTGTTTATTTTCTTTTACTTTGAGATATTGATTGATCACACTTGCTCTACACACACATTTGTTTATTTTTCTAGAAATGCAAAATTGTTAATGTTTTTTTATTTCTGAATGTATAAAAGTTTTATATTTGTGCAAATAATAGAATTCTGGACTTCTATTCACGATTTCTTCAGTTATATTCTATTCTACTATATGTTAAAGAAATCTGAATTTTAGCGGTGTTTTGTGCTCTAACTTTCTAAAGTTTTATAAAGAAGTTCTAACTGTTATAATTAGGACTTATAAAGTTTTTCTAATTCCACTGCACTAAAATTTTAATATTTGGTTTTAAAAGTTAAATTTGCAGAAAAATTTAATTCACTCATCCTCTTGGGTTGTGCCATATAATGGGATCCACACCACTAATTCGATTTGAACCAAAGTCGAATTGGAATCAACTCAAAAGTTTCAATTTTGAATTAGATCAAAATGATTAACTTATTTAGATTGAGTCTATGGTTCACCCATTGGATAAAGTAGGAATAATTTTTAAAAAGTTTCTATATTTCATTAATTTGGTCCATAAATTGCGACATGTACCCAGTCAATTCACAAAGTTCGATTAAAATTCAACTGACTTTGGTAAAAAAAATAAAAATTAACAAGAGTTCGCTTTTAACATTTTGTGAAAAAGTATAAATTAGCATGTATTAATAAAATTTATCACGGTCTTATAAAGGGAGCATATTTTGTCTGTAACCTATTTATATCCGTTGTATATTTTCTATTTAACTAATAAAAAAGAAAAAATAATGCAAGTAACCTTTGAATTCCATTTCTCTATCTATTTTTTATTGGCTGAATAAAATTAAAATAAACTATTTAAAAAAAATAAATTAAAATCAACTGCTGAAGGAGTGGATATTATACTACTATTTGAAGTGAGGAACTAAATCAACCAAGAGAAAAGGGAAAAAAAAAAAAAAAGTGTATTTTGATAGATGAAAATATTGGAGAACAACCGGAATTGAAGTGGCTAAGTGGAAACCACAAACGCCAATCACGGCACATGAGACCCTTTGAATGTTTGTTTTGTCCAATCAGTTGATCGCTTTGTGCAATTTTCTAAAGAACTAAGATAACACAAATCATGGACAGGAAAAGGAGAATAAAAGGTTTCAGGGCTCCATTCTCTCTTTTCTTTTTAATTTTTTTCTTTTTATTATTAAATATGTACAAAATATGCATCACACCTCACTTACGTACTACATACGGATTAAAAAAGGAACAAGTCTTTATAAAACCATGATAATTTTATAAAAACATTTTAGGCTATGCAATTGGAAAAATTACAGTCGAATCCATGTAATTTGCGAAATACAATTAGTCTTTTCTCACATGTATATATATATTTTTTAAAATATATCAATTTGTCTCTATGTTTTGCTTCTGTTACACCTCTAGATCCTTATGTCCAATTTTTGCATCCTTTCTATTAAGTGAACAAGAAAACACAGAGGTCAAAAGAAAAATATTAAAATTTTATGTGAGAAAAATTACAGTATGATCAATGTGGTTTGAAAAATACAACTAGTTTTTCTCTGTGTTTTTAAAAATAAATATTTTCTTCATTCACAAGGGCATTTAATAGAAAAAATATAAAAATTAAACGGGAAGACTTTATAGTCTGACAAAAGTAAATTACAAGGAAATTTTAGTATATTTCAAAGACATAAAAACTGACTAATTGTATTCCATAACGTACAGAGACCGTACTGTAATTTCCCTATTCCGAAAAATCAACCAACTCTTAAGAGATCGTGAATGAATAGTCACTCATCATAAAGTCTCTCTCATATTTTTGTTACTTAAAAATTTCAAATAACCCTTTTGAAAAGAAAAAAGGTAAGCAAAAAATTAGTTACCAAACTTTTCTATGTCTAAAGGCATAGACTAGAATACTATCTTTCTTCCCCTAGCTTTGTTGGTGGGGGCAATAGACACCTAAATAGTGCAATTGTGACTTTTTGGGTGTGCTTGTTGCCAAATAAAGGTCAAGTCTTCAATTATCACATTCCTTGTCTGCTCCAACTTAGATAATTAAATCAGTAACACCTTTTTTTTTTTTTTTGGCCTTTGTATTTTATCTTTTTTTTTAAGCATTTTATCTTATATTATAAATATTTTTTTCAAGAATATATATTATAAATACTTTACAAGAAAGATTTTTGCCACATTGGTTACCTTATAGTTACAGTGACATGTCAAAACCTGGTTATAATAAATTGCCAAACAAAGATGGCAAGTCATATAGATTTAGAGTGAATTATTTTAAATTTGATTACTTTTCGAATATTTAGAATTTAATGATAAACTATGATTTGATAAAATCATATATGACTATTCTAAACAAAGATGGCAAGTCGTATAGAATTTTGTGTCACGTTCCTTCACTATATGGATTTTGAACGGAATGTCCACTTCAACCACCGGTTGTGCCAAGGAATTAGCTTTAATGGTAATGAAATTGTCGAAATTGTCTTTCAGCTTCTATTGATATCGTTTTGATCTAAAGAGACATTATCATAAGGATGACGAAGTCACCAGGACAAAGATGGTTATTAACGACCCATTTGACAAAATGAGCGCTCTCATCACTTGATCGACGACAATGGTGATGCGGCATTAGGCACTGGCGATCGAGGTGGTAATGGAGATGGAGAGGCAGGTAGGCAAGGAGGTACGTATACAGAGTGATAAGAGTTGCAGGAGTGGAAGGTAAGGTTTATTTTGGTGGTTCATGGCGGTTGGCAGAGGAGGAGATGTGGAGAGGGGTTTGTATAATATCAAATAGTTTTTTAGAATGTTCAATTATTGTGATTAAGGTCTTTTTAGACAATACAAATGTATGTATGTCTCTCTCTTCTTATCATGAATTTTTTCTTTGACTTGCACTATAAAATGATTTAAGTTGGACGGAAGCATATAATATAACAAGGTAAAATATGGAGATAAAATAGTATATTTTTAATAAAATAGGAACAAAGTAGTTAATTTTAGCATTTTATGGAAAAACGTTTATAATTTTTCTTTTTTTTCAATTCTTCACATATGTAAATTAATCCTATTTATTATTTATATATTGATCCTAGAAAAAAAATAATTTATGAATCCTCTATTGCATGTGTTTGTAAGTGTCATATATATTTTCATTTATAATATATGGACTTGGCCTTTAGACTTTGTATCTAACTTGAATATTTTTAGAATTGATTGAAATTGTTAGTAGTATTGGTAAAAGAGTTTGAGATGGAAGACAGCGTCGTTGCTTTAGCTAGGAAGTTACTTAAAAATCCAATAATGTATCTACTTTCTAAGAACCTTGATTGATTTTGCTTTTATTAATATAGAGTAAACACAAAGCAGAAGACTTGGATTTCTCAATTGGAGATTCCCATAGTAAACTAAACATCTAATGCCATAAAAATTGCAATTCCATCACAAATTATTAGTATGTGGAATTGCTCCATGATTGCTTTGCAAAGCAAACACTCATTTTTAATATAATGAAGATATATAGTTGCTATCAAAATAAAATTTTATATTTATATATATATATATATTAAAAAAACTTAAATCACCAAAAGGAAGGAAAAGGAAAATCAACATAAAAGTGGCCCCCAAAATCAGATTTTCCAACTTCTCAAATGATACTCCATCATATCTTTTAACAACTTTTATTATAATTTGGAAAAAATTAAAATTATTTTCAAATTACAGTCAAATTAATACATGTCTGGCTTCAAAAACTAACTATGAAATCTTTAACTTATAATTGACTCCGAAATTATAGTCAATTATAGTAAAATTAATGTTCTCTGAAATCTTTAACGTATAATCTTTAACTATGAAATCTCCAAATTATTAATTGACTCCGAAATTAGTCTCTAAATTATATGTAAACTAATAATAAGATTCCTAATTTATGATTTCCCACTAACATTTTGGTCTCTCTATTTTGGAAACAAAGGCATAATTGTCAATAAAATCATTATTTAATGATTTTATAATTAGTTTTTATTATAATTTGAAAAAAAAAATTAAAATTGATGCTCAAATTATAGTCAAATTAATATATGAGTATCTCTACTTTTAAAAACTAATATCAACATAAAATTAATTTTTATGCCCATGTAAAGAATTTAATTTTTTAAAACTATCTTAATATTTTTGATAAGTCAGTGATTTAAGGAATGGTTTAAATTGATGAATTGGGAAATCCATGGATTTCACTAAATTCATTAAACTTAAATTCCACTAATTTAAAAATTCAATGAGATATATTCCATCATTTGATTTCAAGACAAAATATATAGATTTGAAGTGTATCTTTAGAACAGAATTAAGTGTTTAAATTTCATCATTAATAAAAAAAATGATATAATTAAGAAATTTCTCCTCTTAACTATAAGGAAAGATTTTTTCTTTCTTTCAATACATTGAAATTAAAGTCATGATAAAAAATTATTAATTTCATAAATTTTACTTATTTTTCTAAATTTAAAAAAGTCATTAATATTTTTCACTCGTTGGAAAGCTAATGGCCCAAAACAACACCAGAGAGTAGCCCCTTCTTTAACTCACTGAGGGACTATATAGTTTAATAGTTTGTACCGGCTAATAATTAGGAGCTGATACGATTAGCTGATTACTATTTGTATTTACTAAAATATTGGTAACAGTAGCTGAAATGACTATCAAAGGCATAATTGTTTTTTCATATTATGATATATATATCATTTAAGGTGAATATATTATTTTTTATTTTAATATATTAATAACTAAAAATTTTAAAATAATATTTTAAAGAAATTATTTTTAAATAACTATAAATAATATAAATAAAATGATCATACAAATATTAATAACTATATTTATGAAATTAACGAAATACAAAATAGTATAAATACGAAATTAAAAATTATTTACAAATAATCCCCACCGTACATAGCCAAACTCCTCCACAATCCACATCCAAAGATTCTGGCAACAACGAGGCACAACCACCGCAAATTGGCCCCAAGTGGTCAGAAGAAGTAATAATTGAGAAAACAAAATTATTAATTTCTCTTTTTTCAGAGGCTAAAATTTGGTGTAGTTGTACAATTTTGACCCTACGTAACCTCCATAATGGCTCGGCCTCCAACTCAATTATTGTTAATCATTTATATGAATCTCAACTCCCAAACATAGAGCCAAATACAAATACTGCACCATACAGAAATTCACCGACAAAAGATAAGCATACCACTGGTCAAAACGTCGTCGCAGTCTTAAAAAGTATAGCGCTCCCAAATCTTTATTTTTTACTAATAACAACGTATCAAATCCAAAAAGGGAAAACTATTTTACAGGACGAGCTGTATACGTGGTTTATAAAATACAACTAGTCTGTATCTATCTTTTAAAAAATATATTAAAATTTTTTTATAGTGTATTTCTATCGGACTATAAGGTCTTTCCGTCTCATGTTTGCATCTTTTCTGTTAAATATCTTATGAAATGACGAAAATATTTCTTTTATTTTTAAAAATACAGGATTGACTAGTTGTATTTTTCAAACGATTGGGATTGCACTGTAAATTTTCTGGCATAATATCATATCTCTTTGGGTCTCTGTATTTTCTTGTTGACTTAACGGAAAATATGCAAAAATTAAACAGAATGACCTAATGGTGGAACGGACGCAAAATTTAAGAACAAATTACTATATATTTAAAAAGATAGAGATAGACTAGTTGTATTTCACAAACCACAGTGACAGTACTGTAAATTTTTTTCAATCCAAAAAGACATAAAAGGGTGACAAGTTAACTAGTTAATTAGTTAGTATTAATCTTTTAGTGTTGGTCGATCGAAACTCAAATAAGCATACATCATACATTTTCACCTTATGCGTTTTAACCTCTTATCCAATTCACATCTACCCAATTCAATTTCACGAGTAGGATTTTAAGTGTCAAGCGTACCGGATGTCCAGTCCGATTGCACTTGAAGGGCGTGTTAAGAATTTCACATTGGCTAATTAGCTAATTAATCAATACTAACCTTTTAACATTAATTGGCTCAAATATAAGTATATCCGTATCACACATTTTCACATGTACCCTTTTAATTTCTAATAAAATAACACAGAGGCAATATGTAAACTTTGAATTCAAATTTGTAATTTCATCTTAGGTTCCGTTTGTTTTCGAAAATAACTTACTTTTGGAAAATATTTTTTATGGAAAATGTTTTTCTAGAAAAATATTTTTTAAATAACTTATTTTCCGTTGTTTGGTTGCAATATTAAAAATTACTTTAAAATATTAAAATTTTAACTCATAAGACCATAAAATATTAATAATAATATAATTTTTATATTTTAAAAATTTTATTATTAAATATGAGAAGAATGCAAAACAAGTAAATTATGAAAGTCACCGGTTACCGATAGTGGTGACCAGTGATAAATAACGACTAGTAGTAGTGGCTACTTTAATATAACTTTATTCACGACACATAGATTGGAGCAACCACCATCTCCTTAGAATTTCAAATTTTTATTTTTAACATATTAGGCAGCAACAACCACCATCCTCTTAAATTTTAAAATGGCACAAAGATATAGTTTAATGGTAAATATATGTATGATCGAGCAATATATCCAGGTTCGAATCCCTCTCCCTTAATACTCAAAAAAAAAAAATTAAAAATTTTATTTTTAACTGTCAAACATGAGTTTCTTTATAGGCTCATATTTGGCCCCTAAAAAATTATAATACATTTAAGTAAATAATTTTACACCTTAGGTTAGCATAGAATTCAGTATCACTAAACCGAAACTTCTTCATATAAAAATAAGACAAACTTTTCTTTTGTGATTATGGAAAGGATTAATTTTTATTCTTCATTGCAATTATTAACAAAAAGAAAACATCTCTTGTATAAGTGAAGCACATTAAATGAAATTTGTTCATTTAAGAAAACAAATCTTTGATTTTGTTTCATTTAATTTCACTTCAATGAAGTGTACCCATTATGGGGTTTGTTGTATCATTTACTAATCATGTTATAGGAAATGAATATATGCACATATACATAAACTTGAAACTCGAAAAAAGTGACTTAAACTGAAATATAAATTCTACTTTTATTTTTTATTTTCCAGTTTCATAAACACTATTTTCTTTCAAGTCAAACAGATTTAAAATATAAGAAAAAAATATTTAAAAACAGATTAAAAATACTTAATGATCAAGAGGTTATCTATTTATTTCAATGATATAAATATTAAAATTTTTTATTCAAAATGATTTTTTAATCTTAATATTTTTAGGATTAACATGCATAGATATAGTAATAATTTTAATAAAAAAAATTAAAAGAAGACACATAATTTGTGAAAATAAATAAAAAATGTCATAATCTATCAAAGTGCATGCTCAAATGAAAAGTCACTTTTGAATTTGATTGAAAACTTTTCATTCTCAGTGAGGTTTGATGATGAAAGAAGGCATAAAATTGTGAGTGGGAAATGATTGTTCATCCTTTTAGAATATGGATTTTATATTAGGAAGGAAAGGGGAAATTAAGTTTTTTTAAGTTTGTGGCACAAACGCTCCCTACCGACCGCATGGAGTCCAATCTTTACTTATCATGGATTCCAAAAGATGCTAAATTTATTTTGGTGGGGTTTGTAAGAAATATAATAGCAGAATTACACATTGGCTTTCATGGAATCCACTACACCTAGCTAAAGATCAAGGTAGTTAGAGCTGCACGTGGGTCGGATTTATTGATTTAAAGTATTGATCCGCATATACGAGTTAGTGTTTTTGATCCAACTGAATCCATTAAATGCATGAAGCTGTGTGTTATAAACGGGTTGGGTTGGCACAGATTCAACGTAAATCCATGGATCAAATAAATAATAATAATAATTAATATTTTTAAATAAAAATACAATTATTAAGAGGAATTACTAAAAAAATTAAATATATTTAAAACTTAATTGTATAATAATTTTCACAAATTATAAATATATACCACTAACAATATTAGAATTAAATTTCTTAATATGATTATTATCGTCATCATAATCATAATCAACAATGAAAAATTAAAATTTTTAATAAGAAAGACAACTAGTAAAATTAAAAATAATTAGTAATATAATTATACAATAAGTTTTAGACTATAATATATTCCAATAGCAACAATTCAAAACAAGTTTATACCAAAGAAAAAAAAAAGCAATTAAAAGACAATATCAACTAAATGTGTAAATAATTTAGTATTTAGATTCAAAATTATAAATCAAATCAAATTAACCAAATAATCATAATCACACACATATGTATTTATTTATTTGATATTATTTATGGATTGAGTCGGATCTGCGAGTTTATCTAGTGAACCTGTGACCCAACCCAACCCATTATATCTTCAAATCGCCAGATTAGATTGAGTTGGAATAGGTCACTCGGATTAAAACGAGTTATGTGCAGCCCTAAAATTAGTTTCGTTTTTCATAATCTTCATGCTTTTAGCATTTTGTAATTTATGACATTCTGTTGTTAATTTATGATGGTTTCATTTTAGCATTTTGTACCAGAGGAAACACGTTAGAGGTGGATTGCCTACGTGTAAAGCGAAAAATTGTATTAAAGATGATCAAATTTACTAACCTTATGATCAAAGATGAAAAGACTGAAAATTGCTACCGTGTTGAGCTAAAGGACTTCTTCAAAAAAAACTTGAGAAGGAGTCTAGGTATCTGCGCTAAGAGAAGGCAGCAGAATTGAACCACGTACCATGTTTTTACTGTTTTGGATGATTTGAACAATTAGGAGCTAAAATAAATAGTATAAGATTATTGCATATAAAAATGATTAATTTTGTTTTATGATAATATTTTAATTTAATACATTTTGGTGGTTTAATTTTTTGAATATTATATTTATATAAAACTAATTATATCAATTAATTATCCAAATTCAAATTAAATGAATTAGTTTGAACCTTTATACGAAGTCATAACATACTCTTAATTAATTGTATTAATAAAAAATAAGTTCAAGACCTATAACTAATTAAGAATATCATTCACTATTCTAAGTTAAAAATTTTAGCTCTTCTTACTAAACACAATAAATTTAAATTTATATATATATATATATATATATATATATATATATGAATTTTTAAATTTTAAATTTTAAATTTTTCTTTTTTCTTCTATATATATATATATCAATTTATATTTTGTTTAAAGTCACCATTTTTAATTTTCTAAAATTTGAAAAATCTATATAAACTTTATAAATTGTAAATTAAATTAAAAACTGACAAAAAAAATAACCCGCGCAACGCTGAGTTCTATACCTAGTTTATAACCTAACCAAAAACAGATTCTCAAAACTTGGACAAAAAATGGGTCCATCCTGCACGTTTTAAGTGTTGCCTAGGTGTAGGTGATTGCAATTGCATGTGAGTATGGCAGTGGGGTCCAAATCAGAGATGATGATGATGCTGATCCAGTAATGAGGCATGGACACGTGTCAAATCATACAAAATGGACAAAAATGTCCTGTTTAACACTGACAAACTACGAAACAGCCCACAACTCACCCTCGCGCCAATCACCCATGTGACCTGTGATGCAAACAGACAATGCTCATAAATAAATAATATTATTTTTAGAGAGAGAGAGAGGTAAAAATCTCTCTCACTTTCTAGACAGAGAAAGTTTTTTTTTCTTTTTTTTATAAATATAATCATCACTTTATAACCAATTTTCTCCTTTGGATTCTCTTTGCCGTTGGTCAATTCTCACTTTGTCAATTATTATTTTCAAATTTATTGACATTTTTGCCCTTTCTCGTGATGTGTGCCAACTCACGGGTGGTTTCATTCTTACACGTGTACGGTATATGATGCAACCACACGTGAACCTACACGCATTGTATCTATTCATTTACAGTTTTACAGGACATTCCGTGTATTGACGGTTACAGTGCTACGGTCACAGACCGGTGATGCTACTAACGACGTTAAAGAAAAAGAGTAATGGGTCTAACGGCGACAGTGTCTTTCCTTCTCTTTGGCTTTGGTTCTAACGAGGAAGTAATAAAGAGCGCCTTTCATTGGGAACAAAACTTTCTGTTTGCATGCAAATTAATATTTTATGACGAAATTACCCTTCTGAAAGTTCCTTATTATAAAACTATGTTTTTGAATTTTTTTTCCCGTTGGGTATTGAATAATTATTTTATTCAGGAGTCGTATAAAAAAATTTATCAGAGTCTCGTGTTTTGTTCCTATTCTTTATATATTTAGCCGTCAATTGCATTTCCCAGTTCAATGATTTATTGGTTTTTTTTAAATCATTTTTTAAATATATTTAAGAATAAAATTATTCGAGTATCTCTATTATAAAAAAAAAAGCACTAGACAATTTTCAGAATAAATTTTTATTTTAATTATTCAATAATTCAACTTATGAATTAGAATTAATTAAATATTTTAAATTATAAAATCAATTTACTAAATATTCCAAGTAAAATTAAATTGAGTAAATATTATTATTAAATATTTAAAAAATATAAAAATTATTGCTTTAGTTATACTAACTACACATAAAATTAATATCTTACACATAAAAATAAAATAAAAAAACTCTAAAATTATTGCCGTTCGTATGAAAAGATATGTAATGTTATCAAATTTGATAACTATATAAGTGTAATAGGTTTTTCTTAAAATTTAATTTACCAAAAAGTTGTAATTTGATTTACTATAAAAAATAACATAATTCTATAGATATAAAAATTAATTTACTCAAATAAAATATATGAATTATATGAATTATTTTTTTCCTTTTCGAAAAAATAGTTTAATTTTATTTTTTATATTAGCAACGGTGTAATCCCACCTCTCGTTTAATGGTAAAATGAGATATTACTTTCTTTGAGTCGTGATTACATTAAAAGCCTCCCCAATATGCTAACTCCACAACTCAATCATGTGATAACCAGAACGGAATCTAATGCGCTTCAACCATTAAATCAAGCTATCTCGGGTCATTTAGTTTTTAATTTTAATATGCATAGTTTGTTGTTGAACAAATTGAAGCATTGAATTTTGTTTGAACAAAATTATATATCAACATTTCTTTTTTTTTTTAATTTGAATATTCATTTATATATTTATTTGCAGAATAAGTCAAAAAGATTGAATTTTGTTAGTTGTTTTCCATTTCTTTATCTTATTTGTAGTGTGAATATTGAGATGATAAAGGGATCTTGTCACATGAATAATTCCCTAATTAAATCCATTTACACATATTGTAAGACTATATAGTTAGGAGGATGTTTCTGACTCACTCTGACAACTACGTGTTCTCATTTCTGACTTCATTAACTTGTATTTTTTTTTTTCTTTCTTTTCTTGAATTTCATTTTTCTAGGAAAATAATTTGAAAGTATAATTTAATTGCTTATGTAATTCCTATTATTAAGTGTATCGAGCAAAATTAATTATTTCCGTAGTTATTAGTTTTTTGAGTAGCTAGTAACTGTTTGAATAATTTTTTCATAAAACGATAAAAACTAAACGTTATAAAAGTTAACTTTTTATAAAATACTTATTTAATTTTTAAAAGTAAATACAAACACTATCATTATCAAACTTTATTAAAAAAAAACGATTAGCATTTTAACTCTATTTTAAAAATTTTGTTGCCCAACACAACTTAATAATTTACGTATGTGAATCTTGGGCAGAGCTAGGGATTGCATCCTAGCATCCCAAGTTCTAATTTTTTAAAATTTACTTTAACATATATATATATATATATATATATATATATATATATATATATATATATGTTAATTATTAATGATAATAAAATTATTAATGTATTTATATTATCTGATAGTGATGAAAAATAAAAAAGTCTGTGTAAATATTATTATTATTATTATTATTATTATTGTGATTTAAAAAAAATGCATGTAAATAGTGCATTAGTTCCTTCTTCAAATATGATATAAGCTTTATCAATGAGTGATCCTTTTGTAAGGGAGTTGACTCTTTCCCTGTTCAAAAGCAAATGTTTTTCTACATGAAAATTTCTTTTTTTTTCAAAAAAAAAAAAAAAAAAGACTATGGAATTTTGAATCATTATATTACAGAAAAATTTAATCATTATATAGTAGTTGAATTTCACATGTTTGGCATATAGGCAATTTGATTACTTGTATAGTGAGGTTACTTGTACTTTATTTTTTTCTTTTTCTAATAAATAATTCTGGGAGTTCTTCAACCTTTTTTTTTTTTTTAATTTTTAATCATAATTCTCGTTCAATCCTAATGGTACATGTCTAGGAATAGAAAACATAATTAAATAATATATATATATATCAGGTCCAAAGACATGCAGAAACATTCACCAAATTGATGATAACTTCTATAATGAGGGACTCGAATTTGAAACATTCATTTCTCCATATCTTCTATAAGATGTGAGATGACCAATTAGACCACACATGATTAGATAGAGAAATTACACTTTATATCAAAATGTTAAGCCAAATAATGGTAACAAAATGTACCTTAAGTCTTAAATTTTTTACATATTTCTAATTTTATCCTACACTTTCTTTTGTCAACTTTATCCCAAATTTGAAATTTTAGTATCATACCCCAAGTTAAGAATGACTTATATATATATATTCATTGTATGAGCAAATGTCAAATTGACATGTGAACCTAATCATCAACTTGGTTGTTGAAATTCTATTGAGTTAATTGGATTTTCTTTTAATTATTTAAAGTTGGTATTGAGTTATCAATTTGATTAGTAATAATTTATCAAATTTACAAAGTTGAAGAGTTTAATTTAAATTTAAAGATTGGTAGTAACAATATGATTTATAAAATTCAAAGACCTAGTAGATATTTCATCCTCCTAATTAATATGAAAATGATTTATAAAATATCACTTTGGATCCTTAAAATTATTTAGATTTTTTAAATAAATTACATTTAAATCTCTAAAAATATTTGGATTCTATCAAATACTAAAATAATAAGCAAGTGGCAATGGCATTTCTTTCCATTTAATTTGTTTATAAAATATTCTTTCTCTAGAAATGAGGACTACTATGACAATATCATTATTTTTTTTTTATTAATTTTGAAAATTGTGTCTTTTCCACATGTTTGAATAAATAAAATATGAAATTGACCATTGTCCACTTCTGTTGGGTTACCCTTTTATGTGTTTTAATTAACTTTATTGGCCATTATCCTCCTTAATAATACAAATTAAACACTAATTATCCTGTTTTAAAATATTCATTTAAAAAAATAATATTCTGATAAGAACAGAAGAATCTTTGTCTAGAATAACATTATAACATGATCGTGGATGAGAAGCCAAGTTGTCAGTGATTCACTGTGTCCATCTTTTTATATTATGACTGTACCCGCACAATAATTTTTTAAATAATTTTTTAGCATTTTAATCTTACTTTTTAATATTTAAAAATATAACATTTCAATTAATTTTTAAAATTAAAATAATATTTAATAAAAAATTAAAATCAAAACAACTATTAATTATTATAAAAAGTAACAGCTATTAAAATAATTAATTTTACTAATTAATTTTACTGAATAGATTTATATATAAATATATTATTATTATTATTATTTTAAAATAAAATTTATTTATTTATTTATTTATTCTATTGGTTTGTCATTGGATTCCTTGAAATGATGATAATATATGTGTAATTATATGCAAAAAAGGAATGGAAAAAAAAAAAAAAGAAAAGGGTTTTTTCCCCACTTAGTCAATCAACAAAAGAATATTAAATCACCAACTTAATGATCAACCACCCCTAAAACTCAAGCTTTCTAACAATAATAACCACCATGCTATTAATTACTAAGGGGCCATCATGCTTTTTTTTTGTCTCTAAACTCATACTTCAAATGAATTCTTTCTCATTATTGTATAATTACACTGAATTTAGAAAGGCATTAGAATAATTTTTCATATCATAAGATTTTTATTTGCATGCTTTTTATGTTTTATTATGCATGGTGTATTATACTTGTTGTTTTATTTTATAACGTAAAGTAGAAAATTTTGAATTCAAGTTACACTGATTATAAAAGTTTTCGTCAATTTAATCAACTGATTATAGGATTATCTTTTGATCATAATTTGATCATAATATTATTTCGCTTTATGAAAAAAAAAGTATTTTTAAGGAAATATTTAATCGTATAATTGAATTAGGATCACATTTTAAGAATAGTGAGATTTTGATCATTAATTTAGGTGATAATATTTATACTAAATACAATTATTTTTTAAATGTCAATTAAAACTATTATTTATAAATGCAAGATTATTTAATATTTTATATTGCTTTTTTAAAAGAAAAACCATGAAACTATTGCTTGTCACAAAAAATAAAATGACCAGAGCTGGGATATAAGAGCGTCAATAATGTAGATTTTTTTTTTTTTTTTTTTGCCTGAAAAGTCAATAATGCAGAGCTGTTCAGCATTATATACATACACACAATTATTTGGAAAAAAATAATAATATTATATAATTTTGCAATAAAAAAATATATAATGTTTGGAATAGGAGTAGCACATTCCTATATCACTTTCCAAGCACATTTAAGGCATTAGATTTCGAATTGGATAAAGAATCCGCTATTTATTTATTTTGAGAAAAATTATAAATAAAATTACGTAAACATAGTGCGATATAAAATATAATTAAACACCTTTTTAATATAATATTAAAAATATTTTTTATTATATTATATTTTATTATTATATCTTGAAAGATGAAATGAAATAATAAAATTCTCTTTTCTTTTGATAAGAGATATTGAATTCGAGCATTGAATATATAATTTTTTAAAATTTTCAAAAGAAAGTTATTTGTTTTTCTTCCTAACTGATTATTTTTTATGCTAATTTGAATTTCTTAAATTAATCGGGTAAATGAATTTTGGATAGTTAAATAAAAATAATATTGTAGTTGTGAAAAGAAAGAAAAAAAAAAAGGACAAATAATGCAAAATTTTGAATAAGGGGCAAAAGGAGAAAGCAATAGGATTTGTCATGTGGGGTCCAAAGAGCTGCCCTCTGAAGACGACAAAGTAAGCTCATGTGAACTCTGTAATAACGCTAATGAATTGACCCATTTCGCCACTAATCAACGTACCACTTTCTTTCCTATCCTTTTTCACCACTACAATTACTAAAATCTCCTTCGTAGTTTAGTTTCTTATATTTACTTTTATAAAATGAAATTATTGAATACTGAAGAATATTATTATTAGTGGTTTTTAGAAACAAATATTTTAAAAATAAAAAATGCTTTAAATGTCAAATTTTAAATTATAACTAATTATTTCTAAAATTTTTTAGTTTCTTTCGATTGTAACAATAATAATTAAAAAGTTTATATTGCAATTTTTTTGTGAACATTTTATTTTCTTTTTGTTAATAAGCAAAGGAGTGGTTTATTTTTAACAAAAATTCATTTAATAAAATTAGTACATAATGATAAATTAGAATATTTTGAAATTATTTTTTTCGGGGTTTGATTTTTAGTTGGTATATATATATATATATATATTTTCCTAGGATGGAAATTGATCTTTAAGAAATCCTTTCAACATAGTTTGAATTTCACTTATGCTATATTTGAATTGGTGAAAAATATGAGAGAAAAGAAAATTGAGAAGGAAAAAAAGTAAAAAAAAAAACTTTTCTTCATTTGTTGGAACAAAGAAAAATATGCGAGAAAAAAAATATAAAAAGAAAAAATAAATATAAGTGGAGAAAAAAAAATTAAAAAAAAGTAAATATTAAATTCATTATTTTATTGTTCATAAAATTATTTTTTCTCTGAAACAAAATTCTTTTATATTTTTTCTCTGTATTTTCTTTTCTTTTAAAATTGTTATCTAAATGGATTTTTAAAATATACGCTCTCTCTTATAAAATATAAGTAATTTTATATATTTTAAAAAATAATAAATAATATTTTTAATATTGTCTTTCTTTATACTTGATATAATAAATATTAATTAATAAATAATAATTTGATCAAATTACTTTTAAAATTATTATAATTTAAAAAAATTAATTAGTTTCTACAATATTTATGTAAGAATTTTAAACCGACTTATATAAAAAGGAGTTTGATTTGAGGATCACATGAATAAAAGAAGTATTGATTTTCTTGAATTTAATTTTCTGAGTGAGAAAGTTGGTTTTGGTATTGTTTATAGAGCAGAGAAAGGGACAGTTTTTAATGAAAAAGTAGAGAGAGAAAAAAAATTAGTAGAAGAAAGGTAAGCTTTTAGACAGAGAAAGTGGGCATTTTTTCCAGAGAGAGAAACAGTGAGGAGTGGTGGGCAGAGTTTTCTTTGGATTTTTTTGAGGAAACATAACAGACCCACTTCAAAGTTTAGCTCAAAGGGTGCGTAGGATAAGCAGAGAAGAGAAGAGCTTAAGCCTTTTAAGCCACCTCTCTCTCTTTCTTTATCTCTTTGTGTGTGTGTGTGTATCTGCACATGGTAATACTGCCATAATGCCTAAGCTCTGACCTCGACAGTGTGCGTAGGATAAGATTAGTAAAGAGCTGCTTTCAAACTTATTTTGCGGTTCTTGGTAGGTGCGCATTTTAGTGAACATGGGTGGTTGTGGTGTTGCGCATTTTAGCAGAAGCCGAGGATTGACGGTGGTTTTTTCCTTATGGAGTCTGCTTTCATTAACCTGCGCCGCTAGATTAGGTGTGGAAAAGCAGAAGTTTGAGGTGCAAAAACACTTGAACCGCTTGAACAAGCCTGCTGTTAAGAGCATTGAGGTATTCTCTTTCTCTCTCTAAAGCGTGTTTGGTTTCTGAGAAACTGGGAGAAAAATGAAAGAAAGTGTGTTTTGACATTGGAGTTCTTTGTTTCATTGTTGGATTTTGGTTGCCAAAAGGTTTTAAGCTTGACAGTGGTTCCACTGGAAGTTTTTATGTGGCAGATTTGTTTTGGGTTTTGAAATCATTGTTCAAATAATAAATATTTCAAATGGGATTCCATATTCTTTTGATTTCCTGCATTTTCCCATCAATCAAATGGGTCATGAATGCAAATGGGTATTCCTTAAACTTTTTTGTTCTATAATGTCCATTAATTTTTTCTCTTTAGTTAAAAAATTAGATTTCTAAAGAATCAATGATGTTCTGATTATTACCTTCCTCTTCTCTCTCCCCGCAATTATTTCTTTTTGGGTAGTTATTGAAGAGATAAAGAAGACAACTGAAATATTTGTTTTCAATACAACCAAACAGAACTTAAATGCTAATGGGTAGTCAGCTTCCGTTATTTATTTCATCCTTTTTTTTTTTTCTAAATCTGATATTTTTTGTCTGTACATGTTTGAAGACCTCAAGATCACTCATTAAGTTCATGATTTATTTGAGTGAAAAATTTCTGAGTTATAATTCTGGATATCTTATTCTTTTTCATGGCTATGCAGAGCCCAGATGGGGATATCATAGACTGTGTTCACATGGCTCATCAACCAGCTTTTGATCATCCTTTCCTTAAAGACCACAAGATTCAGGTCCATCTCCTTCTCCTGTATATTTCTACTTTAGCCATTTTAGTGATTTTCTTTGCTGTTACTGATTTCATGTATTTTCGGTTTTTTTTTTAGATGAGGCCTAGTTACCATCCAGAAGGGCTTTTTGATGATAACAAAGTGGAATCAAAAGAAAGAATAAACCCAATCACTCAGTTGTGGCACATAAATGGTAAATGCCCTGAAGGTACCATACCCATTAGAAGGACAAAGGAAGATGATGTTTTAAGAGCAAGCTCAGTTAAAAGATATGGTAAGAAGAAACGCAGAAGCATCCCTCAGCCTAGGTCTGCAGATCCTGATCTCATCAATGAAAGTGGCCACCAAGTAAAGTTCTATGCTTTTATTCTTCTGCTTCTTTATTTTCTTAGTATTTTTTTTTTTTGTTTGTTTAAAGGCATAATAAAGTAGCTTTTTTTTTTTCTCAATTTGCTTTCTTGATTTTATTATTATCAAATTGTTCTTAATCTTTATTTCTTTCTTGTGGCCTTTTCCTGTGATGATTAGCATGCTATAGCTTATGTGGAAGGTGACAAGTACTATGGAGCAAAAGCAACCATTAATGTATGGGAACCAAAGATACAACAATCTAATGAGTTCAGTTTATCTCAGCTATGGATATTAGGAGGTTCCTTTGGTGAAGATCTCAATAGCATTGAAGCTGGCTGGCAGGTACTATTAGTTAATTTAATTCTTTAATTGAACTAATAATTGAAGTAATTAATAACATCAATATCATTTTTTATGCCATATTCCTTATTTTTAATGCTTTCTGTATGATGAAACAGGTCAGTCCAGATTTATATGGTGACAACAACACAAGGCTTTTCACCTATTGGACTGTAAGCTTTCAACTTTTTTACATACAATCGCTTCAACAACACTAATGATTTTCTTTTTGTTAATGGATTTTTTAAAACATTTGTTTTTTGAAAATATTACAGAGTGATGCTTATCAAGCCACAGGTTGCTATAATCTTCTATGTTCAGGCTTTATTCAGATTAATAGTGAGATAGCCATGGGAGCAAGCATCTCTCCTGTCTCTGCTTTCCGCAATTCCCAATATGATATTAGTATTCTTGTCTGGAAGGTAAATGCCAAAGATCTTCACTTCACATCACATTCAATGGTAAAAAAATTTCAGTAGCAGCCAAATGGAAAAATAGAGCTAGCTGATAGCTGATACTGTTAAAGTTGTATGTGAACTTTGATGGGTTTTTGTCCTTTTCATTAGACCTTGAAATCTTTACATGATAAAGAAAATTGCATTCTTGGCCGTATCAGCTAAATGTAACTCTCATGCTGTGTCAAGAAATATCATTGTGTGTGGTTCATATGCTAAGAAGAATCTTTAAGATCATCTTTAGACACTTGCAAAACTGGTTAAAACAGAAAATGTAAAATCAGTGAACTGGGAATCCTATCCTGTGAAAAAAAAAAAAAAAAAAAAAGAAACAGAAAAATTAGAATATAACTGTAGTTACAGTTTTTTGTACTGTCTTGCTCAATAATGGAGCTTTGTCTAGTTTTGCATCCAAGTACTGTTACTTGTTAATGTACCTTAATTTCTTTGTTTCATGTTTGGCAATTCTTGTAGGATCCTAAAGAAGGACATTGGTGGATGCAATTTGGCAATGACTATGTGTTGGGATATTGGCCTTCTTTTCTGTTCTCATACTTAGCAGACAGCGCTTCCATGATTGAATGGGGAGGTGAGGTAGTGAATTCAGAACCAGATGGTCAGCACACCTCAACTCAGATGGGAAGTGGACATTTTCCTGAAGAAGGGTTTGGGAAAGCAAGTTATTTTAGGAATATTCAAGTAGTTGATGATTCCAATAATCTAAAGGCACCAAAAGGAATTGGAACCTTCACTGAACAATCTAATTGCTATGATGTTCAAACTGGTAGTAATGGAGATTGGGGTCATTACTTTTATTATGGAGGCCCTGGTAAAAACTCCAATTGCCCATGAAGAAGAAGAAGAAGAAGAAAAAACCCATTTTCACTTCTCACATATATTAATCTCTCTCTCTCTCCCTGTGTATCATTCAAACTAGTAATGCCTCTCTCTCTCTCTCTCTCTCTCTCTTGTATACCCTTTTTTTACTGTTAGGCTTGGGTTAGTGATGTGACCTCTTTAGTTGGAAGTTTTGACTCTTTTTTTTTTTTTTTTACTAAAAGATTCTCCAATGTAAGTGGTTGGGATGTGGCCAAGTTTCTCAAAGCTAAAGAAACAGGCTTTTGTTTACTCTCGCTCTCCTTTGTATTCTATTTGTTTGCTAAAACTCCTTTTCTTGGAGTGGTTTGTGAAGGAATGAATTTGGTTCCCATCTTCTAATCTTTGATTCTCCATTTCCTTCTTCCATTCTTTCACATTCTTAACTTTCCTCTTGCTCTTATTTTACATATAATTTAGAGGGAAGGAACAAATGGAGGAAGCGGAAGGGTTCAAATTTGTTTGGAACTGGTTCGGTTTGCTTCTCTATTTTAAGGGCATCAATTTGCCTAGACCCAAGCCAGGACCTGTTAATGGGTTAAATTAATAAATAATAATAAAATTAATAATGTTGTAAAAATATTTAATTCATATTTGTTTTTAAATTTTTTTATAATTTAAATAAAATAATACATTTATTGATGGGCTAATGGGTTTTTTTTTTTTTTATATATAAAGAGCGGTAAATCTCATGTTTGAGTCATTATTTTCCCTTATTATATAGTTCATCGAATTATTTTTCAGTTATCGAACGAATAAAAAATAATTAGAAAAAAGCGTCTCACCTTATTCTCCATCCAACTATTAATAATTACAGTATAGATAAACCATGGCATCCATCCTCAAGACACTTTTGACTATATGCTAGGTTAGGTTCCTCCATTTTGTGTAAAGCCTTCCAATTTAAGATTCCTTGACCTTAATGATCTTAAAAGTTGAATTTCATTTTAAACATGACTTTAGATGTGGGGAAAATGCCATTTTTCTGCCTACTACCCCATAATTTATAGGAAGACATGCCCTCCAGCCTGGTTGGTATCAATATGAAAGTGGAAGACAAAGTGTTGATTTGATTAATACTTGGAATCTGCCACTTTAATTGGGTTTAACATACATCACTAATCATGTATTGATAGACTAAGCCAAAACATATTTTTAAGTCCCTAAATTTATTGAGATTTATTCATCGAGTCTTTGAACTTTTATTTGTCAATGTTGAATTTTTTTTTTTTTTTTTTTACTTTTATTTCGGTTTAACTGTTAAAATAAATGAGGGTAACCATCAAATCCAAGTCATTAACGATGAAAAATAGAACCTGGAGTAATATGAAATGATAGAAATCCCTTTTCCCTTAATTAAAAGATTTCGAGTTTGACTCCTGTATATAGAGTCCCTTTAAAGTTATAACTAATTTTATATTAAAAAAAAAGTCAATCAAATTGATTTAAACAAAGTCGGAGCATATGTAGATTGGTCATGTGCAATAAATTCATCCTTATAGTTTTCATGAAAAATTTTATAGTATCTTTAACTTTTAATTTAACTCATTGAATACTTTAATTTATAAAATTGCACCTATTAAATACGTTAATTGATTCATCGAACACCTAAATTTATAATATTTATAATTAAAAAAAATATAAAAAACTATTATTCCAAATGTTGTGTTAACTAAATATTAAATTTATATCTTGCATATATAAAAGTTAAAAATTTTAAAATTATTTTCCTGAGTTTGAAAATTTATGAAATTATTATAAAAAGCGAAATTTCTGCTGACAAGGATTGATTGATGTTAAAGTTTAGGCCCTACAAAATTTTTTTTTATCTAAATTAAAGGTTTTT
Organism: Jatropha curcas; assembly: GCF_041381405.1. Taxonomy (NCBI): domain Eukaryota; kingdom Viridiplantae; phylum Streptophyta; class Magnoliopsida; order Malpighiales; family Euphorbiaceae; genus Jatropha; species Jatropha curcas. Next base: position 683,989 of record NC_143157.1, read on the forward strand.
TTTTTTTTTTTAATGTATAGTATCTGCAAAAGAACATAAACTAAACAGAGAAGGATGGCAGATCTTCCACCCATACAAGAAATGGGCCATTAGCAGAAGCAGACAATATGTCAATAGTAGCATTTGAATTATGCATTGGCTAACACTACTGTGTGCCTTCAAGGCTGCTGTGCAATTGCCTGTTTATAATTGAAATTTTACCTCAATCATGTCATGTCACATTACTGTTACTTAAATATATATGAAGATTGACTTAAATGTATGTAATTATGTTTTATAATTCACGCCCGAGTTAATAAAAAAATATTATTATTATTTATTTTCCCTCCTTATTTTTCATCTCATATTTGATTTGAAAAGAAAATTTTCATCTAGGCAGGGCGAATTCAAAATTTTCATTAAAATAAACACGATATTCATGAAAATAACGTAAGTGCGAATTTTGGATTTTCGTAAAAGTTGAAAATCGAAATTCATTCAAAAGAACTCAAACATAAATTTAAGCTTGATTGAAAAATTTGTAAATAGTTCGAAATGAAATAATTAATATATTAGTATTATAAAAATAATTATTTTTATATTTTTTTAACTGCAGGGTTTAAAGCAACTATAAAAAATTTGTCAAGAGCATATAGTATTCAATCCCATCAGCTTCACTAAAGCTTTGAACAGAAGAAAAATGGCCTCTCTAAAACATGTAATCCCTTCTAGCTAAAAAAACCAGCAACCCTATTGCCTTCTAAAAAACCTTGACGAAATCAAATCAATTTGGGTGTAAATAATAATAGGGAGATATCAGGCTCTACACATAAGCGGTTCTACCACAGTACATTACAGAGCTACCAGCCAAAGCTACTTCCTTGCATGAACGTTCTTCCAAATCGGAAATATAAAGCTTCTTACTTTGTGAAAACTTTTTCCAGACAAGTTTACCATTGATGAATAAACGAATTGGTGAGATGTATAAAGGATACTTCAGCTTTATCATCTTTATAGACTCATATTCCTTGTCCTTGATTACCCGAATTATAGTGGTTCTACTTGAATTTCTGGGTTCAATCAAACATATACTTCCATCAATTTCATTTAATTCCGCTGAATATACACTTATCTGACTCAGGCAACAATGTTTCTTGGAACTTGTTGCCTGATAAATCATAAGAGATTATTGCACTTGAACCTGCCGGTTTATGCTTAACTAGAAAGTGTAGTGCTCCATTCAGGAATAGGATTGGCCTGTTAGGTAACCCAACATTACCTTTCAACTGATAATAGTCTTGGTGATCAATTGTTTTCCAAGAATTAGTTCTAAGTGCAAATATTCTGAAGATGAGTCCTTCTCCTTTTTCATTTGCAGGGAGAAAAATTCTCAGCAGTTTGTAATCATCAATGGAGGAATCATACCCGAACCCATGTTTCCATTTGGTCCCATCAGGATCAAGAGGAGGGTTTGTAATCACTCTAGTTTCTCTGGTAGACGGATTCCAAAGAATTGAAATGCTAGTTTTCTCACAAGAACCAGATGAAAACGCAAGTAAAACCAAGCCATCGCAAGAACCTTGGACACTGACCCCCAAATTCGATTTTGATTTTAGTTTTACTCTTAATTCTTCTTCTGCTGTGACTTCACCAATTTCTTCAGGAGCAAGAACATTACTATCTTGCGACAAGAAAGTAACTTCACCAAAAAGAAAGTAACTTTTCCGGTTGAAGGAGAAGTTTGTAGCTGTTTTGATTGAGGATTAATCGAATGAAACGATGATCTGAAATCAGAGATTACCATTGTTTGGATACAGATTTTAATCGCAACAAAGACCTAACAGGTGATTTGAAGAGTATCTCTTCAATAATTTCAATGGGAAGTTGCGATGATGGAGTAAAACGCAAATGCTTTGACGTGGATAATTCTTATTTTGAGCAGAAGAAAAGAACGGATGCTTCGTTGATTGCTTAGCTTCTTTCCTTTATACATATGGCAGAATTCAAATAGGATTAGAATATCGAATCCTGGTTGAATTATGATACCTTGGAAGTTGAATTTCTTTTCTAAAAAATCACTGCTTTGAGTTTTTTTTTTTTTTTTTTTGAGAAATTTAATTCATTAATAATGAAATCAAGTATTATAAATACTCAATTAGACCAGACATAGAATTTATTATCATAATTAATAGAAAGTTCATTGATACTTCAACAATAAAATAATTATTTATCTTCTTTTGAATAAAACTAAAACTAAAAGAAACAATATTGGATTTTTTCGCTCGAAGATAACCTTAACCGATATAAATTTTCATAGTAGCAACTGGTATTTTAATTGATTTGGACGACAAAATAATTTCTCCGAATCTTTTATGCTTGGATTGCTTTTCCAAAAACTTATTGCGTATGACGTACACGGATGAGTTCAAGCTACTATACGTTAATAGCATTAATGGAGGAACATGTCACATTACTAGACTCTATTGATCAAAGATACACATCAATAAGACAAGATCTAAATTCTCCAACAAAATAAAATCAAATATCATACCTTTTAAGAATAAACCTTCATAAAGAAGGAACTAAACCCTCACAGAAGAAGAGACAAAAGAACTTCAAATATAAAGACAAAGCAACAATTAACAAAAAAAAAAAATCAAAGAAAAAATAGATCTATTAAAAAAAATAGATGTGAGTTTATTAAACTTTTAATGCTTTGAGTAATTAAAATGCCATTATTTGAGCATTTTGGATCTTAAATTAATAAATTTTAGAACATTTTTTATTTTATACATGAGAGCCCCAATGGACCGGACTAGAATAACATTGTGGGATGCATAGCAGGGGACAACTCTCCCCTTTAAATAACATTCACCAAATTGGTAATAACTCTTGTGGTGGAGAGATCTCAATCAAACTAGGCCACACTTGATTGACAAATTTTAAAACACCTTAGTTCCTCAAAATGTTATATTAGTCTTGAAATAATAAGAGATTTTTTTAGTATTTAATATAATTAAAATTCGTTAACCAATAAAATTAGTATCTTATTTGTTAGTCAATTATATCAAAAGCATCCTTTATTTTTAATTCTGCAATAAATTTTTTTTTATATACTAATATTGAATTCATTTTATGAATTTTTGGGTTTAGGCTTCAAATTGGGCTTATTTTCAGATGGTAAATGATTGTTATTTTATTTGGCCCCATGAAATATAAAATCCATGTGCTGTTTTTACTTGAAGTGGAAAAATAATTGATGATGATAGGCATAACAAAGAGGTTTGTTAAATGTTGATTTTTAGTTATTCTTTGTTTGTTGGTAAAATTTTGGAATGTTTTGAGCATTCTTATTTGGTTATTTAATTGATGATTGTAAATTCCTATTAAGGAATTTTCCTTACTACCATATAAGTTTTGTTAAAAATTCAACAAATTAACTTACGGGTTATGACTCAGTTGGCAACGCAAGCTAGGCATGTATGAAGAGTTCTCAGATTTGCTCTCCACTAAACACACATACAGGGAGGGGCGAAGAGCCTTAATTGTGACTTAACTCTAAGCCGAACTAGACGGTCCTGATAATATAATCTGGATACCGACATTTTACACAAACAAAAAAAAGTCAACAAATCAATGTCCACGTTTATTTGCTCCAATTATTATCTCTTTAATCCTAAAAAAACAAAGTGTCACGTCTTTCAATTTCTAATCAAACAAGTTTAAATTCTAAGTGTATACGAGCCATTTTCAATTTCAAACCACTGAATTTAGGATTTCAAATTTTTTGAGTTTTATGGCAAAAGTATTTTATTCATGAAACTGGTTCGTAGCAATCATTTGATCAATAAGTTGTTTAGGTGTATTTTTACGGTTTGACATTCTTCAAGTGTCTAGATGGAAGGACTAAAACATTAGACGGAATCAAATGTTAGGAATATTATGATAATTTGACCCAAATGCATGGACGAAGTCATTAATTTAATCAAAATATAGGGATGAAATAGTAATTTTTCAATCCATTAATTTCGCACTAATCCAAATCATCCAAAATCCTTGAATCTAGGCAATAAAAATATTCGCAAAGGCAACGATGAAAGAGAGGTAATCATATGAATTAGCAAAGATTACCAATAAAAAAAACAAGATCCAATCAATTAACCTCTCCCATTTCTTATCTCAAACACATGAAACATGCATTTTGGAGTCTCTTCTAGATTTAAAATCCTTCATGTGTTGGCTTATATTATATACTACTATATAAATGTACCAAAAAATCATATGTTTGGCTAAACATTGTACTCACAAAATGTTTCAAGGTTGAATTTAAGACATTACTTAATTGTATTTTTATGTACATTTTGTCATCACTAGCTCAATAGTAATTCTTTTTTGTATTTTTCTCGAATTTAAGCCTTAAAATTCAACTTGAGACCTTTTCTCAGCTTTAATTTTGTGCGCATTGAATTTAAATGATACTATTTACAATTTTTTTTTGTTCACCAATAAAATCGTTTCAAGTAAAATTCGTAAGTATAAATTATAAAAAGTACTTAAAATAATCAACGAGGTGTTGGTTATGCTGGAAAGCAACTTTAATCCCCATAACGGTAATAATACAAAGTTCGATATCTGAGAAGCTCAATTCTCTAAAAAAGCAAAAAATTTTTACGTTTTACGGTCCGAGAAGATTACACTTTCCAAAAGAATTGCCTAAAATTATATTAAAAATTATAAGTAAATGACTTCGTATTTATTTATTTTGAAAGTATATTTTAATTAAATAAAATACTATAGTATCATTGTACATTTTAAAAATGTCTGCGTTGTCCTCTTTTTTAAAACATTTGTTTTAGTAATTTCAATACATTAAATTATTGCTAAGTACTTATTAACTAAATACTTAAACAAACTTTTAAATAGTTTTATCAAACAATTAACTACTTATTTTTAAATTGACTTATGAATTTAAAAATCTCCATCAATTCGATTAAATTTGATAGTTTTTTTTATTTTTTATTCATTAAGATGACACTTTTAGAAAATTAAAACAATATTATTTCAATTTTATTCTAGAAGTGATGTGATTCAATTATTTTTTTTAATTTTTATGAAAAATAAAAAAATGTCAAATTTAATTAATAAAATGGAGGGAGTACAATTTAAGACAAAAGTTAAAAGTAAGCAGCGGAAACACATACTCTCTTGAAAAAAGTTTTTAAAAAAAAAAAAAAAAAACATCTTTTGCAGGAAATTTCTACACTCAAATCCTTAAAAAAAATATTTTGATCCGGCAAAGAATAAAGGACTAAAAAGGTATTTTATTTTAATTAATTAGAATCATAAAGAAAGAAAGAGAGAAACATTAGATTTTTTTTTTTATTTATTAAATTCTTTGTGTTGTGAACATCATCATAAGAGAGAAAACAAATGATTTAAATACTACAAGTGAAGGAACCAATAATTTTGTACATATTGAAAATTTAAAGCAATGCACAGTCTTGAAAACTTAAATGGCATTTACAGAATTACAAATGGAAGTCATTTTGGTGAAAGAAGTAGAAGAATCAATTCAATGGAAGCATTGAAGAATGCATTTTTCATTTGAACTTCAAGATTGTGAATTTTTGGTGGGCTAGTTGATATGTTCTTTATTGCAATTTATTACTTTACCACAAATCATAATGGAGGTATTGTTTATAGTTTTGTACTACTCGTCCCAAAAAAAAAAAAAAAAAAAAAGTCCATCTTTCCTTTTTTATTTGTTTCAAAATATAGTCCATTTTCTTTTTTTGCATTATAATCAATTTTTAAATTATCTACTATACTCTTATTAGATTTTATCTTATTTTCTATAATCCTTATTAATTCTTACTTCTTTTTTCAATATAATAATTGGTCATGTATTATTTAAGACGTACATAATAGAAAAGTTATATGAATAAAATTATACTTTAACTATAATAATTGATATTTCTTAATCTATGTGAAAATAGAAAATATAGTATTTTTTTGGGACGGAGAGAGTAATGTTTAGTTTAATGCATCTCCTTCCTTCTTTTCCTTTCGCAGGTTAATATGAATATTGGTATGGTTTTATATTTAACTAGCAACATGCATGTGCTATGCACAGTAAATATCTTTATTTATAATTTTAGAGATATTATGATAACACTTTAAAATATAAAATTTAATTAAGAAAAAATTTCTAATTTAAATTATTTTTAATTTTATATTTGTTAATTTTGTTGAAAATTATTTAAATTAAAGAACATCTATTTCAAATTCAAAACATTAGACTAAATAATATAAAAATTAATGTCTATAATAAAATTTAAAGAAAAGGAAATATATATTAAAAATCATTGATTTTAATTTATTTTTGAATTAATAAACTTTCTTAGACGATATTAAAAATAATAAAATAAATAAATTAAAATGGACAATAGAAATTTCATCGTAAATGTATACATATAATTTTTAATAATAATTTCATATAAACCGTTTTCTCTTATGATTTATCAAAATTTTCCTAATTAGAGTAATAGAAACTAGAAGAGAAAAAAATATCAATGTTGAAAAGAAATTGTATAAGAATTATTGAAATTACAAAGAAAAAAAATGATCTTACCAAACCTTAAAGAGCTCTCTCTATTTATAGTATAGTAATATGCAATTAATGACAATTCAATATATTATCATTATAACTAATAAATTAAACTATATATTGCAATTTTAAGACAAATAAATATTGAAACGTTTGGTATTCATTATTAATAAAACTATTAATAAATATTTTCACCATTAACCTTCTCTATCATTCTTTTAAATATAAAATTTTTATTTTCATTCATAATATTAAATGATAACAATAATTGATTATAATGATATCCAATGTCAATATTATAATAATGTTAATTTAAAAGATAAGTTATAATACATATTAATATGATAAGCGACATCAAAATTATGATAATTTTTAATTAAAAAATAGATTATAATATTATAATAATTTAATTATTTAATACATATTAATATGATAATTGAATGACAATTAAGACCAATATTATGTAATTTTCATTGAGAAAGATAGGTTACAACAATATAATAATTATAATTATTTACTAACATGTATTAATTATGATAATTAAATAATAATTAATATCAATATTTATATAATAATATAAGTAATAATTAAATTCTATTTGACACTGTTAAAATTTAAGAGTCATATGTGACATTATAATTCATTTAAAAAGTGTAATATGCCAACTTATTGGGAATTGCTTTATGTATATATACTTGTGTGTTTTTTTTTTTTTTTTGAGTATTGGTCGAGTCTAATCTATTGCTAGATTTTATATGTACTTATTACCAAACTATGTCTTTGTGTTCAAAACAGAGAAAGTATTAACTTGCTCATGAATAATGAATTGATAGTTGCTCATGAAACTGGCTTTGTTACAGAGCAATTTTACACTTTATTTGGGAGAAAAAAAAGGGAAGAAATAAAGAAGAAAAATAAAATTAAAAAATATTTTCCTTTCTCTTTGTTTTTTTTAGAGATGAAATATACATATTATTAAATCAAATTAAATTGGATTATATCATTGAGAAGTAAAGGGGAATAAATATGTCATTTTTTTATTAATTGGACTTTGATTAAAAAAATAAATAAATTTAAACATGCTATCCTATAATTTTACATGTGGCTCAATTACTGTCTCAATCTAGTAAGATTGATAAGTTAAGTTGGACATATTTTGATAAATAACATTATTGGTGGAGTATGTATTATTAACATGATGTAATGTGTATATGATAAATAAAGAAATATTATAACAAAAATAATAGCAATTTGGGGAATAGGGTTTCACATGAGTTGTGATGCCTGCTTAACTAATAAACTGTAATTAGTGACCAATTTGGTTGCAAGTCATTTTCTAGCAAGAATTAAAAACCAATCTCCCAAAATTCTTTACCTAATTAAATAAACTGATTGTTTTAAGACACAAATTCTTTAACTACTGAAACAAGAAATTACACTTATTTGCATTCTCCAAATTCACACATTAGACTGACATTTCTTTGCACAAATTTAGGTTAATTGTTTGAAAAATCTCCCACTCTCACTGAAGAGCAAGTGCTACTAACTTATCCACTTACTGAACTCTCATAGGAAAGTGAGTTTCACTTGCTAATGGTGAGAGTGGGTGTAGATGAATATCAGACACAGATGTAGCTGTTGTTTTTTTTATAACCACTCTGCTGTTTCTTTTCTTTTCTCATGTCTCACTTTCTCTTTCTTTTAATTAAAAAAAAAAAAAAAGAAAACTTTTTTACTTCACACTTCACAGTTCACACATTTGCAAGCATTAGGGTTTTATTTTTTACTTTACTTTTTCTCTCTCTTTGGAGCTGAGAAATTATCAAAGAAGATAGAACCAAGTCAATCAAACACCAGACAAACAAAACAAACCCTAAGCAGCTAATTTTTTGCACTTGTTCATCTTCTTCTTTAGCTCCATACAACCAACAGAAACCTAGCTTCCTCTATGTGAGGAGCTCAGTTATTTGGTTTCAGGTGTCATAACCCATTTCCAAAATATGCCCTTTATGCTCTAGTTTTAAACCCTAAATGAGCTATCTTTGCTAAATTCAGACCAAAATGTTATTGCCCATCAGGCGTACTTCACTTTTGTAGGTAAAATTTCGTTCTATCGTTCACTGCATTACTTTTTTTTTTTTTTTTTTTCTATCTGGGTTTCATTTTTTTGGTTAATTTTTCTTTTATGTATTTCAATATTGTGGAAGTGTTGTTGATTTTGATGTTTTATGTTTAAGTATTAAAAAAACAATTCCTGGTTTCCTTCATTTCTGTTCTTCATTTGGGATATTTTTGTTACATTCTTGAATCTTACAATTTTTTTTGCTCGTCTTACATTTTTTTATATATTACTATATATTCTAAAATTGATTTTTATTATGATGCATGTGGGTATTTAGGAGGTTAGAGAGAGCAGCCATGGAAGGAGATGAGCATAGTATTGTATTGGCCTGCGCAATTTCAGGGACCCTCTTCACAGTTTTGGGTTTAGCATCGTTTTGGATTCTATGGGCGGTGAATTGGAGACCTTGGAGGATTTATAGGTAATCCACTCTTGGCTTTTCTGCAAATTTTTAGATTAACTAGTTTTCATACTTTACAGTGTCACTGGAATTCATAGATTCAGTTTTTGGATTAATGGTATCTTTAATATTGTTGGTTTCATGATTTGGATTTGAGGTTTCATTACTGCATATTGCACATTGCCTTCAACTTTAATGTAGTCTAAAATATGATTTATTGGCTTTCCTTTATGGCTTAAATTTGTGATTAATTGAAAGTCACTGGTTTATATAAAAAATCGAAGAACATAATTTCTTTTAATTGAGAATAGGTGGCAGATCATTTTAGACAAAATTCCTTTTAAAAGTCAGTTTCCATCTAAAAAGCCTGTATCTTTGTCGATGTTTAATTATCAATTCAATGGATTTCTACAAATTCTACAACATTATGGAGCTGCTTTTGTTGTGCTTAGTGATTGTTTTGCATACAAGATGGTTGGGTTTGTAAAATGAATTGGCTTTTTATGTCCTCACACATGTTATGTGCATAACAAATGGTGAAATCTGAAATTGCATACAGTTAAGGTACAGTTACCATTTCTGTTTGCATTGTTTTACCAAACTTGAAAGTTGCAGCAAAATGGAATTTTAATTTTCTCTGCAACTCAGTAATACTTACCTGAATGGTATTCAAATTGTGTTTCCTGCTTCTTTCCGATGCTTGCTAATGTTTTTCTGGATACTAAATGAAGTTTTCTCATCTTCTGGTATAACCCTGAATGACAAGCATTTATATTATTGGGCTTCTTGATGCACATTGTCTTAAATTGGAACCAATAGTGGAAAGTTCAACATATTGTACCAACCGTGAAGCATGAAAACAAAAGTATGTTCCATAAGAATATTGATTAGCATATCCTGGAGAAATCTCATAAACCATCTATGATGGATAAAGGTATTCTTAGGGGGAGATTGATATGAAATCTTGGCCTTCATGTAATATTATTAACCATTTTGGGGTCTGTTGGGTGGAAAGTTTCCATGAAATGTTATTCAACTGATTGGTTGTTTGGTAAAAGTGTGTTTCTCACATATTCTAATGGCAAGAAACTTTAGTTGGAAGAGAGAAAGTTGTTATTAGTTCATGCGATGCGTGTAAAGTACACAGAGGGATGTCTGATCATTTACTGCTTTCTGCAAGATTGCAGGAGACTTGTGCTTGATTTCCACCTTGCTATTTTCTGTTCATGGTTATTGCTAGTGTTGATTGATATTTGACTTGTTGCAGAGGTTATGCATGAGTGAGTGAGTGGTTTGATGGAAGATGGTTCCCCTATAGTGTGGAATATTTGGAAAGAGTGGAAGTTTAGAACTTCTATGGGATTTTGGAATTCAGTGAATGAGTTTAGATGGGTTTTGAGAGGGACTAAATTATTTGCTGCCTGTTTTCTTCTTTTCTTGAGCTTTTTGGTTCTCTTCTAGGAGTTTCGTTGATGCTTTTGATTTCAGGGACGAGCCTCTCCGTCTATTTTCTTTCTTTCCCCCTTTGTTTTTGGTGCTCTTTCATATTTTTCTTGTGCTTGTGTTGTGCTTATCTAAAGCATTTGTTGTATGTGAAAAAAGAGGAAAATGGTTAATCGAATTTCGTGCATATGTAAAGGGCCTGAAAGAGATATGAGTTTGATCTGAAGCAGATGCATATAGTCACAAATTGAGACCAGATAATTTGCAATAGCATTTGTAGGGGAAGAGAAAATAAACAGAGAGCCCCCCGGGGTTCGAAGGGAGATAAAAGGATTGCTTGGATCTTAGGACTGCTTTTAAATGAAAGATACCCTGAATTGTACTTTCAGTCTTTTCTATAATTTCCCTTTCGATGCACCGTTTAGTAATTTTGTAGCAGTAGCATGCATTTTCTAGACGGGTAGATGCTGGGAAATTTCTTACAGTAGTTGAAGAATCACGAGTTGTCAGTATATAGGCTTGTTCTCTCTGTTCCCCACGTGAAAGGTAACAAGATAATCTGGAATGAGACTTGCAATTGTTATGAAGTTAACTCATCCTTTTCTTTATCTTTGGTTATTTTGCACTTTATTTATTTCATATTCCAACATACTTCTAATGTTGTTATTGAAAATGAGGTCTAATTATATTTTTGTGTAATAAGACTGAGGTTGTTTCTAGCTGCCTAGTGCAACTTCATATGTGTTGTATGAACCTGTAATTGGTTTTGATCTTTTCATCCTTGGTGCTTTTCTCCTTTCAGCTGGATCTTTGCTAGAAAATGGCCATATATTTTACAAGGACCTCAGCTGGGTGTACTGTGTCGTTTTCTATCTCTATTGGCATGGACGATTGTTGTATCTCCAATTCTTGTTCTTATCATGTGGGGCTCCTGGTTGATTGTAATATTGGGTCGAGATATAATTGGTTTGGCTGTAATAATGGCTGGTACTGCTCTTCTATTAGCATTCTATTCAATCATGCTTTGGTCGAGAACGCAATGGCAAAGTTCAAGTATGTATTTCCTTGACCTCATTGTCATTAATGATTTGTGTTATTTTCCCCCAGAAAGATGCAAACTTTTTTCTTTACAATTCTTTTTTGGGAATTTTTTTTAATGTATCATTCATGTCGTTTTGGAACTTGCTAAGATAATATGGTCCAGCTGCCTGATCGACTTTTTACTTCTTCTCTACATTGTGTTGAGGTTTTCATTTCAGTACTAATATTCCCTATCACATACATGTACAAGTTTTGAAGTAGGCATGTCTAAAGTGAACATGGCACATGGAAATGAAACAAATGAGCAGTTGACATTGCCTTAATCACGCTTGTGTCATAATTGTGCTGATGTGATTTTGACATGAGATAATCGTGGCTAATCATGGATAGAATCATTTTATGAAGTTTGGATGCATATTACATGGTTAACTTTATATATATAGAGAGAGTTACAAATTGAAGTTTTAAAAATATCAAGGAAAATTTTGCAAATTCTAGAAATAAAAATTATGGCAATCAAGTGTATAGATATGCTAGAGTCTTATGGCTTATGTTCATTTTATCTCATGACAATAACCTGGAATTCATTGTGAAGTGACTTGAAAGTTGCCATTGGTTGAGCCTAAGAGTTGGACAATGAGCAGAATGGCAACTAACCAAGCTGCTTATGTAGGTTTTGACTGTTGAGTGTTGAAACAGTATAGTGCTGAACCTTTCAGTCTATGTTGCAATAAAGTTGTAACATAAGAAACAGAAAATATGAATGTGAAAAAGTTCCCAAGGCATATGGTGTGGAGAATGAACAAGAAGTTGCAAAAGAAGCAACAGACCTAAAAGTGGGCAATGGAAAGATGTAAAAGTGTGCTAACGGCAAAGGAGGAGCATTTAGTAGTATTATAAGCTACCTTTTGTTTGGATGTGCACAATTGTAATACAAATATGAGATTGATGATGAAAATATATTAGTGCTGATTAAAAAATTTTGTATGTGCTTGTACATGTGACTTTGCTGTTCTCTATTCTAAGAACAGCCTTAGAATATAATGAATGAGATTTTTTGTTATTAGATGGCTTAAGTATATGGTGCTGTCTTCAACTTGTTAAACGAAGTGTTGTGTATCATTATGGATTTATTTTTATTGTTTTTCAGATTTGAAAATTTAAGTAGAACAGTGAGATTAGCTGCTGGTTCAGTAAAAGTTGATATGAGGAGGTCTATTCAAGACTTAATATTTTTTACCTTAGCAGAAGTACTAAAAAACTAATTCTGATTGAGAAATTGAATGAGGTATGAGAACAAAGCATGAAGAACCAACCCTGGAAATTGCATGGTCTAGTAAGGTACTTCCTATGCCAAGGAGGGAAAAAGTTCATTCTTGACTAAGAGTGTAAAATTTCTCAAGAAATAACTGTTAAACTTAAATCTCAAACCCAATCCTAAAACTGTTGATCTACTCTTTAAAACCTGAATACTTTCTCTTCTACCGTTTGTACTGTTTGAGTTAAAGCCTGACAAAATTCAGTCATCACCCACTGTTTCAGTGATTTACTTTCTGCGTTATAAATATGGAATCATCTCATATTTAATTTCCCATTACATGTTAAACAAGAATTTGATAGACCCTGGCACGTGGCATTAGAACTTCAATAATGTGTTAACAATATTGTTTTGTAAAGCTTTTTTCTTCTGAAAGCTGCTTTATATATTATTGTTGCCTTAATGTCACTTTTGTTGCCAGAAATAGAAGTCTGACATTGCTTTTTGGTTTTGAATACAATTTTTATTTGGTAATTTGGATTCTCTTTTCAATTGCATTGATTGTATGTTTGAGCTGCCCATTACTGAGCATCCATTTCAATACATTCTAATGGGCTTATATGTCATGAAGAAGGTGTGTTCAGAGTGGCAAAGCGCACATTGTTATAATTATTGATATTATCATAAGCAGAATTTCATTTTATTTTATGTTTCTTGTTTATTTGAAACTTGACATGCTGTCCTTCGATTAATTGAATTTAGCTTCTATCAGTGTATAATTTGACTTTTCACATTATTGGGATACATTTTCCTCTGGTTTCTCCTAGGTTCTCAGTATTGCACTGATTTTCTTCATTTGATACCTAACAGGGGTGGTTGCTGTTCTTCTCTTTCTGGTTGTTGCTCTACTTTGTGCATATGAACTCTGTGCTGTGTATGTTACAGCTGGTAAAAATGCATCAGAGCGTTATTCACCCTCTGGTTTCTTTTTTGGTGTTTCGGCAATTGCTTTGGCAATCAACATGCTCTTTATTTGTCGAATGGTCTTTAATGGTAAGATTTTCTGTATTTGTCACAGTAACTGCCTGTATTGCTTCCCTTGTTACAGATATGTAATCACATTCTGATAATACTATTTCATGATTTCCAAGTATGTAATCAGTTGTATTTATTTCTCTCAGTTTTTTGATATAATTAATGCTTTTGCCTTTGTTATTGATACCTACAGGGAATGGCTTAGATGTGGATGAGTATGTGCGCAGGGCATATAAATTTGCTTATAGTGATTGTATAGAAATGGGTCCCATGGCTTCTTTACCTGAACCGCCTGCTCCCAATGAATTGTATCCTCGGCAATCTAGCAGGTAAGCCTTGTTGATAATGTGTTGTGGGCATGACCAAAGTGCGCACACTCTTTCTGTTGATTATTGGTTTCTAATTCTTCTTCTACTTCTTGGTTTATGATAATCATACTAGTGGATGTGTCTAAATGTAGATGATTGCTTTAAGGGCCTGTTTAGCATTGAGTTTGAAACTGCTTTTTGGAAAAACATCATTTTAGATGCTATTGAGAAAAGCAGCTTTGAAGTGCGGTTTAACTACTTTGAAGCCTTCATGATCAGGACATGTGAAATTCGCCTTAACCAATTTTAATGACCTCTAATCAAATTCTGGAACATTTTGCTTTTTATCAACAAAAACTCAAACAGACTCTAAGTCTGTCAAAAATCTTCTAGATTTAACATTATTTAATACTTTTGCTCAGTTACATGATATGTTAGGTGTTCTGCTTCTGAATGGATTATTTCTTTTTTTCTGTTTTTCAGTTCTCCACAGTCTGCTAATTGTGCTTTATATTTATAGGGCTTCACATCTTGGCCTCCTCTACCTTGGCTCACTTGTGGTTCTTCTTGTCTACTCCATTTTATATGGTTTAACAGCAAAAGAATCACGTTGGCTTGGAGCCATTACATCAGCTGCTGTTATCATCCTTGGTATCTCACTTACAGCTGCATTTACACATATTTTTCTATTTGCATTGCTTTCATGCCAATTACATAGGTTTCCTCGGATATTAATTAGTTCATTTAATGCTATTTAGATTGGAACATGGGGGCATGCTTGTATGGGTTTCAGCTTCTTCAAAGTCGTATTGTAGCACTCTTTGTTGCCGGCACAACCAGGGTGTTTCTCATTTGCTTTGGCGTGCATTACTGGTTTGTGTAGACTTTTGTTAAGCATAACTGTAGCTTACCTGTTTTGGTTGCTATTAAATGTCATTGTTGCTATCCTTTTTCTTTTTATTCAGGTACTTGGGGCACTGTATTAGTTATGCGGTTGTCGCATCTGTGCTTTTAGGTGCTGCTGTTTCTCGCCATTTTTCGGTGACAAACCCGTTGGCTGCTAGAAGAGATGCCTTACAGAGCACCGTTATTCGCCTAAGAGAGGGATTTCGCAGAAAGGAACAGAACACTTCATCTAGCTCTTCAGAAGGCTGTGGCTCAAGTTTAAAACGTAGTAGTAGTGTTGAAGCAGGTAACCTTGGTAATATTGTTGAATCTGGTAGCCAGGGTATGGCACAATGCACAGTTGATGCTAACAACTGGAACAATGCTGTTCTATGTCGAACTGTGAGTTCCCATGAGGGGATAAATAGTGATAAAAGCATAGACAGTGGAAGGCCAAGTTTAGTACTTCGTAGCAGTTCCTGTCGTTCAGTGGTCCAAGAACCAGAAGCTGGGACATCTGGGGATAAACATTTTGATCATAATAACTCCCTAATGGTTTGCTCTAGCAGTGGTCTCGATAGTCAAGGATGTGAGTCCAGCGTATCTACATCTGCTAATCAACAACTTTTAGATTTAAATCTTGCTCTTGCACTTCAAGACAGGCTGAATGATCCCAGGATTACATCTATACTTAAGAAGAAGGCCAGGCAAGGTGATAGAGAACTAACTAGTTTATTGCAGGACAAAGGATTGGATCCAAATTTTGCTATGATGTTGAAGGAGAAAAATTTAGATCCAACAATCCTGGCTTTACTCCAGAGGAGTAGTTTGGATGCAGATAGAGATCATCGGGACAATACTGACATCACAATTGTTGACTCAAATAGTGTTGACAATATTATGCCTAACCAAATTTCTCTTTCAGAAGAACTAAGACTTCATGGGCTCGAAAAGTGGCTTCAGTTGTCTAGATTTGTGCTGCATCACATTGCAGGTACCCCAGAGCGAGCGTGGGTTCTATTTAGTTTCATCTTCATCCTTGAAACGATTATTGTTGCGATATTTCGTCCCAAGACAATAAAAATAGTGAATGCTACACACCAGCAGGTGAATACAGATTCTATCTCGTTCTCTAAATTTATGCCCATATTAGATTTCCTCATTTTGGAGTAAGGGACACATTTGTTTAGCTCAAGTAAATAAAGCTTATGGAAACTTTTGACACATTGAAATGTTTTTGCAGTTTGAGTTTGGCTTTGCAGTGTTGCTATTATCTCCTGTTGTCTGCTCAATTATGGCATTTCTTCGATCGCTTCAAGCGGAAGAAATGGCCATGACATCAAAACCTCGCAAGGTAGTGCATTGTTTATTGCAAATTTTAACTTCAGAAATGGGTGAATTTGAATGATGTTATAGTTTTGGGTTTACTTGAAATGCCATTGGCACACTTCAGATATTATGTTTAGAAGTGATTTTACTATTTCAAACTACCAGGCATCATTACCTTCTGGTGTTATGTTAGGATTCAATGTTGCCAGATGTTCTAAACTTGTAAAATGTGTTGGAAGCTAGATGTGGATGTTAAAATGATAAATCTGACACTGCATTGTCTCCCTGCTTCCTTTCTTTTTCTTATATTTTAAATGTTGAACTTAACAAGTTCAAACTTTATGGGAAAAACCATTATGATGTATTGCACCTACTTGAAATTGCTGAACCACGGGCATTGGGAATTTAAGGACTTAGAATATGGGATTCTCTGGTGATCTGTAAAGGAAAGTGGTTAATTTCTCTTCATCGTGGAAGATTTTTTAGCCTTTTTTTTGTTCATTTTATTTTATTTATTTTGGTTTTGTGTATGAGTATGGTGGGGGTACTCTGTCCCAATTTGCTTGTTCTCCTTAGAGAAAAATGTATTTGTGTTGTACCTATCTGCTCTCCTCCATTTGACTTTCTTTATGTAATTTTGTTTTCCCATTTTGTGAATTCATGGAATTTTTAATGGAACTATTAGTTGTCTCACCTCTTCCAAAATTTCTTTGTTTTTCAGTATGGTTTTATCGCCTGGTTGCTCAGCACGTGTGTAGGGTTGCTGCTTTCCTTTTTGGGGTATGATACACTTTTGTACATATACACTTGAACTCGGTATATCTTTTATTTTATATCAAGAAATCAAATGCATTTTATATTCACTGTTGTCATTTTATACTTTTCTTTTGGGGAACTTTCTTACATTGGATATGCATATTGTGCTTCATGAAGCATACTCTGGTGTGTACTAACTGTTACACATTCAATTGAAAACTTGACCATGTGTACCATGCTTGCTTTCTGCGCAGAGTATTAGTATGTGATTTTCCCTATGATTGGTATTGAATTCTACAAATTCTTTCGTTCATATGCCTTTTAGTGGTTGTTAGTTTAGTGGTGCAAGCACTTTTCTTCCAAATCAATAATTTATGCACCTATTTGCTTTCCACCTTGGCGCCACATTATCGTGGGCACATTGCCACATACTCATGTGAAAATGAAAAGAAAGTGATTCAAAGTGACTTATATGAGCTCTTCATGCTCAAGTTTGGTTACATGACATTTGAAAGTGTATCGGGCAACTCATATCATTGCCAATATGGTGCGTCTCTTTGTAAAATTCTCTTTTTCCTCTAAATGAGACATTATTAAATACGTATGTCATTTATGTTATCAAACAATGGCAAATTACTATTTTAGTCCTTGTATTTTTCTTATAAAATCCAATGAAATGTTGATTTTACCCTCAAAGGGTGCTGCAAATTTTGTTCTAGCTACCATTACCATATCAACCCTTTCTATTCATCAACATAAATGAGTTTCTGCAATTTTTCTTTTTTTGTTGGTTTTTCACTCTTGTCATATCTGTCTCTCCATTTGTTCTCTGTTACCTCCCAAACCTTGTCAAAATAATATTCTTAATTTGAGAGAAAAAAACACAATAAAATAAATAAATGATCTCCCAGAATACTCTAGGCAGACAGTTCATTACAATTGTTAATAGAAAAATATTGTAGTTGTATCTCTTGTATATCATCAATCGATTACATAGGTCTATATATAAGGAATTCCTACGCTACCTAGCTGTTTAGGAATACAAATCATAAACTAATTAGGAATATGTGTACTATACTGATTTTCCTTAATACTCCCCCTCAAGTTGGAGCATGGATGTTACTCATGCTCAACTTGTTACAAACTACTACTTTCAGCAAAACACAATACCATACTCAGCAACTGTACCCACTTCATTATAGCAATAAAGAATCCCAAACCAAATAGTAGTAGCAGAATCAAGACAACACACTTAGGTTGTCGAAACAAATCTCACTGAACCAGAAAACAACTCACAGGGCTGTTTCAAGCTTCCATAATCAATGCCTCAAAGAGGAAGCCCCGTAGCGCAGATATTCAGAAACGCAGCAAAGGAAACTCTGGCAAACGGAGCGCACCACTGAAGGCCAAGAACACAATGCAACTCACTGGGGTTGCACTGCACTCGACAAAGGAGAAGGTTCAAAAGCAGAATACCCATAACTGCAGCAAAGGTGCAGTACCAAACCCTAATGCAATAGGGAATCACTAGAAAATCACCGAAAATTACCTAAAACAATTGTCACAACAAAGGAAAAAATAGGTTTCCTCAGCAAATTAAAGCAACAACAGTAGCAGAAGACTGCCCGACACAGCTGCAACAGAATCGCAGCAAACAAACCTATTGAATAAGCCCAAGAATGACGATGCAACTCACTGGGTTGCACGTCTCTCTTCAAGTCAACACCAGAGAGAGGAACCGGAGTGAAAAAGACCACTGAACATGCGCTAGCACATGAACCAGAGCAGGAAGAAAGAGATACCCAAAATCAAATAGCCTTTCAACGCAAACAGGAGAAAAAAGTAACTTGAAACGCCACATTGACAAAACTGAGAACGTCCCTATCAAAACTTCGCTGGATCGGAAAAACAACCTGAGTAGAGTGGAAACGAAACCAGAGGACTATTTCCGATCGCCGAAAACAGCTGGATGCGCCGCCACGCGCCGGCCCGTGTTACTGTCGCAGAAAACAGAATCGGTGCGTGAGGCCCACGTGCAGGGAATCCGGTGGCCGGATTTGGAGGGAACGCCGTTTGGCAGCTGGAGAACATCCCGAGGTCGGTGGTGAGACAAAATACTAACCCTAGAAAGGCTTCCTAGGGTGGCAATGGCTTCTCGCAAGGGAATTTTTGGGAAATCTCTTTCTTTTTTTTTTTTGTTTTTTTTTTTTTAATGGAAGGCTCCGATACCATGTTAATAGAAAAATATTGTAGTTATATTTCTTGTATATCATCAATCGATTACATAGGTAAGGAATTCCTACGCTACCTAGCTATTTAGGAATACAAATCATAAACTAATTAGGAATACGTGTACTATGTTGATTTTCCTTAATAACAATTAATAGCAACAATCTATAAATTAACTAGACTAGTTTTTGAAAAACCTTGTTTAAAAAAAAATAAAAATTCAAACAATGCATTTGATCCTAAGTCTTAAATCTATCAAGTTGTTAATAATCAAAACTCATATTATTTCTATGACTAAATCAAAACATTTTGCACAAAGAAAAACCACATCATCAGATGCCATAGGATTACAAATGTAGTTTGAAATGTTAACAATATTGCTTTTTTGTTCATTTGCTTCACACATATCTTGGCTTGATTTGCAACATTGTACGGCTTTATTACGGTCATGTGGTGACCATGAAGCAAAAGAACTAGAAGGAAGAGGAGAAAGATCAAGTTTCTAAATCTGCGGTTCACAGCTGAATCTATGGTGACCTTGGATGGCCAGAGCTCCAATCTCCTTTGCTTTGAAGCTTGTGACTTTACTCAGCTACTGGAGCAGGCGCCTCAGTTTCACCAATAACTCCATAGCAAATTCCACCCATAACTTTCACCTTTCCAATTTGAAAACCAATTAACAGTTACCAAAACTCAAGGGATAAATCTTCAAATCCCAATTATATTTCAAGTAGATTTATTGTCCAAAACAGAAAACTCATTTCAGGATCCATAAATATCAACATTGATCTTGCGCGAAATAAGTATGTGGTCTTATTGCAAGGACATCAATTAGAGAGGGAATGATAATTTAGTATTGAAATGTTAGCTTTATTCATATTTTTGGTGTTTTTAGATTGAATTTCTTTTGACTTGCAGAAAAATGGCTTAAACCTTAATAGGATTTAAAATCTGGATGGAGTTAAAATAGAGGAATTACTAATTTGTTTTTTTTCCCCCTTGGATTTCTTAACCAGTATTGCTGCACTAGGGTATGAGATTAATCTTGTTTCGAGGTTCGTGGCTGCCCTTCCCATAAAGAGAATACTAAATTAATTTTTAAAAATGAAGGTCTTGACTAGTGTATTTCATTATAATAAACAAACTACATAATAATTAACCCATTAAAAGAGTCAACCTGAAGGATTGCATATGTAAAATGTTGTTGAAGACACAATAAGAATGCTTTAGATTGTGTAAAAAATGGTATTCATTTGAGATTGTTATAATATCACTTATTGGCTTGGTGAAGTCTTGGTCTGTTGAAAATTTTTGATAATCTTAGATATTTTAGAATGAATAATGCTTTATCTACACTCCGTATGTTTTCTATGATTGGAATTTTACATTTGTGCGACCGATAAGTTTATTATGCAAACTTTTTTTTCTTTTTTTTCTTTTTTCTGTCTACCATGATAAGTATATGAATCGTATCCTTTTCAATATGGGGGACTTATTCCGTCTTGCTAATTATGTGGAAGTGCACTAATTTGCTTCGTCATCCATTAATTTACGTGCTTGTTCTGCAGCAAATCGTCAGTTCTCTTGGGATTATCCTTAACTGTGCCGCTCATGGTGGCATGTCTTTCTGTCGCAATTCCTATTTGGATTCATAATGGTTACCAGTTTTGGGTTCCTCGAGTACAATCTACAGGTCCTGCTGGAAATCATCGCCCTTCTGGAACAAAGGAGGTTTGTTTCTTCCTTTCTTTCCCCTTTACCACCTTTCTCCTTTATGTTTATGTAATGTTTAAAGAACTTATAAGATCCATCAAGGTGGAAGTCTATGGTGATACCTGGCATTTCTCACTTTTTAGTCATTTATTTTTATGATTATGCGCTTTCATTGTCTGTGGTGGATGCTTTCTGACATTAATCCTTTGTTTGATCTAATTATATTTTTCTCACTGTCAGGGCATTGTTCTGGTAATTTGTATGATAGTATTTACTGGATCTGTATTGGCTCTGGGTGCAATAGTGTCTGCGAAGCCTTTAGATGAGTTAGAATACAAGGGATGGGCTAGTGACCCAAGAAGTTTTAGCTCTCCTTATGCATCATCAGTGTACCTTGGTTGGGCGATGGCATCTGCAATTGCCTTAGTGGTTACCGGTGTGCTGCCAATTGTTTCGTGGTTTGCCACATATCGGTTTTCCCTATCTTCTGCTGTATGTACTGGTATATTTGCAGGTAATTTATCTGTTGCTGGGTCTTGACTTGTGATTATACTTGAAAATTTTAATGTTTGCAATTGAGGTATCATTTTTGCTTATAAGTTGTGTGGAATAAACATGTGTCATTTTGCTTGCTGTTGCTGTTTGGCAGTTGTTCTTGTGGCATTTTGTGGTGCATCCTATTTGGAAGTTGTCAAATCTAGGGATGACCAGGTTCCAACAAAGGCTGATTTTCTAGCTGCCTTGCTTCCTCTTGTGTGCATTCCGGCATTGCTGTCACTTTGCTCTGGATTGCTTAAGTGGTGAGAGTAAATTTTATTTCATTAATTAAAGTTAGTCCAAATGTATGACTGAAATTTTTTCATTAATGTATGGCTGAAATTTTTTCATACATCTTCAGATGTTAAGACTTCACATTGTAGTGGATGCTTGTCCAGCTTTTGATCTGATGTTAGAAATTCTTTGCAGGAAAGATGATGGTTGGAAACTCTCTCGAGGTGTATATATATTTGTTACAATTGGTCTTCTTCTTCTGCTTGGTGCAATCTCTGCTGTTATTGTTGTAATTCAGCCATGGGCTGTAAGTTACTTTTATTTTGTTCTCCTTGAATTATCACACCCTTTAGCTTATTAGGCCTTGCTAACTGGACTTTTCCATCATTGCTGCAGAAAGGAGTAGCATTCCTTTTAGTTCTTCTCC
Source organism: Jatropha curcas (assembly GCF_041381405.1). Lineage (NCBI taxonomy): Eukaryota > Viridiplantae > Streptophyta > Magnoliopsida > Malpighiales > Euphorbiaceae > Jatropha > Jatropha curcas. Next base: position 706,292 of record NC_143157.1, read on the forward strand.
TGATCGTGCTGGCGATTGGTGTTATCCACCACTGGGCTTCAAACAATTTCTATTTGACCAGGATGCAGATGCTTTTTGTTTGTTTCCTTGCTTTTCTTTTGGGCTTGGCGGCATTTGTTGTTGGATGGTCACAAGGTGACGACAACAATTTCATAAGCTAACTTGTATAACTTGCTTGATCCATTAATCTTGGATTGGCCTCAGTCAGAGCTTCAAGCTACAAATACATCTCCTTTTACTGCTAATAAGGTTATTCTCATTACTTTTCTTTATCAGGTAAAGCATTTGTTGGAGCATCTGTTGGTTACTTTTCATTTTTGTTCCTTCTCGCTGGACGAGCTTTGACAGTAAGTTAGATTGCATTTGCTTCATTGAAGTTAGATCCTTTTGATAGGGTTTCTTCTCTTTTTGTTCTTAAACTGGTGTTAGAAATGAACCTTTTCTGGTGTGTATGTGTATGTGCTTGCATCTCCTGTAGGTCCTCCTCTCACCACCAATTGTAGTTTATTCTCCTCGAGTACTGCCTGTATATGTATATGATGCTCATGCAGATTGTGGCAAGAATGTCAGGTTTGCTTTTCTATTCTGTTTCTTCATTTCCTCTCATTTCTTCGTTGTTTCTATATTTTTCCATATCAATTTTTATTATCTTTTGATTTATGATATTGACAAAGATGCTTCATTTGTTGTTCACGTCTAATGTAATCCCCCTGAACAGCGTTGCATTTCTTGTGCTTTATGGGGTTGCTTTGGCAACTGAGGGCTGGGGTGTCGTTGCTAGTTTGATAATTTATCCACCATTTGCTGGTGCTGCTGTATCTGCAATTACACTTGTTGTAGCTTTTGGGTTTGCTGTTTCTCGTCCATGTTTGACTCTTGAGGTTAGTAAGCTTTTTTTATTTTATTTATTTATTTATTTATGATTTTTCAATTATCATGCTGCTTTATTATGTTGAATACCTATAAAAAATTTCTACTTGTGCTGGTTTTAGATGAGGTTTTTGTGTTGCCTAACATCTTTTAACAGAATGTCATCTGTTTAAGTTGCTGACATCTGCTTTAATCTCCAGACCATGGAAGATGCAGTTCACTTTCTCAGTAAGGACACCATTGTTCAAGCGATAGCACGATCTGCCACTAAGGTGGGTGTTTGATTTGGCTTCAATCTATATGTTTGTAAGACATTTCCTTTGTGATGGTCTTAATATAATATATGTTGTACTAGAATTCTAGGCATTGTGAACTGTCATACTCATATTATATTTTTCTCTGCATAGTCTCTGATTCTGTAATATGTCAATTATTCTGATGTTTATTTTGTTGTTTTTTTCTGTTTTGCTTTTTAGATACTCCAACAATACCATTATGTCTTGTGCTTTTATTGAAGAAAGACAAATGTGTTAGAACTTGCCTGAGGAGCCCTGGGGAGTAGCTTCATGGGCCTTGTCAGGAGCCACACCCATGGGCTTGAAAATGCATTAACTTAAAACCTTAAGGCAATGGGTCTGTAGGCCCTTCTTACCTATATGTCCCTCACTTGGCCCATCCCACCTACACTTGTGTACTTTCTGTTCCAGTAATATTGGATGCTTGCCTATGGCCGGTGTAGGTGTTCTGGGGGTCAAAAGAAAGCATACTTAGGATTCTTAGAATTTTGTAACCCTAAACAAAATAGAACGGAGTAAAGGTGTCTATAACATTAACACAACTAAATTGAGACTGAGGATTAGTTGAGTGTATCTTTATGTCTATATTACTATTTAATATTTATCCAAATATTATGGATATCTGTATATGCATGCTCCATTGAAGAAACCTTTTTGAGTCTTGCTTTCATTTTCTCTATCTTCAATTAATTCCTGCTGGAATGACCTTATCTTAATCTCTACTGGAAAATTTGTGGATAATTGATTCAGACAAGCACATTGTGGTTATGTTTCTTTCAATCTTTTCTACCTATTATTTGATTTGCTTCAGTCATGGTATGACTTATAAGAGAGTTATTTATGGGGAAAAGTCATTTGTACAGAGAATGAAAACAAAGGATGCAAAAATAGGCTTGGTCTTGATGACTTGATAACATATCTAATTGATACTAGCAACTTACTGCAAATCCCTAACTGCTTTGTGAAGGTCATGGATATTGTTTAGGGGAAAAAAAGTATTATGTTGAATGTTGCACTATGAACTTGGCCACTAATGGAAGAAGTTTAATCACGATGTCACTATGTGCTTTTGTATTCTGTATTGTCAATAGTGTTGAGGATATTAACACTTAAATTATAGCTATATCCATGTTTTGATCAGCATTTGCTGTAAAAGATAATACATACCCTCATAGATATATCCTCCCACCTCCCTGTGGTTCTGTTTCTAATCATTTTGAAATTTAACTAGAGGTTGAAATCTTTTATTTTTATAGAATTGGTTTATTATTGTTTCTCGTGTATAATGTGGAAGGTATTATCTTCATCATGCAGACAAGAAATGCTTTATCTGGAACTTATTCAGCGCCACAGAGATCTGCTAGTTCAACAGCTCTTTTGGTTGGAGACCCTACTGCTGCACGGGATAAGGCAGGAAACCTTGTGCTTCCTAGAGATGATGTGATGAAATTGAGAGATCGTCTGAGAAATGAGGAACTAATTGTAGGATCATTCTTCTGTAGAATGAGATACAGGACATTTTGCCGTGAATCAGCCAGTGATTTTGATCACAGAAGGGAAATGTGTGCGCATGCACGAATTTTGGCTTTGGAAGAGGCAATTGACACTGAATGGGTATACATGTGGGATCGTTTTGGTGGTTATTTATTACTACTGCTTGGGTTGACTGCTAAAGCAGAACGAGTGCAGGTACATGAGGATGTGTCTGCTAATTTCTTTCCATGCATATATGTATGCTTTATAGTTCCAATAACAATGTGATTGTACTCTTGATGGATTAGGATGAGGTACGCTTGAGGCTTTTCCTTGATAGCATAGGGTTCTCAGACCTAAGTGCCAAGAAAATTAAGAAATGGTTGCCAGAGGACCGCAGACAATTTGAAATTATTCAAGAAAGGTAGCCACTTTGTTGTATATTTTTGCTCTTTTTTTTTTTTTTTTTTAAGTTCAACATTCAAGTCTTTTCCCTTTGTGTCTAAATTTCCGTTGTGATGAACTACTTTGTAGCTATTTGAGAGAAAAGGAAATGGAAGAAGAACTCTTAATGCAAAGACGTGAAGAGGAGGGCAGAGGAAAAGAAAGAAGGAAGGCTCTTCTAGAGAAGGAAGAACGAAAATGGAAGGAGATTGAAGCTTCTCTGATTTCCTCTATTCCTAATGCTGGTAGCAGGGAGGCAGCTGCTATGGCAGCTGCAGTGCGTGCTGTAGGAGGTGATTCTGTTCTCAGTGATTCCTTTGCACGAGAAAGGGTTTCAAGCATTGCACGTCGGATACGCTTGGCTCAATTAGCTCGTCGAGCTCTTCAGGTTGGTTTTTCATATTTTAGTTATTTTAGTTCTTATGAGAATATTGCCAGCTGTTTCTGCAGAATGACAGTGACAATATGTTTTCTGTATATGGCTTCTCCTGAGTTCTTTTTTTGGTGCTCCTTTATGGTGTCATCATACAAATGCTAGTACCAGCATTTCCTACCATATCCCCTGTGTGTTCTAGGCTGACTAAATGATGGAAGACTATAGAATATGTCCATGACCATCAGCTTCTACAGGATTGTTGTAGGAAGAAATTTTTGGATACTGAATTCTGAAACTAGAACTGGTACCAGAAAACCTCGAACTTACAAACAACATATGCAGCAGAAGCTGTTATAAAAATCCTACTCAAGTTATTAGCAAACTTATCACCAAATCAGTGGCAAGTCAAAGGTCCTCAGTAGGTTCATTTGAATGAGCTGATGTAATTTCTGGATAAAAAAAACTAACAGATTAAGGGTAGGAATTTCTATTTACTTAGTAATAGTTTATGATACTTGACAGTTGACAATTTTAAGTAGTAAGTCCAGCAACCCATTATCAAGGATATGAGGGCATTTGGGGGTTGTTCTCGGTGGAGGCTGAAATGGATCTTTTAATTGCCTAGCAGAAATTGAGATTAAACAAAAAAGAGAAAAACATGAACAAATGAGAACAGAGAAAAACATTAACATATAAGAACAGATTGTCAACTTTTTCATAATGCTTTTGCTAGTAATTTCTGACCAGATTTTTTAGGCATCACAGTAAAGGTTGCATCAGACACACAACTGGTATGGCATCTCACTGCACTTAAAGAACTGAAACTTCACTAATTTCATCTGGAGGCTAAATTTTTCTTCAAGAAAATTTGTGGCCCTTCATGTAAAATAGGTGAGGCTGTGCCCTTGGATTGTTGCGTCCAGACTGTTGAGCAGTCAACTATGCCCCTAATAATAATAACAAGGTGATCCAGTGCACGAAGCATCCCTCATGTGTGGGCAAGCAACTATGCCCTATTACTAATACTAAGACAATGATTACGAAGTGGGTTGAATTCAAAATTTAATGAGCCCTATTGTACTACTAAGAAAAAATTCTTGTTAATCTAAACCTGAATGATCAAACTTCTGTATGTATTTGAACTTTTATGTCGCTTTTTCTTGATCCATTGTGAATCTGCATGAAAGTCTGCCTTCAACTAGCTCTTTTGTATTTATCTGTATCTATATCTTATTAGGATGTTTTACCTGGTCCCTTTGCTGCATTATTTTTCTTTGCTTAATTAAAATATTATAATGTTCTTTCCTAATTGTGCCTCTTCATTTGACTTGTTTTGTTCCTGATCTATTATAGAGATAAATGAACTGTGTAGACTGCATGAATTTTATTGTGAATCTATTAAATGTTATTGGCAGACAGAAATTGCTGGTGCCATATGTATCCTTGACGATGAACCAACAACAAGTGGGAGACACTGTGGTGAGATGGATCCTAGTGTATGTCAAACCCGAAAGGTCAGCTTTTCAATTTCAGTGATGATCCAACCTGAGTCTGGGCCAGTGTGCCTTTTAGGCACTGAATTTCAGAAAAAGGTTTGCTGGGAAATTCTGGTGGCTGGTGCTGAGCAAGGTATTGAGGCTGGGCAAGTTGGGCTTCGCTTGATTACTAAAGGCGATAGGCAGACCACTGTCGCAAAGGAGTGGAGTATCAGTGCAACAAGTATTGCAGATGGAAGGTTTGTAAATTTTTGTTGGCAATTACATCATTTAAGGGTTGTATTTTTTCCTTAGTGCCTTCACATACTGTCATTTACTGCTTTCTTTTGTAGTATTTTCATCTTTGAATAGTGATTGGGACTGCTTACAAATTGATTATTTCATTTTGTTATTGATAACCTATGCCTTTTCTATCTCAAGATATTGTCTTATTGGATTTTTATGATTATTTTGCAGGTGGCACATTGTGACAATGACAATTGATGCAGATTTGGGCGAGGCAACTTGCTACCTGGATGGTGGGTTTGACGGCTTTCAGACTGGTTTACCCTTGTCTGTCAGCAATACCATTTGGGAACAAGGGACAGAAGTTTGGGTTGGCTTTAGACCACCTACAGATGTAGATGCATTTGGAAGGTCAGATAGTGAAGGAGCTGAGTCTAAAATGCATATCATGGATGTATTTTTATGGGGAAGGTGCTTAACTGAAGATGAGATTGCTTCTCTTTACACTGCTATTGGCTCAACAGAGCATGGTATGATTGACTTTCCTGAAGACAATTGGCAATGGGCAGATTCACCCCCCAGAGTATGTGCATGCTTGTTTTTAATACAGTATAAAAAGTATATAGTGTTGAACATGACGACTAATTGTTGCTTCATGCATTTCTATTAGGTTGATGAGTGGGATAGTGATCCTGCAGATGTAGATTTATATGACAGGGATGATGTAGATTGGGATGGTCAGTATTCAAGTGGGAGGAAAAGGAGGTCAGATCGTGAAGTAGTGGTAGAGATGGATTCTTTTGCCAGGAGGTTCAGGAAACCTAGGGTCGAAACACAAGAAGAAATCAATCAGCGAATGCTCTCAGTCGAATTGGCAGTCAAAGAAGCCCTGTCTGCTAGGGGAGAAATGCGTTTTACTGACCAGGAGTTCCCTCCAAATGATCAATCATTATATGTAGATCCAGAAAATCCTCCTTTAAAGTTACAGGTAAGTTTTGTTGACTTGTAAATTGCCCCTAACTGCTGTGTTTTCTTTGTTTTCATAACTTAATCCTCGATTTCTAACCTAGGTTGTCTCTGAGTGGAAGAGGCCTGCTGAAATAGTTAAGGAAAACCACTTGGATTGTTGCCCATGCTTGTTTTCTGGATCTGCAAATCCCTCTGATGTTTGTCAGGTTGGATTGCCTTTGGCTGCATGACATGCAATGCTTTATCATCAGTCTCATGTATCATTCCATTGTTGAGATTTTGAAGTGGTTTATTTTAATGGCTCAAATTTCCTAAAAGGTGATCAATTGTTTATGGAATAGGGTCGATTAGGTGATTGTTGGTTTTTAAGTGCTGTTGCTGTTCTGACGGAGGTATCACGAATATCAGAAGTGATTATCACTCCAGAATACAATGAGGAGGGAATCTATACTGTTCGCTTCTGCATTCAGGTAATTTATGCATAATTTCTCAGCGATTTATGCAGCTGAAACTGTCCCAAGATTTTACATCGTTGATGAGTACATCAAATTTGCGCTAGGAAAATCCTCACTCGTGTGGTCAATTTGTAATTAGCAGCTAGTTTCCAATAGAATATTTTATTTGGATAAAGAACTTAATGACCAAAAACAATTCTGAATTTTCATGCGTTTTAATATTTTACCCATCCTTCTGATTTTATCAATTAGGTAGATAGACCTGTTGTTCTTTTACAATTTTAGCCACCAGTGCCTCTCTCTTTAAATTAAATATCAATGAACCCACATTACAGCTAATAGACGGTTTATTTTTATTTTTCTGTCTTCATTTTATTTGGTTTCTCTATTAAAGGCACGCCTCAGGTGCACCTTACTCAGGTGATTGCCTCTGGATAGTGGCGCATGCCTTTCTAATTTTTTTTTTTTTTCCAGAATAAGGCACCTAAGGCTCTCTTTAAATATAAAATTGTCCAGCTAGCACCTATTTGCATAAAATAAATAAATAAAAGAAATAGAATGCAACACAAAAACCAGTGGTGTGCTCTATGATCCAGCCACCACTCCATCTAGCCACCTACTGTAATCCAACCTCTAGCCAACAGCCATTCAGATGTCTCTCTCAATTTCTCTTTCTATATTTCCTACTTTCTTTGTTTCTTCTTTTTTTTCTTTTCCCCATGTTCTTTATTCCACTCCCATCTATTTAAACTCTAATACCTTAAATGCATGTCTTTATGCTGCTGATTTTGTTTTGATTTGTGTGTGTTCTTTTCCATGTTTTTCTTTTTTTGTTTTCCTGATATCTTAAAATATTATTTTCAGTTTAAGATAATTCTCAGATTTTATGTTTTTCTTTTAATTTTTTTTTTTTTTTTAATTTTGCACCTCACCTTGGTAAAGTGAGTGCCTTTGCCGAGAGGCTAGTGTCTAGACTCTGGCAGTCCTTTGCGTTTTAGCGCGCCTTGCATCTTTAATTATTAGAGTTTCTCGTCTTTTCACTTTCACCATTAATCCAGTCGTACTTCGAAGCACCATTTATAAAAAAAAAAAAAGTCATGACTCCAGTGTTAATTTGGACGAAGTTGTGAGCAGCTGTTAAAATTGTAAAAGAAAAATAATGGGTTCTTGCCATTGTAGAGACAGATGGTTATAAATATTAGACTTTGAACTCCTGGATAACTTTTTGTGAATAAAAGAATGTTTGCTCCTTTGCATGTATATGAGCCTCCCTTTTTTCAAATATGGTTAGCATTTCCTTGGTATAGTTCAATAAGAATTTGATCAGGAAAAAAAAAAAAAAAAAAAAAAAAGAAAATTGAAATGATAGCTAGCAGACATATTGATACTATACTATTATGGTTTTGTGGTCTTGTTATAGGTAAGTTTACATTGCTTGCAATTCCATGCCTTTCCGGTTTCGTATAATTTTGGAGTTCATAATTCCAATTTTTTTTCTGGTCTCTTTGTAGGGTGAATGGGTTCCAGTTGTTGTAGATGATTGGATCCCATGTGAATCACCAGGTAAACCTGCATTCGCTACCAGCAGGAAAGGTAATGAACTCTGGGTGTCTATATTGGAGAAAGCATATGCCAAATTGCATGGCTCTTATGAGGCATTGGAAGGTGGGCTTGTCCAAGATGCTCTTGTGGACCTTACTGGAGGTGCAGGTGAGGAGATTGACATGAGGAGTGCACAAGCCCAGATTGATCTTGCCAGTGGTAGGCTATGGTCTCAGTTGCTGCGCTTTAAACAAGAGGGTTTCCTACTTGGAGCTGGTAGTCCATCAGGCTCTGATGTGCATATCTCTTCAAGCGGCATTGTGCAAGGCCATGCTTACTCTATATTGCAGGTAGAGTTGCATTTTTTACCTGACTATACATTCATATACTAGCTAAAGAAATCAGTGGAACTGAACTCTTGAATAATACTGTTCAGGTTAGAGAGGTAGATGGACATAAGGTTGTTCAAATTCGCAATCCATGGGCTAATGAAGTTGAGTGGAATGGTCCTTGGTCCGATTCATCACCTGAATGGACCGATAGAATGAAACACAAATTGAAGCATGTTCCACAGGTTCTAACTGTGCCTCTACATTATTCTAATTTCTTTCATTCTTTTTCTTCTCTGAAGATGAGGTTTCTTCAATGTGAGCCTGATATCCTCTTCTCAACAGTCAAAAGATGGCATCTTCTGGATGTCTTGGCAAGACTTTCAGATCCACTTCCGATCAATATATGTATGTCGTGTCTACCCCCCAGAGATGCGGTATTCTGTGCATGGCCAGTGGCGAGGCTATAGTGCTGGTGGGTGCCAAGATTATGCTTCTTGGAATCAAAATCCACAGTTTCGATTGAGGGGCACTGGTTCAGATGCATCATTACCAATTCATGTCTTTATTACCTTAACTCAGGTATGCTTGAGTTCTGCATCTTAGGAATATTATTATGCCTTCAACGGTCTTTTTTTTTTTTAATGGAGTTCGTAGATTTAGATTACTAACTTTCTTTGTATAGGGGGTGAGTTTCTCTAGAACAGCAGCTGGTTTCAGAAATTATCAGTCTAGTCATGATTCAATGATGTTCTACATTGGGATGAGAATACTTAAGACTCGTGGTCGCCGTGCTTCTTACAATATTTACCTACATGAATCAGTTGGTGGGACAGATTATGTCAATTCTCGAGAGATTTCGTGTGAAATGGTTCTAGATCCTGATCCAAAAGGTTACACAATTGTGCCAACAACTATACACCCTGGAGAAGAAGCACCATTTGTTCTGTCTGTTTTCACCAAAGCATCAATTACCTTGGAAGCTCTATAATATTCAGTAATGGCTTTTTTTTTTTTTCAATTGTCCTTTGGGCTGAGAGCACATCTGCAAGATTTCGAGGGGCTTGGGATCATGGATCATGCACCACATAAAGACAGGTTTTAATCAGCCACAACACGAATCATTGTACCAAATGGGAAGGTGATATTTTCAGGTTTCTCTCTCTTCCCCCTCTCTGTTCTCTTTCTTAATAGACATAAATTTATCTCTTTACTTATCAATCTCTAAATTTTCAGTAAGTTTCAGTTATACATGGATGTATAATTACACCTCATTCAGTTCATTCTTTGTTATATGACCTTAAACTGACTATCTAGAATTCTAGATTAATCACTCAAATATCACCTTAATATTTTCATTGCGAAAACCAGTGTTTAACAGGAATTGAATTAGTGTTTGGACCCTTTTTCTCTTTTTATAGAAGGGAAATGTGCTATACATATGGTTTACTTCCATCCTGCAAAAGCTGTGGAATATTGTATATTCTTCAGTATAAACCTTAAAGTTTTCATTTGATCCTAGTTCCCTGGTTAGATTCACTGGCATTGATACCTATGATGATCATGGTTTTATGTGGGCATATGTTAGCTATTTGGAGTGATTTGGAGTTATTGGTATTGGCAGGCTGCCAGGTTGTGGTTCTCAGCTGTCAGGATGGACTGTAAGTATGTCACTGGAATGATGCAATTATGAACTTAATTTCTGTGTGAATGCAACTGGCTAGATGTGAAGACTGATCTTATCGAACAGTGTAAATTCTGGAGGCTCCCTCAGATTTGGATGATTTGTGTCCATCGGGGTGGAAAAGTTGTACATTTGTAGGTATTGTAATTGTAAGAAATATAGGTCTGACCATGTAAATGAAAGGGAAAAGGAAGAAAGTTGAAAAGCAATAGGAAAAATAATTACTAACACTAATTCAAGGTGAATATCGAAAAGCATTGTAGCTGGAGAAGTTTCAGCTGCAGTTTTGTTGTGCTTTGTAACCCAAACCATCCGTCATTTGTACAAATATTCCTTTTTGCAATATAATTACCTTTCCTTTTTTGATTTGGTAATCTCAGCTTCTGTACTTTGATTGTTTCTATGTTAATGCTGATGGATCTTTAGATCTTTCTTATATATGATTTTTGCATGTGTTAGAACATTGAACGTAATGTAATATAATTATGCACTAGAAATGTGGAAATACCTTTGGTTATTTTAAACTTTGTCAGTAATCGCAAGTTACCTTAAAATTGACCTTTTGACACATTTTATTTAACAGTATGACCTATTTTAAGCTAATGTTAATTTAGTTGGCAGAATATACACTTTCACGTCACCTGTGAAAACTAGAAATGAAAGTCAGGTGGGCCAAAAATTTTTAAAGGTTAGAGAGCAAAAGTTTTAAAAAAAAAAAAGGGAATAAAAATATAAATTGGTCCTTGAATTATAATTCAAATTAACATACAAGGACTTTTATTCTTAAAAATTAACTCTAATGTTCCTAAATTATGATTTATTAACATTTTGGTGCCTTTGTCCAGAATAGAGGGACCAAAATGTTATCGGAAATTATAAGGGAATGATCAAAGTGCTAAGGAAATCATAAGTTAGGAATTTTATAGTTAGTCTGATTATAATCTTAGGGATCAATCTTTCAATCAATTGATAGTTAAAAGCAGTTGTTTTGGATGGAAGGACCGACGTGTTAACTGTGTTAATCTAATTATGGTTCTGGGAGCAATTTATTTTTTCCCAAAAAAATTCATTATTTTAATCTTTAAAATATATAATTTAAAATTTTCTCGTGTTAATCTGATTATAGTTCGAACCAATTTTTTTTTTAAATCATTATTTTAAAAGATATAATTTAAAATTTTCACAGCTTTGAGAGGATAATTTAAAAAAAAAGTTTTTGGCTAGAGGGTGCGGAGCTGCCCCTAGCCCTTGCTTAGTTCCGCCAATGCCTCGAACTATGCGAGTTACTATAATTTCAACCTAAAATGACATTTTATTGGAAGATATGGGACGATCTTCACGATTCTATGGCTATGATTTTCATGATTTTGTTTTCCTTTTCTTTTCCCTTTCGTAGATACTTTCCTATTGTAAAATCTTGATACTTCATCTTTTAGGAGATTATTCTTATTCCATAAGTTTAGGAATTTACCTTGTACAAAGAAATTATTTGAGCTGTAATCCTTATATATAAATCATTTTATTGTTAATAAAGCGTAGAACTTTCAGCGTTATTTTTTCTCAGTTTTGTTCATGGTATCAGAGCCATGGTTGATACAAAAAAAAAGAAGAGGAGAGTCCTGGTGTAGACAAGAAAACTTCAAATCCTTATATACTGAATTCAAATGACAACCTGGGTAATATAATTACCCAAGTTCAGTTAAAAGGCGAAAACCACGATGAACGGGCATGTGCTATGCGAACTGCATTACGAGCCAAAAAGAAATATGGCTTCATTGATGGAACTGTCAAACAACCAGCGAATGATGCGCTTGAACTTGAAGATTGGTGGACTATTAACTCCATGCTTGTTTCTTGGTTGTTTAACGCAATTGAGCCTACTCTTCGTTCAATCATATCTCACGTGGAGAATGTCACTGAGTTATGGGAGGATATTGAGCAACGATTCTCCATTAGGAATGGTCTAAGAGTGCAACAACTGAGATCAGATCTAGTGAATTGCAAGGAAGATAGGCAGGCCATAGTAACTTATTATGGTGGACTCAAAACAATTTGGGATGAATTGAATAATTATGATAAAATACCAGTGTGTAACTGCTTCGGATACAAATGCAACCTCACTCTTAAATTAGAAAGAAAGCGTGAAGAAGAGAGAGTCCATCAATTTTTGATGGGCTTGGATGAATAAGGGTATGGAGCAGTATGTTCCAATATTTTGAGCACTAAACCCTTGCCGAACCTAAATCGAGTTTATACCATGATTGTCCAGCAAGAACGAGTGCGGACTATGACATGGATGAAAGAAGAAAGAGGTCATCCTATGAGTTTTGTTATCCAAATTGGCAGTCGAAATTTAGGGGGGGATGGAAAGGATAAAACAACTATTTGTTCTAATTGCAAAAAAGAGGGACATGATGCTGATGGTTGCTTTCAGTTGATTGGGTATCCGGAATGGTGGGGTAACAGAGCGCGCACAACCACATCTAGACGTGGTGGTGGGCGCAGACGTGTGAACAATGGAGGACATGATAAGGGAATTGCTCGGGCCAATGCTGCTCAAGCTTCTGGAACAAATAATGGGCATTGTATTGTTTTTGATTCAGATAGAAAAGCACTTAGTGGGCTAAATGAAGAGCAATGGGCAACGTTGTTTGGCATGTTGAGTTCACACAAAAACGGTACTAATGAGAGGTTGGCAGGTAAATAAAAGCTTTTGTCTTGGATTATTGACACAGAAGCTTCCCATCATATGATCGGAACATTTTCATCTTTAAGAGAAGTACGTGACATTAAACCATGTCTAGTAGAATTACCAAATGGGCGACATTGCTTGGCATGTTGAGCTCACACAAAAACGGTACTAATGAGAGGTTGACAGGTCAATAAAAGCTTTTGTCTTGGATTATTGACTCAGGAGCTTCTCATCCAATTATCGGAACATTTTCATCTTTAAGAGAAGTATGTGACATTAAACCATGTCCAGTAGAATTACCAAATGGAGAGGAGGTCATGGCAGTAAAAGAGGGGACCGTGTATCTTGGAGGAGGATTGAAGTTGCAACATGTTCTTTTTGTGCCTAATTTAAAATGCAGTTTAATTTCTGTATCGCAATTTCTTGATGCTCAAATTACATAATTCTAATCACTAAAAAAATTTGTCCTATACAGGACCTAAATTCGAGGAAGCTGATTGGAGTAGTGAACGTCTTCAGGGGCTTTATTTTCTCAAAGGAGTAGCTTCGATGCATGCTTGCAAGATTAATGGTATTTCGTCTTTCGAGCTTTTGCATAGGAGAATGGGTCATCCTTCTTCTAAGGTGATAGAGTTGATTTCTAAATTTAGTGGTTCTAATAGAAATAATAATAAGGCTTGTGATGCTTGTTTTAGAGCTAAACAGACTAGAGAGGTGTCCTTTTCTAGTGAAAATAAAGCTAAAGAATGTTTTAATTTAATACATTGTGATTTATGGGGACCTTATAGAGTTCCAGCTTCTTGTGATGTAATTTATTTTTGACTATTGTTGATGATTGTTCTCGTACTGTGTGGATTTATTTATTGAATAGGAAAAATGAGGTTGCTTGTGTTCTTAAAAGGTTCATTATAATGATTCAAAGACAATTTAATAAAGCTGTGAAAATCATTGAAAGTGACAATGGAAGTGAATTCTTATGTTTGAAAGAATACTTTAATGAACATGGAATTTTGCATCAAACATCATGTATGTGACATCCCAGGTTTGGGGCACAACACCTTAGGCGAATCCCACATCGGCTACGCACAAGGTGGAAGTCCTATACATAAAGGGTGGCAACCTTGAACATGGTAGACGCGTTTTGGGCTGGCAGAGCGGAGGTTTTCCCTGGCCCAAAAACAAAACCGTGAGGGTTCAGGCCAGGTTTGGCACCCAAAGCGGACAATATCTACCATGGGCTGGGCTGTTACAATTTGGTATCAGAGCCAAGCCTTGTCCCTCTGGCCGGTGGTGGGGCAAACCTCAGCGAGGACGCTGAGTCCCTAAGGGGGGGTGTATGTGACATCCCAGGTTTGGGGCACAACACCTTAGGCGAATCCCACATCGGCTACGCACAAGGTGGAAGTCCTATACATAAAGGGTGGCAACCTTGAACATGGTAGACGCGTTTTGGGCTGGCAGAGCGGAGGTTTTCCCTGGCCCAAAAACAAAACCGTGAGGGTTCAGGCCAGGTTTGGCACCCAAAGCGGACAATATCTACCATGGGCTGGGCTGTTACAATGTATAGGGACGCTTCAATAGAATGGACATGTAGAAAGAAAGCATCGTCATTTTCTTAATGTGGTAAGAGCATTGCATTTTCAAGCACATCTACCTATTGAGTTTTAGGGTGAATGTATTCTTACAGCTGGATATTTGATTAATAGAACACCTTCTATGCTATTAAATGGTAAAACACCATATGAAATTCTTTTTGGGCAAGTACCCTCCTATAGACACATTCGGACTTTTGGATGTCTTTGTTATGCACATAATTTGAACAAAGATAAAGATAAATTTGCTAGTAGGAGTTGAAAGTGTATTTTTGTAGGATATCCATTCAAGAAGAAAGGATGAAAATTATGACTTAGAAACTTGTCAGTATTTCATTTCTAGGGATGTAGTATTTGTGGAGACAGAATTTCCATATGCCAATGATAATATTGCAGCTGTTGAGGTAGTTAAAAATAATTCTATGGTTGAGAATGGTGTTGTAGAGAATTCAGAAACACAGGTGGAGAGAATGAGGTAAGTCATGGTGTTGACAAAATAATTGCTGTTGATGGAGGACTTGATATTGAGAATAGAAGGGATGATAGTAAAAAAGGAAATAATATTGTTGAAAAGCAACGTGGTAGAGGGCAAAGGGTTAAGCAACCTTCTATTCGTTTGAAGGATTATGTGACTAATACCATTCAAGTAAGCCCCTCGACATGTTCATCAATCTATTCAAATTCCTCAGGTATTGCTTATCTTATAACACATTATTTGAATTATAATAATTTTTCTTTGCAACATCGGTTGTTTTTGGCAAATGTTACTGTAGGTTGTGAGCCTCTCATATACGCTGAGGCTGTTAACTATGAAATTTGGAGAGAAGAAATGAGAAAGGAGATACATGCTTTAGAGGAAAATGGTACATGGACAGTAGAAGACTAACCTCCTAGAAAGAAAGCAATCGGAAGCAAGTGGGTGTATAAAATTAAATACAACTCAGACAAAAGCATTGAATGATGCAAGGTGCGATTGGTAATACTTGGAAACAATCAAGTTGAAGGTATTGACTACCATGAGACATTTGGACCTGCAGCAAAGATGGTTACTGTGTGCACCTTTCTTGCTGTTGCGGTCGAAAAGAATTGGGAATTACGTCAAATGGATGTACAAAATACATTCTTACATGGTGACTTAAATGAGAAAGTTTATATGAAAATGCTACCTGGTTTTGTTTCTCAAACTTTCGGAAAGGTATGCAGTCTTTGAAAATCTCTATATGATTTAAGACAAGCACCACGGTGTTGGTTTGCCAAATTTGTAACATCCTTGAAAACTTATGGTTTTAAACAATCATATTCAGATTATTCTTTGTTTACTTTTCGAAATGGACATGTTCAGTTGAATATCCTTATCTATATTGATGACCTCATTATTTCTGGTAATGATAGCTTAGCAGTAAAAAAATTTAAGGATTATTTAAACCGTTGTTTTCATGTGAAAGATTTGTTAAAATATTTCTTAGGAATAGAGGTGGCATGAAATTCTGATGATATTTTCTTGTGTCAATGCAAATACGTGTTAGATATCATTACTGAAGCTGGTTCATCGGAGCTAAGCCGACTAAGACTCCTCTTGAACAAAATCACAAGTTGGTGCTTACGAAGGGACTTGATGTTGATGATCCTACACAATATAAGCATTTAATGGGGAAACTTATTTATTTGACTCTCACGCGACCAAAACTATCTTAATGTGTGCATGTTCTTGCATAGTTTATGCAGTAACCCAAGAAAGACCATTGGGAAGCAGCTTTGAGAGTTGTGTGCTATTTGAAAGGAAACTCAGGCCAAGGAGTTCTCTTGCATGTCAATTGTGATATGAAATTATATGCTTATTGTGACTCTGATTGGGTAGGTTGCCCTTTGACTCAACGATTTTTGACTGACTATTTTATTCTCTAGGGAAATTCTCATGTTTCATGGAAAACTAAAAAACAACAGATTGTATCTCGCTCTTCCGCTGAAGTCAAGAATAGATCTATGACGACCACGGCTTGTGAACTCAAATGGTTGAAAGGGTTGTTAGCTTTTCTTGGCGTTAAGCACTCTGGACCTATGCATCTTTACTGTGACAATTAGGCTGCATTGCATATCGCAGCTAATCCAGTTTATCACGAGCACACGAAACTCATTGAAGTTGATTGTCACTTTATACGTGATGAAATACAAAATGGACCCACTTAGACAACGTATGTGCATACTTCTAAGCAACCTGCTTATATTTTTACAAAGGCCTTGGGTAAGGATCAATTTGATTTTCTTCTTTCCAAGTTGGGCATTCATGATCTTCATGCTCCAACTTGAGCGGGTATTGGAAGATATTGGATGATCTTCACGATTCTGTGGCTATGATTTTCATGATTTTGTTTTCTTTTCTTTTCCCTTCTGTAGATACTTTCTTATTGTAAAATCTTGATACTTTATCTTTTAGGAGATTATTCTTGTTCCATAAGTTTAAAAACTTATCTTGTACAAGGAGATTAGGTAAGCTGAAATTCTTATATATAAATCGTTTTATTATTAATGAAAGGCAAAACTTGCAGCCTTATTGTTTCTTAGTTTTGTTCACATTTG
Organism: Jatropha curcas; assembly: GCF_041381405.1. Lineage (NCBI taxonomy): Eukaryota > Viridiplantae > Streptophyta > Magnoliopsida > Malpighiales > Euphorbiaceae > Jatropha > Jatropha curcas. The sequence continues at coordinate 723,312 of NC_143157.1, forward strand.
ACATGTAGGCACTAGGGTTGACAATGAGTTAGGTATTCGCTTAAAATGCACTACGAATCCAAACTTGATTATCAATAAGGTAGCCAAACCGTTTAAAAATTCACTTTTATTATCTGAACTCATTTAAAAAATTCACTTCTATTACCCAAATCCATCTAAAACCCGATTATAATTACTCGTTTAATATTTGACCATTCAAATACCCATTTTAACACTAAGAATTTGAAGACATATCTCAAGGGCCTAAAGGGCTAACCCTTAAAGACAACATGACTATAGAATACTTCTTAAATCTAGCTCTCAACTAATTATCATCAGGCCTTACTGGCATGCCTTTGAACAAAAGGCTCCGATGGAAGATATGATTAAAAGCATATTAAATTATAGGGTTATTAGAAACAACATTAGCCCATATGCAAGACTAAATGTTTGGGTGAAGAAACAAGACCATACATGAAGGATGTGTATTGATTATAGAGCTTTCAATAACACCATTATCAAAGATAAGTTGCCTATTCCTTTGATAAATAAATTATTAGAAGAATCAGAGACTGCATTAGTCTTTTCTATTGTAGATAAACCTTGCATGCATTAAAGCAAGCAATGGTGCAAGCACTAGTTCTGTATCTTCTTGATTTTTATTCAAACTTTTGTAATTAAAATTAATGCTTCTTGCGAAGGAATAATAATTATCTTGATGTAAAATGGTCACCTTATAAGAACTTTCCTCTAAAAATTAAACCTTTTCCACTTATGAAAAAAAACTTTTAACTATCCTATTTGCCACTAGATACTATCCTTCCAAGACTGATCATAAAAGTAAAATACTTATTAGAATAAAATTCATGTCCTTTGACTACGAGATCTAAAATAAAAAAGGACAGGAAAACCATGTTGCAGATGCTTTATCTATAGTTCCTTTTACTAGAGCCTTTGCTATTACAATTACTGACAGCTTAATTCGCAAGTGTACGAATCGCTACAAGTAATATATGATGAGTAAGATATCGTTCCCACGAGGATTGTAATCCAAGTACCAAAATTATGTTATCTTGTTATTATTTAAACGATAAATGATGAAATTTGTTTATAGAAATTAAATTCAACAAGTAAAAATAAGAAGTTAAGCAAGCAATTATTGATTAAAGAAATTAAGGAAGTAAAACTACTAGGGGTTTTGATTTCACTTAACTCTATCCAATTTATTTCATTAGTTCATTGATCAATTTAATTATTCAAGTAGGGAAAACAATTCTGAATTCACTAACAAGCTCTTCCGATATATTGCTAGCTATTTTAATTCCATTTAGTTACCTATCTTCCAATAGCATAATCAAATATGAATTAAATCATTAAGTTATGTAGTTGTTTATGAATTTACAATTTAAGGTTGATAAATCATAAAAAAACCCCATGAGTCAAACCATAGAGCTTCTGCATCAAGTTATTATTCTCATGTATTTTATTAACCTTTTCATATCAAAGATGTGACATCCTACCGAGTCGAGTCTTAGCACTGAGTCGAGTCATTTCATAGAGTGGAGTTGATCGGGCCAAACCAAACCCGGTTGGGGTAGAATGGGGTTATAAGTGGACTTACTTGATTGAGAGAAAAATATCAAAGTATAAGGGTTAGGATTTATTTGCATTAAAAGATCAAGCTTGGGTATTAAGTTATAGCCTTTTGCTAATTGAGGTACCATTTAGTAAGTTTCACATCATTTTTCTTGATATCTTGATGGCCTACCCGTGATAATCATTTTCACTTTCCCATTTTCATCCTTATCTTCATCTTCTTCATCTCCTTCCTTTCTCCATCCATTTTCATGGTAGTTTAAGGCAACCTCAATTTTCTCCAAGTAAGTAGAATTTCTTGAAGCTTTATATTATTCAACCTCTAATTGAGCTATATTGTAGATAAGTTATAAGAATTCTGATGTGTATAGGAGAAGGGAGTTCAAAGGTAGTAGAAAAAAAGAAGTTAAAGAAGAGCTCAAGCTTTTTGGAGTAAAGGTTTGATATCTCTTTTCATTTACCATTTTCTTTGCATGATAATTTGTGTTGTGTGTTGCTAATGAGACAATATTGCTTTATGTTGAGTGGGAGGACTGGTAATGGTGAGAAAACAGGGGAGGAGTTGAATAAATGAAGTAAATAGTGAGTTTATGCTGAAACAGGTTTTGCTGGAAATTTTACCAGTAACTTCATCTTGATTTTGACCCCAATTAATGATGGAATTAGGGAGTATTATAGAAGAGTTATTTGTTTCTCTATGTGTTAGCTTTACATGGGTTTTTGAATCATCCAAATCGGAGTTGTATATTGAGAGATATGACCAAAAGAGTACAAACTGTGCAGGCTGGAAAACGCGACGCGCGCGCGCGAATTGCATGAAGAGCTCGTGACTTGTGCCTGAAACTCACTGACTCTCATTTTGCACTTCTCGCGCTCGCGACTTGTGCCCGATAACTCACTGACCTTCAGGTGTGCATTACGCGCTCGCGACTTTGCAAGGCGCGCTCGCGACTTGTGTTTTCATGCACTTTTGGACTTTATTTTCTATGCAATTGGATTCCTTTGCTCAACTTGTATGCCTCCAATCATTTTACAACAAAAATACAACATTAGAACATGTATCAAAACAACATGCAAGCATACAAATGATATGAAATCAAATAAACATTATGATTTATGAAGTTATGAACTATGAATATGATGTTGTGTTATATTATTGACATACCAACATTAGGCTCCATTGAGGTTAGGTAGAAACCACTTAGATAAGGCTATGTCGCGACATAGGATAACAGATCTGCACCCCATACAGTTTGATACTCCGGCTACAGGCCGTTGAGTGGATATGATTATATATGGGCCATAGCAGCCAAGCATACAGTATTCATCCAGTTTCATACAGTTTTTCTTATCACTTCGGTTTCACTATAACCTTATGGAGCCATACAGATATCTTGACATAACATTTCATGAATCATACAGTATTATAAACAGTACGAAAGATAATCAAGGTATAAGGAAAGGATCATGCTATATGTGCTTATATGTTTAATTATCCATATGCATTTACATGCTTATTTCTATCTATGTATGTGCTTAATTGTTTCTTTATATGATGAGATATCCACTGAGCTTTATTTGCTCAGCGAGTTACCTGTTTAACTCGTAGGTTTTGAGATTAGACCGTAGAGAATCAGCTTGCAACTGCTGCAGTTCATCTGTAGAAGACTCAGTCTTCAGGGTAGCTACTCATTTGGATGTGTATCTTTTGTCTACCCTTTTTATGGCATGTACAGGGCACACAGTTGGGCCCATTTCATTTTGACACTAGTATCATGTCTTGTAAATATAAATTACATTATTATTGTAAACAACATCAGCATGACAAGACATAAAGTCAACCAGTTTGTAGCGTCTCGGTTCGGTTCATTCGGGTTAACGGGTGGACCGGGAAGGGATGTTACAAATTTTGGTATCAGAGCCCTAGGTTTAGTTTCCCCGGGCTTGCATGCATAAGTCAGTATAATGTACATGCCATGACTACCCTGATGAACTAAGCAGTTGTTGTTCTTTTAGGAGGATGTCACAGGAAGGTGAGAGCGAGTCACACGCCTCCAGAGCAGTGGAGGGTGAGGCTCCAGTAGCACCAGGTCAAGCCAGAGCAGTGGAGGGTGAGGCTCCAATAGCACCAGGTCAAGAGGTGTTGTTAAAGCAACTTGCAGATACTTTTCGACAGATTGCAGGGGTGATACCTCAAGCACCAATAGTAGTAGAAAGAGAAAGAAAGCCCCAACTAGAGAAGCTTCGGAAATATGGGGCGAAAGAATTTAGTGCTAACAAGGATGATAGTCCAGAAAGAGCTGAGTATTGGTTAGATGGGACATCGAGAGTTCTGGAACAATTACAGTGTACACCAGAGGACAAGTTGGTTTGTGCCACATCATTGCTCATAGATGAGGCATATACATGGTGGACTACTGTTCAGCAGCGGGTATCAGCAGAGCAGCGTACATGGCAATTCTTCTTGGATGAATTCAAGAAAAAGTTCATCACAAAGGCTTACCTAGATGCGAGAAGGAAAGAATTCTTATACCTGAGGCAGAACAGGATGTCAGTTGCCAAATATGAAAGAGAATTCACCAGGCTCAGCAGGTATGGTAAGGGGATAGTGACTACAGAGGCCGAAAGGTGTAAAAAGTTTCAGGAAGGCCTGAACGATGAGATTCAAATGGGAGTGGTAGCTTCCAGATTCAGAGAGTTCTCAGCTTTGGTAGAGGCAGCTCAGGAGATAGAGCGAATTTAGGCCAGTCAGCGTACCAGACGCCAGCGGTCTCAGCAGAGGAGAGACCAAACTCAGAGTGCACCCAATGCATATCAGTCAGAAAGCAAGAGAGTCAGAGGTGCTAGTAGTTCAGCTAGTTCTAGACCTTCCTTTAGCCAAGGCACAGCTAGGGTTGCTAACGCGCCAGCGGTATCAGTTGTGGCTAGTTCTGCTGGTGGTAGTCGAGGTTCAGGCAGAGGAACTGGTAGAGGCACCAGTAGAGGTGCAGAGTCAGCCGGATATACTTTTCCACCTTGTGAGCATTGTGGCAAACGGCATGGTGGAGATTGTTGGTTGGTGACTGGTAAATGTTGGACATACGGAGCATCAGACCATCAGAAGAAGGATTGTCCGAAGAGGGCAAAAGTTCCTATACAATTCATAACAGGCAGAGGTAGAGGTGAGAGCTCAGGAGGGCAGAGACAGCAGTCAGAGACTGTGGACAAACCTGATACAAGAGGTCCAGCCAGGATCTATGCGATGCGAACCAGGGAAGATGAGGAAGCTCCAGATGTAATAGTTGGTGAGATTTCTTTATGTGATCATACAGTTTATGCTTTAATTGATCCTGGCTCATCTCATTCATACATTAGTGTACCTAAACCTTGGGTTAAAGGGTTAGAAGTTGCATATGTGAGTCAGGGTATGTTAGTTACTAATCCATTAGGAGATGTAGTACAAACTCATACAGTGGTCGAAGGATGTCCAATTGTTATTCATGGGAAAGAGTTTCCAGGAGATCTAATGGAGTTGCCATTTAGAGAATTTGATGTTATTCTGGGTATGGATTGGCTATCCAGACATCAGGCTATAGTTGATTGTGCAAAGAAAAGGGTGACATTATATACAACAGCAGGGGAAGAGATTACAGTAGTCGGGAAGCGGCGAGATTTTCTGGGTAATGTGATATCAGCCATGGCAGCAAAGAGATTAATTCAGAAGGGTTGTGAAGCATTCTTGGTATGTGCATTACAAGCAGAGAAAGAATAGTCAGAAGTGCAAGACATACCAACAGTGTGTGATTATCCAGATGTATTTCCAGAAGAGTTACCAGGGTTACCACCAAGGAGGGAAGTGGAGTTTACCGTAGATGTCTGTCCTGGAGCAGCACCAGTATCAATTGCACCTTACAGAATGGCACCAGCAGAGCTAAAAGAGTTAAAGATTCAACTACAGGAGTTATTGGATAAAGGCTTTATCAGACCCAGTGTATCACCTTGGGGAGCACCGGTATTATTTGTAAAGAAGAAAGATGGATCACTTAGATTGTGCATTGACTATAGACAACTGAACAAACTGACAATCAAGAATAAGTATCCATTGCCTCGAATCGATGATTTGTTTGATCAGCTAAAAGGTGCAGGTATGTTTTCTAAGATCGATCTCAGGTCAGGATACCATCAGCTGCGGATAAAGGAAGAAGATATCTCTAAGACTGCATTCAGGACCCGATATGGTCACTATGAATTTTTAGTAATGCCATTTGGTCTCACAAATGCACCAGCGGTTTTCATGGATCTCATGAACCGCGTGTTTCATTCATATCTGGATCAGTTTGTGGTGGTGTTTATAGATGACATTTTGGTCTACTCCAGAGACAGGGTTGAACATGATAAACATTTGCGGATTGTACTTCAGACACTGAGGGATAAACAGCTGTATGCCAAGCTCAGTAAGTGTGAGTTTTGGCTGGAAGAAGTTTCTTTCTTAGGACATGTGGTGTCATCGGAGGGTATCAGAGTGGATCCTCATAAGATTGAAGCTATTGTTGATTGGAGACCACCCAGAAATGTCACAGAAGTTCGAAGTTTTCTGGGTTTAGCCGGCTATTACAGAAGGTTCGTAAAGGGATTCTCCATCATTGCATCACCTTTAACAAGATTATTGAAGAAAGCAGTTGTATTCCAATGGGATAATAGATGTCAGCAGAGTTTTGACACTTTGAAGAAAAAGTTGACTGAAGCACCAGTGTTGGCTCAGCCAGTGTCAGGTAAAGACTTTGAGATTTACAGTGATGCCTCTCATATTGGGTTAGGATGTGTACTCATGCAAGACAGGAAAGTGGTAGCGTATGTCTCCAGACAATTGAAGCCACATGAATTGAATTATCCAACCCATGATTTAGAATTGGCAGCCATTGTTCTAGCATTCAAAGTATGGCGGCATTATCTGTACGGTGAAAAGTGTTACATTTATACAGATCATCAGAGTTTAAAGTATTTACCGACACAAAAGGACTTGAATTCAAGACAACGGAAGTGGATGCAAATTCTGGCTAATTATGATTATGTCATTAATTACCATCCAGGCAAAGCTAATGTGGTAGCTGATGCCCTTAGCCGGAAATCATTGTTTGCTTTGAGAGCAATGAGAATTAGCATGGAGTTGCAACAGCAGGGAGTTATTCTAGCACAGATGCAAGTACAGCCATCTTGGGTTCAGGAAGTTGCAGAAGCACAGAAGAAAGATGCACAAACAGCACTATGGGTGAAACAAGTACAGGAAGATCATGGTGGGAAATTCAGATTGGATAACAGTGGAGTCTTATTCTATGAAGACAGAGTTGTTGTACCACAGATAGGGGAGCTTAGACAAAAGATTCTGCATGAAGCTCATAACAGTCCATATACAATGCATCCAGGTAGTACCAAGATGTATCAAGATTTGAAGAAAGGCTATTGGTGGCCGGGCATGAAGAAAGATATCGGAAATGTTGTAACAAGATGTTTAACATGTCAACAAGTAAAAGCAGAACATCAACTGCCAGCTGGGTTACTTCATCCAATAACAGTGCCAACATGGAAGTGGGATCAGATCACGATGGATTTTGTTACTGGATTACCTCAGACGCAGCGGAAGCATGATGCAGTATGGGTGATCGTGGACAGATTAACTAAGTCCGCACACTTTCTACCAGTTCGGATGGACTATTCTCTGGACAAGTTAGCAAAAATTTATGTTAGTGAAATAGTTCGACTACATGGAGTTCCATCATCCATTATCTCTGATCGTGATCCAAGGTTTACATCGAAATTTTGGGGTAAACTGCAGGAAGCATTAGGAACGAAATTGCATTTCAGTACTGCATTTCATCCTCAAACAGATGGTCAATCAGAGAGAGTAATTCAAATCCTGGAAGATATGATGAGATCATGTGTTATAGAATTTGAAGGCAGTTGGGACAGATATGTACCTCTCATGGAATTTGCCTACAACAACAGCTACCAATCGAGCATTAAGATGGCACCATATGAAGCATTGTATGGTAGACCATGTAGGACACCTGTGTGTTGGACAGAACTGAGTGAGAAGAAGATTTTGGGTCCAGATTTGGTTAGAGAAACAGAAGAGAAAGTGGAAATCATCAGAAAACGGCTGAAAGAAGCAAGTGATCGACAGAAGTCTTATGCTGATTTAAAGAGAAAGGATATTGAGTACTCGGTCGGTGATAAGGTATTTCTGAAAGTTTCACCATGGAAAAAGATCCTAAGGTTTGGACGAAAGGGTAAGCTTAGCCCTAGGTTCATTGGTCCATACGAGATTGTTGAAAGTGTAGGACCATTAGCCTATCGCCTAGCGTTACCTTCAACCTTAGATCGAATTCATAATGTCTTTCACGTATCAATGTTAAGGAGGTATCGATCAGACCCATCACACGTGTTATCAGCAGAAGAGATTGAAATTCAGCCGGATCTCACTTATGAAGAAGAACCAGTTCAGATCTTAGCTAGAGAAATTAAAGAATTACGGAACAAGAAAATAGCATTGGTAAAAGTTCTTTGGAGGAATCATAAGACAGAAGAAGCAACTTGGGAATCTGAAGACACCATGCGACAACAGTATCCGCAATTGTTCACAACAGGTAAACTTCGGGACGAAGTTTTTATTTAGGAGGGGAGAATTGTGACATCCTACCGAGTCGAGTCTTAGCACTGAGTCGAGTCATTTCATAGAGTCGAGTTGAGTCGGGCCAAACCAAACCCGGTTGGGGTAGAATGGGGTTATAAGTGGACTTACTTGATTGAGAGAAAAAGATCAAAGTATAAGGGTTAGGATTTATTTGCATTAAAAGATCAAGCTTGGGTATTAAGTTATAGCCTTTTGCTAATTGAGGTACCATTTAGTAAGTTTCACATCATTTTTCTTGATATCTTGATGGCCTACCCGTGATAATCATTTTCACTTTCCCATTTTCATCCTTATCTTCATCTTCTTCATCTCCTTCCTTTCTCCATCCATTTTCATGGTAGTTTAAGGCAACCTCAATTTTCTCCAAGTAAGTAGAATTTCTTGAAGCTTTATATTATTCAACCTCTAATTGAGCTATATTGTAGATAAGTTATAAGAATTCTGATGTGTATAGGAGAAGGGAGTTCAAAGGTAGTAGAAAAAAAGAAGTTAAAGAAGAGCTCAAGCTTTTTGGAGTAAAGGTTTGATATCTCTTTTCATTTACCATTTTCTTTGCATGAGAATTTGTGTGGTGTGTTGCTAATGAGACAATATTGCTTTATGTTGAGTGGGAGGACTGGTAATGGTGAGAAAACAGGGGAGGAGTTGAATAAATGAAGTAAATAGTGAGTTTATGCTGAAACAGGTTTTGCTGGAAATTTTACCAGTAACTTCATCTTGATTTTGATCCTATTTAATGATGGAATTAGGGAGTGTTATAGAAGAGTTATTTGTTCCTCTATGTGTTAGCTTTACATGGGTTTTTGAATCATCCAAATCGGAGTTGTATATTGAGAGATATGACCAAAAGAGTACAGACTGTGCAGGCTGGAAAACGCGACGCACGCGCGCGAATTGCATGAAGAGCTCGCGACTTGTGCCTGAAACTCACTGACTCTCATTTTGCACTTCTCGCGCTCGCGACTTTGCACTGCGCGCTCGCGACTTGTGCCCGATAACTCACTGACCTTCAGGTGTGCATTACGCGCTCGCGACTTTGCAAGGCGCGCTCGCGACTTGTGTTTTCATGCACTTTTGGACTTTATTTTCTATGCAATTGGATTCCTTTGCTCAACTTGTATGCCTCCAATCATTTTATAACAAAAATACAACATTAGAACATGTATCAAAACAACATGCAAGCATACAAATGATATGAAATCAAATAAACATTATGATTTATGAAGTTATGAACTATGAATATGATGTTGTGTTATATTATTGACATACCAACATTAGGCTCCATTGAGGTTAGGTAGAAACCACTTAGATAAGGCTATGTCGCGACATAGGATAGCAGATCTGCACCCCATACAGTTTGATACTCCGGCTACAGGCCGTTGAGTGGATATGATTATATATGGGCCATAGCAGCCAAGCATACAGTATTCATCCAGTTTCATACAGTTTTTCTTATCACTTCGGTTTCACTATAACCTTATGGAGCCATACAGATATCTTGACATAACATTTCATGAATCATACAGTATTATAAACAGTACGAAAGATAATCAAGGTATAAGGAAAGGATCATGCTATATGTGCTTATATGTTTAATTATCCATATGCATTTACATGCTTATTTCTATCTATGTATGTGCTTAATTGTTTCTTTATATGATGAGATATCCACTGAGCTTTATTTGCTCAGCGAGTTACCTGTTTAACTCGCAGGTTTTGAGATTGGACCGTAGAGAGTCAGCTTGCAACTGCTGCAGTTCATCTGTAGAAGACTCAGTCTTCAGGGTAGCTACTCATTTGGATGTGTATCTTTTGTCTACCCTTTTTATGGCATGTACAGGGCACATAGTTGGGCCCATTTCATTTTGACACTAGTATCATGTCTTGTAAATATAAATTACATTATTATTGTAAACAACATCAGCATGACAAGACATAAAGTCAACCAGTTTGTAGCGTCTCGGTTCGGTTCATTCGGGTTAACGGGTGGACCAGGAAGAGATGTTACAAAAGATCCTTCTTCCGATAGTGATAATTGAAATAAATCAATCTAGGGAAAAATTCTGCCTAGAAGCATTAAGTTCATTAATAAATTATAACTTGAATAAGGAAAAATAAATCTAATTGCATAAATTGGAAAAGAGATTAAGCTACATCAAACCCCCTAGTATAAGAGTTTAGTTACACATAGTACTTAAATGAAACTCAACAATATTTGATAAATATTTCATAATCAATAAGGAAAATGAAAGAAATAAACAAGATTAAGAGTTTAGAAATAAGAACTAGTGATAAGTTGCTTGGATGGCTTCCTTGAAACTTTGCACAACTCTTGAATACTTAACTTCTAAAAGAGAAACTATATACAAACTAAGAGAAGGAGAATAGATGTAGAGTGGAGTATAATGTGTTGTGAGATGCGCGTGGGATCCCTTTGAGATGAACTCTATTCTTCTTTATGTAGACTTTTTTTGAGAGAGGATTTCACATGGGTTAATGATCAAAGTCTTCTTTTGTTAAGTTGTAAAGCTCTCTTTTAGGTCTCCATTTTCTTCAATCATGACTTACCCATGTACATAGATTGGACCTTGGTTTGCATGTGAGGAAAGTTGTCCAAGATTAGCTCCATAAATTGGTGGAAGTTGGTTGGCAACGTTTGACTAAGTTTAGGATTCCTTGCTTGGCACGGGCGTGCACTGTAGCACGGGCTGGGGCGTGCGCGCCTCTGAAAGTCTTATGCAATGACAGCACGGGCACTGTAGCTCGAGCGTGCTACTGTAGCATGGGCGTGCTTAATGAATTTTTACCTCATTTTTATCATTTTCTTGCAAAACCCTGTATTTTTCCTCAAAATCAAGTGAGTTGTGTTTCAAGGAATCTTTTAAATAAAAACATATCAATATTACATAAAAACTAATTTAAATAAATTAAAAGTAATAAAAATTTTAATCAAAATTGCAATAAAAATACTATAAAAATAACACTTATCAATTACAAACCTAGAAACTTTCCTATGATATGCCTCTTCCATGTTTCCTTGTTGAAACCTACACATGTCCCAGTTTCTGCTCCTACACCACTTCTTGCCATACCAAAAATTTAAGCATCTTATCCTTATGCAACCCTAGACTTACGCTATATGGGAGTTTGCTAGCAGTATTAGTCTGCATTTCCAGCCTTTAATGCTTGAGGACAATGATCGTAGGGGCGTTGAAGAAAAGAGTTAGTAAAATGATGAGTTTGAGATTTTTAGAAAGATGGAAGGTCGTTAGTTGACAATCTATTAGAATTTGTTAAGCTTTTGGCAGGAATTGAATTGAATTAGTTAGGTAGAGAGTCAAAGTAAATTAACAAATAAATCAGATAAATATCAATTCTAATTCATTATAAACATTCATTCTAAAATTCTCTATCAACCAAAGTTGGATTTTCCTCTCTCTTCTCTTCTTCTTTTCTCTCTTTCTTTTGTTTGCAAAATCCTAATTAAAACCAAGTATATCAAGATGGAGTCACACTTTATTTAGTACGTCAATCTACATTGCAAGCTTATGAATTTTATTTAATACCTTCTACAATTACTAGTAAGAAATTATCAAATATTCTTTGATGATATTCAAATTATATTTACAAATCTATTAATGATAATTTGTGAAAATTTTTTTCGTATTTCATTATAGTACTAAAATCAATTAAGAGAACTGAAATATGGTGTCTTGAAAATTAAGAAATGAGAAAGATGTTTTAGTTTATTTTAATGGTAAGTTTTATGTTGAATTAGTTTTTGGGTTAAGTAAATTTAAGATTTATACATAAAACCCACTATTATTATTATTATTATTATTTTATTCTAGGTACTAATCTTAATTTCATTCTAGGGTTGCGTGGTTGATTCCCATGACTTAAGTATGGGTCCAATCCTCCACAATGTAAACTTTTCCCGGCTATTCCCTTTGTCTCTAAAGAAAAGCAGAGATTAGTCAAATTTACTGCGCACCATAAAACGGATATGAATCTGAACACCTCATCAGGTATATATAAAAATTTTCATCTTAGGATGATATCATCTTTAAACTTGATAATAGGAAATTATTAGAATTCGGATGTTTTATGTAGGGGTGTGCAATTGGTTCGGCCAATTCGGCCAACTCAGCTCGGTGAAGAGAAGTTTGGTTAAAATTTTGACCAAAAAAATTTTGATTGTCGGTTATCGGCTAAAGGTTCGGCCAATAACCAATTTGACCGAGTTAATCAAATTAACCGACACTTTTAACGTCGTCGTTTTATGAAGAAAGAAAGTTAATACTGAATCTATTGAAACCTAATGCAAACACACGCTACACACTCTCTGTTGAACCTATTCTCTCTCAGCCACTCTCACTCATAACCTCTCCTTTCTCCGCCACCCTCACTCCAACTTGAAGTTTCAACTATTTTTCTATAATTTTTTCTTCATCTTTTGAAAATCTAAATTCCTAAATATGAATCTGATCCTTTTTTTTTTATGAATTTTAATTTGCTTGAGATGAGATTTTCTTTGTAATTGCTTGTTTTTATTATTTGTTCGGTTGTTTGTTGTTCTCACTGAAGTTGGGTATATCTCGTGAATAAAGAAATAAAAGTTATCACATGGCTAAAAGAAATAAAGAGAAAACCTCTTGATTTCATATCAAGGTTAAAAATATTCAGCTATAACTAATGCATCAAAAAGTATCTGATTTCATACCTGCATTAGTTGTTTACAATGAGTGATTTTTATTTTGCATAAAAATGATAAAATAGAATAAAAATTGCAAGAAATTAGGAAATTGGAGCTGTAATTGAAATTCTCTAGCAGTCTAACTTCAATCAATGTATCTGATTTAATTCATAATTCGGAGAAAATTAAGTTTATTAATAAAAAGTCTTTGGTAATGCTTCCAATGCAACTGCTTCTTTGTTTGTGCATATTAAGTTTATTAATAAGAATTAATAAAAATTGTCAACAAATTAAGTTTATTAATAAAAATTCTAAACTAATGAAAATTGCAACTGCTTGTTTGTTCGTGCAACAGTCAAGTTATCATCAAAGCATATTTGAAAACTGAAAATTTGAAATAATAAAGGACATTTTTTATAGAACATTCATTGCTTCAAATTTGTTGACATACTATAATTTTGTATAGTTAGTGTCACGACCCATTACCTTAGGCCGGACCGACACTAAGACTTGGGAAGACTTAAAGCCACCAAGGCCCATAGTAAGCCCAAAAATATACTAAATAAATTTTATGTTCAAAAGAAATGGCCCTAAGGCACAATATCATCAACATTCACATATTATAAGTTTTGGGCTTGCTTGGCCCGTATCATCATATTCAATAATAAATCAGTTTCCAAATTTTTCTAAGCTCATATCAATATATTAAATAATAGAAACTTCAATAAGTAATACATCAATAATTTTTAAATTTATTATACACAACTATCGTAATTGCGGAACAATCTAAGAATTTAAAATTTTACTTTAATACACTAAACAAAATTACTCAAGGTTTCGTTTTCAAATTTCCTCTAGATGTCGGGGGGGGGGGGGCAAAAAATCACGAGATACTGGAAAACTTGTAACCTGGAAAAATATTAAGGCAGGAATGAGCGCCTAAACTTAGTGAATAGGTTAGTTAACCCTCTCACCCCACGCAATCACTCAAATGCATAAATAAATCAATCTAGTAATCCGACTAGTTATATGGTCATGCAGTCGATCACACAAATGACATAACAACAACAGTCACAAATATTAACACCTTCACACAATCACATCATGTGAAAATTCGTTAGTGGTGACACCAAAATCCTTGACGAGTCATCCTCACACATGGACCGCCCTCTCATCACGTGTGCACCAGGGACTGATCCCCATACATGGTCGATCTGTCTCAACCTCACTTGACCAGCTCTCTCATTTTTTTTTATACTCTCTTTTCTTTTCCATACCAACAGGAGGCCACCCTGTGGTTTTCCATATCATATTTCATCAGATGCACACGGGGGCACCTATCTCCCCATACATGGCCTATAGTATCATAGACCGCCTTCACAAACCCAACAGTGACCCACTTTATTCCAATTCCACATAAGCAAAGCATGTATGAAGCACATCATGTAACAGCCCAGCCCTAATGTGATATTGTCCGCTTTGGGTGCCAAACCTGGCCTGAACCCTCATGGTTTTGTTTCTGGGCCAGGGAAACCTCCGCTCTGCCAGCCCAAAACGCGTCACACTAGTTCAAGGTTGCCACCCTTTATGTATAGGACTTCCACCTTGTGCGTAGCCGATGTGGGATTCGCCTAAGGTGTTGTGCCCCAAACCTGGGATGTCACATACACCCCCCCTTAGGGACTCAGCGTCCTCGCTGAGGTTTGCCCCACCACCGGCCAGAGGGACAAGGCTTGGCTCTGATACCAAATTGTAACAGCCCAGCCCTAGTGTGATATTGTCCGCTTTGGGTGCCAAACCTGGCCTGAACCCTCACGGTTTTGTTTCTGGGCCAGGGAAACCTCCACTCTGCCAGCCCAAAACGCGTCACACTAGTTCAAGGTTGCCACCCTTTATGTATAGGACTTCCACCTTGTGCGCAGCCGATGTGGGATTCGCCTAAGGCACAACTAATTGTGACATCCTACTCCGAGTCGAGTCTTAGCATAGAGTTGAGTAGTTGAGTTGAGTCGAGTTGAACCAAACCCGGTTGGGGTAGAATGAGATTATAAGTGGACTTGTTTGAGTGAGAGAAAAAGATCAAGCATATAGGTGAGGAGTGATTTGCATTAAAAGATTGAGCTTGGGTATTAAGTTGTAGCCTGTTTACAATTGAGGTACCATTTAGGAAGTTTTCCATAAAAGCCTTTGATTTTTGATGGCCTACCCGTAATAACCATTTCACTTTCCCATTTTCATGTTTATCTTCATCTTCTTCCTTTCCTCTTCCACCTTACTTTCAATTTTCATGGTAGTTAAGCCTTAACTTCAACTTCTCTTTTATCCAAGTAAGTAAACCTTTTTGAAGTTCATAATTGAATCATTTGGTGCTATTATTTTAGAATTCATAAGAATTCTTATTTATAGGTGAAGGGAGTTCTAAGAGTGTAGAGAAAAGAAGCTAAAGAGGAGCTCAAGCTTTTGGAGTGAAGGTTTGATATCTCTTGTTATTTTTCATTTTCTTTGTATGAGATTTGTGTGGTGTGTTGCTATGAGACAAATATTGCTTCATGTTGAGTGGGAGGACTGGTAATGGTGAGAAAACAGGGGAAAACAGGGGAAGTATTGAATAAATGAAGTGAATATTGAGTTTATGTTGAAACAGGTTTTGCTGGAAATTTTACCAGTAACTTCATCTTGATTTTGACCCCATTTAATGATGGAATTAGGAAGTGTCATAGAAGAGTTATTTGTTTCTCTATGTGTTAGCTTTACATGGGTTTTTGAATCATCCAAATTGGAGTTTTATATTGAGAGATATGACCAAAAGAGTACAGAGAGTGCAGGCTGGAAGCGCGCGCGCGAATTGCATGACGAGTTCGCGTTGCCTTCTCGCGCTCGCGAATTTGAACTACGCGCTCGCGACTTTCACCTGAAACTCTCTGACTCTCATTTGGCACATCTCGTGCTCGCGAC
This sequence comes from Jatropha curcas, assembly GCF_041381405.1. Lineage (NCBI taxonomy): Eukaryota > Viridiplantae > Streptophyta > Magnoliopsida > Malpighiales > Euphorbiaceae > Jatropha > Jatropha curcas. Next base: position 739,208 of record NC_143157.1, read on the forward strand.
TTGTGCTCGCAAACTCTCTGACTCTCATTTGGCACATCTCGCGCTCGCGACTGTGAAGTGCGCGCTCACGTACTTGGCCTTTGGCCTGTAAGCGCTCGCGACCTTCATCGCGCGCTCGCGAGTTTGGCCTGAGAACTCACTGTCTCTCATTTGGCACTTCTCGCGCTCGCGACTTTCAAGTACGCGCTCGCGACTTTCAAGTACGCGCTCGCGACTTGTGCCCGATAACTCACTGTCTCTCATTTTGCATTCTACGCGCTCGCGACTTGTGTTTTCATGCACTTTTGGACTTCTTTTGCAATGCAATTGTATTTCTTTGCTTCACTTATATGCCTCCAATCATTTTAACATCAAATACAACATTAGAACATGTACCAAAACAACATTCAAGCATGCAAATGATGTGAAATCAAATATACATTATGAATTATGAAGTTATGAACTATTAATGTGATGTTGTGTTATATTATTGCTATACCAACATTATGCCCCATTGAGGTTAGGTAGAAACCATGTAGATAAGGCTATGTCGCGACATAGGATAGCAGATCTGCACCTCATACAGTTTGGTACTCCGGCTACAGGCCGTTGAGTGGATATGATTATATGGGCCATAGCAGCCAAGCATACAGTATTCATCCAGTTTCATACAGTTTTTCTTATCACTTCGGTTTCACTATAACCTTATGGAGCCATACAGATATCTTGACATAACATTTCATGAATTATACAGTATTATAAACAGTACAAAAGATAATCAAGGTATCATGAAAGTATCATAATGTGTGAGCTTATATGTGCCATATATGTTTACATGGTTCTTTCTATATATGTATGTGTTTAATTGTTTCTTTATCTGTTGAGATATCCACTGAGCATTATTTGCTCAGCGAGTTACCTGTTTAACTCGCAAGTTTTGAGTTTGGACCGTAGAGAGTCAGCTTACAACTGCTGCAGTTCATCTGTAGAAGACTCAGTCTTCAGGGTAGCTACTCATTTTAATATGTATCTTTGTCTACCCTTTTTATGGCATGTACAGGGCACTCAGTTGGGCCCATTTCATTTTGTAAACTAGTATCATGTTTTGTAAATATAAATTACATTATTTTTGTAAATAGTACCAGCATGTTATTATATTCAATATACAGTATGTTTTCAGCATGTCAGACCATACAGTCAACCAGTTTGTAGCATCTCGACTCGGTTCATTCGGGTTTACGAGTGGACCGGGAAGGGGTGTTACACATCACAACTAATCAAACCATTTTCAATAGTGTTGGCTCAAGGGTCAATTTTATCTTGCGATTTTGATGATTATACTAAACAAATAAATTTAATATTCTTTTATGTGCTAATATTATTTTATGCAGAAATTATTGTTGAAAATTATTGAAGAAATAAAGTTCCTACATCCCAAGATTTTTATTTGAAGACCATGAAGATTAATGAAGATATTTTCTGTTGGTTGGTATTATAATAAGTCTTAGGAAATTATTGTAGGATAGAGAGTAAATGATATTATAAGCACAAATCTATTTTATCTCTCTCAAAATTGTTTTAAAATGTTTTTGAATAAATTTATTAAGAGGATATAGCCAAAATCTTTACTCTTCACGTTTTTCCATCTAAAATATTTTTGGAGTAAATATTCTTGGTAGCTATTAAATGAAATTCTGCAAAAAGTATTTTCTGATCTAAAAAGCAGTTTCTGATTTAATACAGCTGCTGTTTCTGATACAGTTGGCTGTTTTTGATATAAAGTTACACTGTTTTCTAAACTGAACCTTTTCATCTCCAAACCTTGCATGTGTGAATATTAAATGTGTTCTGACAGGCTTTTTAATTGCAACCCATGCATTGCCTCGATAGTTTAAAAAAAAAACATCAGAAACTTCATTGCTCATTAAAGCAATAATCTCAACGTTAACTTCAAAAGAGAATATCATCTTTTCATATAAAAAATCATTTCCTCTTGTAAAAAGAATGCGGTTTTTGCAAAGAGTATGAGTCCATTGTTCAAAGTTTAAATCTCTCTAAGCTCTCTCTTCAATCCCCCTATTTCTTTTCATCTCTTTGCTTCAAAAAAAATTTTTAAGAGAAGAAAATTTATTAATAACATTTTCTGAAGAACAGTTCTGATCTTTAAATCTGTTTTCTAAATTCGTTTTTTGTTCTTCCTGTGCTTATATTTGCATTTCTCTCTGTCTATATAGATTCTGTAATCTGTTGTAGACAGACTCTTTATTTGAAAAACTTTTGTGTAATAGCTTAGGTGAAAAGCTATGGTGTAATAGGTTATCAAGTGACCTTCTCCTTGTGTGAGATTCTAATGTCTTGATTTGAGTTTCTGTTCTCTGCAAAAACAGAAAGGGTTGAGGTTGACTAGAACCTTTGGAAAATCTAGTGGGATAAAGGTTAGATCTAGGTGTCGATCTATTTTCTTGTATTGTTGGTTTGTGTCTTACCCTTGAAAAGAGATAACATAGTGGAGGATCTCAAGATGCATCTTGGGGAGTGGATGTGGGCGAGTTAGTGCCGAACCACTATAAATCTCTGTGTTTATCTTCTTTTTTCTGAAGCTCTGCTTGATTATATTCTATTTACACAATTGTTCATCTGTTTAGAAATGCAAAGTTGTTAATGAGTTTCTGATTCTAATCGTGAATAAGCTTTATCTTTATAGAACACTAGAACTCTGGATTTCTGTATTGTGATTATACCAAGTTCTAATCTGTCTTTCTATATTCAGTGTAATTCACAATATGAATTATAATCAGTTTTCTAAAATTGCTTAAGCTTTGTGAAGATGTTCTAATCGCAATAGTTGTTCTTCACAGAGTCTTTCTAAAATTGCTCAAGCTTTGTGAAGCTGTTCTAATCGCAATAGTTGTTCTTCACAGAGTCTTTCAAAACTTGCTCAAGCTTTGTGAAGTAGTTCTAAATGCAATAGCTATCCTTCATAGAGTTATTCTAAAAATGCTTAAGCTTTGTGAAGCAGTTATAAATGCAATAATTGTTCTTCACAGAGTCTTTCTACTCTCGCAATAAGCTTTGTGAGGAAGTTCTAAACTTGATAACTAACTCTCACAAATGCTTTCTAATTCCGCTATAATAGAATTCTGATTTTTGTTTTTGAAAGTTAAATTTTTAGAAAACCTAATTCACCTCCCTCTTGGGTTGTGCCATACATAAACGGAACCCACAATATGGTATCAGAGCTCTTGGCTCTTGACTTACCGAAGCTTAAAAGCTTGAGAGAAAAGATCTCATGGCAGCCTCACTTCCTCTTACATCTTTAGAAGGTCAATCTGTTTCTAAACCATCTCTGTTCAATGGTTCTAATTACTCTTACTCGAAAACTTTATAAAATCAATTGATATAAATTGCTGGAGAAATGTTATAACTGGTCCTTGTATTCCTATGAAAACTATTGAAAATGTAAGGGTTCTAAAAACAGAAGAAGAATATAATGATGCTGATTGGAATGACATATCTATAAATGCAAAAACCATTAATATTCTTCACTGTTTATTAGATCCAACAGAATATAATAAAGTTTCTGGATGTAAGTCTGCAACAGAAGTCTGGGAAAAACTTAAAGTTACCTATGAGGGTACTGACCGAATGAAGGAATCCAGAATTAATATCCTTTGGAGAGAATATAAAATGTTTAGTATGAAAGAGGGAGAGACTATAGCTGAACTAAATTCCAGATTCACAAATATAGTTAATCCTTTGAGAACTCTTGGAAAGGAAATTTTAGAAGATGAGCTTGTTAAGAAAATCCTTAGAATTCTACCTAAAAAATGGGATTCTATTGGAAATGTAATGAACTATAAAGAAACTCCAGTAACTTATGATTATTTGATAGGAGCTCTTGTTTCAGAAGAGATGAAATCTTCTTTGACTGTAGAAGATAAGAAAAAGAAAGGACTGGCTTTGAAAGTAGTTTCTAGTGAAGAAAGTTCTTCTGATCTTGATAGTGATGTTTTAGCACTTATTGCTAAGAGATTCAAGAAGTTCTATAAAAAAAGGTGGAAGGCCACAGAAAAAGTTTATCAAAAAGAACTTTTCACCTAAAAATAGCAACTTGCCTAAGAAAGAACATTCTGAAGTGGTTTGTTATGAGTGCAACAAGCCCGGCCATATCAAGCCTAACGGTCCTAAGCTGAAAAAGAAATCAAAGAAAGAAAAGCTAAAGCAAGCATTTGTAGCTGCTTGGAGTGACTCAGACGATTCTAATTTTAAAAGTCAAAGTGACCAGGAGGAAACTGCGAATATCTGTTTAATGGCCACTATCAATTCTGACTCCAAGGAAATCAGCACTCCGACTTCAACACAGAAAGCTGAAAGTAGTGAAGCAAATGCAATAGGCCAAAAATGTGATGAAAACCATTTGGCCGGAGTTAGGCTGGCAGCATCTAACTTCACCGTCTTTCATGGCGAAATTGCAATACAGGACTAGACGCCGGATTTTAAGGAGGGAAAACAGTCGTCAAGTGATGGGGAGTCGATTGAAAGCCTCCTTGAAGGCTGTCTTCGCTGGTAACGATGAGAATCGCTGAAAAAATATGTCTTCACAACATCAAACTCCTTATTCGTGGTTTCTCTCGATCTGACCTTTATTGCATGAACAGTGGCCACCGATGTGTTTGTCTCGTCGAGCTCTAGAGTTTAGAGCCTTCACTCGCCGGAAACAAAGGCCATTTGGCCAGAAAATGGGAAGGAAAGGGGGGTAAGGGGTTGTCAGCGATGGACAGGAGAGAAGGAGGTGCTGTTGGTTTTCTCTCTCCTCCTTGATTTTCTTTAACTGATTTTGATTCATTTCCAAAGGTTTGGTTCAATTATTAGAAGCTTCTAGATTTACTAGTTTGATTTATTTATTTATTCATTAATTATTTTTTTAATTGGTTTAATTAGGTTATAGAATATTTGCTCAATTTACGTAATAATAATAATAATAATAATAATAATAATAATAATAATACTTGATGTTAGGATAATTAATTTAAATAGTAAACACACACATATATATTTTTAATAATTGATTTAATATTTAATGTCCAATATTAATCCTTGAGAAGTTTAGAAGATTCTCGATTAGAAGTTCCGATAATATGCTTTGGGCTTGGGCTTAACTTGCAAATTTGAACTTGGATTAAAATTATTTGGTATTTGCAGCCCATACGATCGAAAATCTAGATTTTTGATTTAATTAAAATTTGAAAGTTTTGAAAATAAAATTACGGGATGTTTCAGTTAGCCATCATTAATATCTGTATAATGAAAATGTGGAGTAACATTTAAAGAAGTGAAGTAGCTTTTTACTTTTATTATATGACAATATGTATGGACTTTTTTATATTTGTATATTTATATTAATGTGAGAATTTTCCCAATATTGTTCAACTAGATAACTTTATACATACAGATAGACAAGTGAATGATCTGATTTCACAAATTGGTTCCCTCTCAACTCACAGTAATGTTCATGTATTGCACTTGGTAATGGTCCACTTGTTGGTCATGTCTTTTTTTTTTTTTTTTTTTTTTTTGTTGATTGAATGAAAACTGAAATGAATTGAAAGTGTTTACTGAAATTATAAGATGAAGACATAGATACTGAAATCATTACAACATTGAACACACAAGGATTAATTATGCCATGAGAGGACCTCACTATTAACCAATGAACTTTAGGAGATAAAAACTTTTTGCAATTGATTTACACATGGATGCTATTACTATTAAGTATATAATTCCAAATAAAATAATTATATAGTTCCAAATAAAATTATTATTTTCAATCAGGTTAATAGTTATATAATTTCAAATAATTATGTAATATTTTTTTTTTCTTATCCAAATTTATATCTCTAATTTATGAATATCAATTTGCTTTTGGTGTTTTTTTAGATGGATTCCAATGAGTGTGAAGAAACACCAATCAGTATGGATGAATCACAACCCATAGAGTATACAAGTGCACTTAGCAAGAAAGGAAAGCGAAAAGCAATAACGCCTAGATCAGATGTATGGGATCATTTCTCCAAATTTAAAGATGCAAAAGAGGATATCAAAGGTAAGTGCAACTATTGTGGCAAAGAGTAGAATCGTGATCCAAAAAAAAATTGGCACCACTTCACTTAAATATCATTTAAGTGCATGCAAAAAAATGACTTCAACTAGACAAACAACACTTAATTTTAAAGCGGGAAATTCAGGGGAGGGAGGCACTCTTACTACTAGAAAATTTGACAAAGGTGCTATAAGGAAAGCTTTAATATTTATGATTATTTTTTAATGAGCTTCTTTCTAAATTTGTAGAGGGGTCGAGATTTAAGTTTTTTATGTCTATTTGTTGCCCTAGATTTAGAATTCCATCGAGGTTCAATGTTTCATGTGATTGCTTTAAGAGATACTTGCATGAAAAAAACTCATTTGCAATCTATTTTGAAAAGTACAAACCAAACCGTTTGTCTCACTATAGACATATGGACATCAGTACAAAGAATTAGTTATATGTATATTACAGCTCATTATATTGACAATGATTGGAAATTGAATAAGAAGATTTTATGTTTTTGTCAAATTTCTAGTCATAGGGGTAGGGATATTGGTAGAAAAATTGAAAGATGTTTATTAGACTAGGGTATTGATAAGATAACTACCATAACTATTGACGATGCAAGCTCAAATGATGTTGCAATTCAATATATGAAAGAAAAAAAAAAAAACTAATTAGGATCATAGTTTTTTAGAATGTGATTACCTTCACATGAGATGCATTGCTCACATTATCAATTTGATTGTTGTTGATGGATTGAAAGATATTAATGTTTCGGTTAGAAAGGTTAGAGACGCAGTGCGTTATGTGCGACAATCTCCAGCTAGATTGAGAAAATTCAAAGAATATGCTGAACATGAGAAAATTCAAAGCAAAGCATTGTTATGCCTAGATGTCCATACTAGGTAGAATTCAACCTACCTAATGTTAGAAACAATAGAGAAATTTAAGAAAGCCTTTGGGAGGTTTGAGGAGCAAGATCCTCACTATTCAGTTGATCTTGGCTCACCTGATCCGCTTAATGGGCTACCTTCACTAGATGATTGGAAAGTGTTAGGAAAATGATCACTTTTTTACAACATTTCTATCATCTCACTTTGAAAATCTCAGGATCTTTGTATGTCACATTTAACATTTTTTTCAAGAGATTTATGCACTTCATCTTCTATTAAATGAGTGGATTTGTAGTAAGAATGCAGAGTTGAGCAACATGGCATGTCAAATGAAAAAAAAAATATGACCAGTATTGAGGGGTCCAAAAAAGATGAACAAATTCATTTATATTGCTGCTATTCTTGATCCGAGATTTAAATTAGAATGGGTTCAATTTGCTTTTGATGATATGTATGATCAACAACTAAGTGTGGAGATGGGAAAAGGTGTGAAAAAGATTGTTTATATACTTTATTTAATGAATACAAGAAAAAATTTGCACCTGAAAGTGAAAGCGAACAAATTGATCAATTTTCTATTGCAAGTGAGTCAAATGAGAGTGACCCTCAAATGGTTGGAAAAATGCAACAATTTAGATTCACTAAAATGAGCGGGAAATTTACCAAGTCAGAGGTAGATAAATATTTGAATGAAGAAATTGAAGACGATGAGGATAGCTTCGATGTCTTACTCTGGTGGAAGAATAATAGTTTGGTTGAACTTGAAAAATTAGGAGGATGGTAACGCATTTTCTTCAATTTTCATTTCTAACTTTCTTCTCATATCCCATTATTAAATATATTTAAATATGAATTAACTTTTTTTTTAAAAGATCTACAAAGTATTGCCATAGAACCTACAATGAATTTGCAAAGCTCTCACTACAGGTATGCTAAACAATTAATTGATTTTATTTTTTTTAGCTTTTTTTATGCTAAACAAGTATAAAAATAAATTTGAACATTTGGCTAAATATAGATTTAATAAATTAAGATGGTGCCCTTTCTAAGAAGAGTTAAAATTTTACGTTCCACTGTGTTGCCAATATATAAAATTAATGAATTTATTATCTAGTGAAGAAAGCTGAAACTATTGGGATAAAAGAAATTGAAATGAATCCCAAATTCAATATTTACTTGCTTTGTAACATCACAACTACATACTCATAGCATAGAAGATGAAGCTTTTTGAAGCTATTATCATAGTTGAACTTATTCTAGTTAAATTAGTTTATTCATTAATTTTAATTTTTAATTTATCCATTCAAATTATGATATGCTTATAGCAAGTTAAACCAAATTGTTATAGTTAGTTTTGTTTGTAAGGAACACTTTCTTTACTGGTTTGATTTCAGGTTATCATTGTCATTAAAAAAAACATATCATTTTGTAGGATTAATGAAGATATACATCAAAATTGAGTTTTCCTAGTAGACAATTTTGAGATTATTGTTACTAAAAGCTTAATATATTTTATGTTTTTTTATTGTTGAAAACATTTTTAATGACTGTTTATCATGATTATTTTATATTTTTTTTGTTGTTGACGACATTTATTTTTAATGACCGTTTATCATGATTATTTCAATATGTTGTGTTTTAATTGACTGTTTATTTAAGTGAACAGTTATTTCGATTAATTCGATTAATCACAAAAGTTCCGTCAATTAATTAGTTCTCTATTTTCTTGAACTTTGGTGCAGTTAAATATTAAAAATAGTTTGGTTAAACAATTATTTCGGTTAAGTTCGGTTAAACAATTAACCGAATTAGCCGAATGCTCACCCCTAATTTTGTTCATTAGACCTAATTTAACCCAATAAAATTCACTTTGATACGCACCGTTTACTTGATCCACTGGTTAAACGCGCCGTTTCTTCATCAAATGATCTCAGATTTCTCTCTCGGATAACCCCCTCTTTCGATCTCTCAGACTCGAGCTTCATCTAGGCATGGCCATATTCCGGGAACCAGAACCGTCGGTTCGAACCGGCCCGGAACCGTTGAGAATCGGAACTGAGCCGAACCGAAACTAGAACCAAAAAATTCGGTTCAGTTCCGGTTCCAGAAAATTAGGAACCAGAACCGGCGGTTCCAGAGAACCGGTCGGAACCGGACTGGAACCGCCCGTTCTCAGGCCGGTTAACCGGCGGTTCTAGCTGTTGTAACTGTCAGATCTGGTTTTTTTTTTTTTTTTAAAGTTTGTTGTGAAATCTCTTAATTACCCCTCCCAACAGCCATAAACGGCTACATAACGACTAGTTTCAAGGGTATTTTTGAAAAAATGAATTTTTGGATTTATTATAAATACCTCATTTTATTTACAAATTCATTACAAAAAAATCTCAACTCTCTCTACTTACTCTCTCTACAATATACTACACTCTCTACTTACTCTCTCTACAATATACTAATTACTACACTCTACTTTATATTATTCATTTATTCTTCTCTACTCTACAATCTCTCTTATTAAGTTATTATTCTCTCTAATTTTTTTTATTCAATTTTTCAAATTATATCTTATTATCATATAATGGCAAGTGGAGGAAACTCAAATTCGGGTAAGGGCAAGGGAAAGATTGGAGAATCATTTATCCCTACAAACGACATCTATGATATGATTCCCGCCCAATTTAATTTTGAGGGTTATCCAAATGAAAATTTGGATATTCCAACTCAAGAATCTGAATTTAATGAGCAATTACAAGAAGATGAAGAGCAAGAGCAATGAGCACAAATTGTTGCAAGAGCAAGACAAAGTTCCGACATATTCGCGATTCATTTCACGAAAAAATTCAAAGGTGAGAAAATGTACGATGTAATTTGCAATTATTGTGGAAAATCTTATAAATTTAAACAAGCGGGCGGCTATGGATCATTTTGGAAGCATTTGGAGACAAAACATCCAACAAAAATGTACGTATTTCAATTTTTTGTGATGTTTGGAGTGATCATTGGCAAATGCATTCTTATATGGGTATTACATGTCATTGAATTGATGATGATTGGAAAATTCAAAAAAGAATTATTGGTTTTCGTGTTTTTGATGATAAACATACTGCAAATAATATTTATAGAGTAATTGTTTCAATTTTAGATGAATATAAGTTGACAAAAAAAATTTTTTTCAATTTCATTTGATAATGCTTCTGCAAATACTAGATCAATTATTGAACTTAAAAAAATTTGTGAACCAAATATTGGTGGAAAATTTTTTCATATAAGATGTGCATGTCATATTTTAAATTTATGTGTACAAGATGGTTTAAAAATTCTTGAATCTTTTATTTCTCCAATTAAAAAAGCTATTTCATATTTATGGACACATCCCCAAGTGATGAAAAGTTGGGCTAAATTTTGTAAAGAAAATAATAAAAGACCAAAACGTTTTCCAAGGGATGTTCCAACTCGTTGGAATTCAACATATGAATTACTAAACGAGTCTTTTTCTTATAAAGAATTATTATGCTTTTTTGTTACTAATAATATTGAGGATATTAATTTATATCCACAAAATTGGGAAATTTGTGCAAAAATTTTAGATATTTTAAAAATTTTTAATGATGCTACCTATAAATTTAGTGGGGTTTATTATCCCACATCTCATTTATTTTTACCTATGTGTATTAATATTGTTACTGCACTCCAAGAATTTCAAAATGATGATTTATTAAAAGATTGTATTTTTTTAATGAAAAAAAAATGGTTATCTTATTTTAAAAATATACAACCCCTTTATCTTGTTGTTATTGTATTTGATCCTAGATGTAGAATGGATGTTTTATGTGATTATTTGACTATTTATTATGAAGTATTAAATCTTGATGTAGAAGATAATGTTAATATAAATGTAGTAATGCATGAAGTTAAACAAAATATTATGCAATTATATAATGAATTTGTTCAAGTTTCTAGTTCATCTACTTCTACTTCTACTTCTTCTCAATCTAATATTCAACAATTTCCAACACAAAGGGTAAGTGGTGTTTGGTGTTGCTCAATAAGTTTTATTACAAAGACAAAAAAGAATAAGGGAATTCAATTCTATTTCTGAATTTGATAATTATCTAACAACTTCTTTTGAGTTTGGTGATGATTATGCAAATACTGATTTTTCAATTTTAGATTGGTGGAGTCGTCACGCAAATACTTTTCCAATTCTTTTTTTATTTGCAAAACAAATTTTAGCAGCTCCGGTCTCCACTGTTGCGGTTGAACAAGCTTTTAGTCAAGAAGTTAACATACTTGATGAAACACGATCTTATATGACACCCGATTCATTAGAAGCACAATCATGCGTGGATGATTGGACCAAGGCCGAACTAAGAACCCAAGAAAATCCAAAAGAAAATGAAGATTTATATGATTTATACGATAGGTCCTCAACGGGAACATCAACCGATGGTGCAAATAGCGATTAAGGTAAAAGGGGTGAAATTGGTATAAGGTAAGTAAGAATTACGTGAACTTTGATTCCTCTAAACCCCAAGATGATATGTAGGCAACTTAATTTTTTTTAAAACAAAAAAAAAATTAAGTTCAAGCCCATTTTTTTTTAAAAATTATGTTCAAACTTTAAAAAAAAAATTAAATTCAGTTGAAATTTTTTTTTTAAAATAATTATGTTCAAGTCTTTAAAAAAATAAATTTAATTGAAGTATTTTTTAATTTTTTAGGTGTATTTTTTAATTTTTTATGTTCAAATAATTTTTTTTTTAAACTGGTCTTCAAAATTTAAAATTTAAAATTATGTTATTCGTCGAAAAACCGATCAGAACCGTCGATTTTATAACCGGAACCGGAACCAAAACCGGAACCGGACGGTTCCAAACCGGAACCGGAACCGCCAGTTCCGGAACCGTGGCCATGCTTAGCTTCATCGGGTTACCGGTTCCTTAACAGCTTGTAAAATATACACAGATTAACAACAACAGCCATAGAGATAGGACTCGATCTGCTTTGTCAGCGCCGATAATCTCCGGCACCAAAAGGTACTTTCTAAACGTTTTCGATTAAGCTTATTCCAATTCTTAATTGCATATTTGCTTCTCACTGTAATCCTAATTTGGGTGCTCATAGTGCTACCCACTATCAATTTTTTTCACAAATTTTTTATCGATTTTTCGATTTGTTCTCAGCTCACTGTTTTCCTTCCTTGTGCTTTATTAGTTATATATTAATAAAAAAAGTAACAAAAACAATTACTAACCCAAAGTTAAACCCTCTCTCTCTCATAAAAGATTATCGAACTCTGGCGCCACTAATCCTTGTTTTTGATTGAGTTTGTTTTCCTGGAAAATTTCTGGTAAAACCCTAATTTTATCATTGTTTTATTTGAATTTTAATTGGTAAATGGGGGTGCGTAATACATAAGTGTTTAATAAAGTTTTAAAATATAATTTTTATATAATTTAAATATTTTTTAGTTAATTTACAATATTAGGATATTTTTCAGAAAAAATCGCAAAGCAAGTTATTTTTCAAAAGAGATTTAGTTTTTTTATTGGGAAATAAAAAAAAAAATCAACCATTAGATAAAGCAAACCCTTTAATCTCAACCTTTGTTTGAAGCCTCTATAAACCTGTTCTCTCACCATCCTTTCCCTCTTTCTCGAAAGTTGTCCTGTCTTCTCCCTTGTCTCGACCATTATAATCACCCGAATCATCGTAATAATTTGTTCTTTTTTTTTGGTAACAGTAACAATAATAACAAGTCCTTTGCCTCTACATAACCGCCATAATCATTTTCCTTTCACTCTGTCTTACTCTAAGAACCGCCAGTCACTACAGCTATCGCCACCTACTATCCCGTTGGAAAGAGCCTCCGGCGGTTACCTTAAATACATCAGTAAAGGTTTATACAATCACTTTTTGAATTTTTGAATTTATATGTTATCAAATTCTTCATCACTAGTTGCCGGCACTTACAATTTGTTTATTTACTAACATAGCAGATTTGGAAAAAGAAAAAAAGAAAAAATCATGTTCCAAAATTTTTTCACAGAGTATTTTTTTTTCAGTTTTTCCAATTTTATACTTTGCTTTAATTGCATACAGAGTGGAAAAATCAATTGATTTCTTGATTGAACTTATTTAGTTATTTATATTTTGACAATTAATGAGTGAAATTGTCTCTCTGCTACTGCAGTCTTTTAATTCTCAGTAGTTCAACTGTTCAAGTGTCTTTGGACTGGGCTTAGTTGTGTTTGGAGTAACAGGGCCTTACTTTTTGAATTAATCTTCTTGTTGTTTGGTTTGGTTCTTAACAGATTTGATTGGTTCTTTGGTTCTTACACTTGCATTCACCTAATCTGTGTCGAAGTATTTTTCTGATCTAGTGTTGGTATTACAAGTGGCAGCACTTCTGGATCAACAATAGAACCTGATTGTGTATATCTTCAAATTTTATTTGTTTCTATCAATTTCTTCTTCATTTGATTTCATCAGTATTAAAGAAACTCTAATACATCTGGTATGTCAAACTTTTGACATAATGTGAAATTTAGTAAATTTCGCTCTTATGAGAATGTCTACTTACCTTCAACTTCTCTTCTCTGTCTAGCCTAACATTTTGTATGTTTTAAATTTCATTGGCTGATGTTTTTTTAATTTTTTTAGTTGCTGGGTACTGTTCTGCTTGCTTCTGTCTACTGTAATACCTGTAAATTTCAGTTGTTGAAATCTGTTCAGCTGCTTCACTTTTTGCAAAGGCATCTTAGATTTAATGTATGGGCAAGGTAAAATGACACTTTTTCTACTAACATTTGCTATTCATTCTTTGATTTGGCTATATTATTATTGTTACTACAACCTGATGTTTTTATATATTTGTTTCAGTTTTCCATATAACTAGCCAGTTCTGAAGAGCAAACAAAATGAAAACAAAACGAGGAGATGATAATATAGATGGTGAGGAGGGTGTCACAAAGCGGCAGAGAGTGCTTGAACAAGACTCTCCTTCTGTATCTCCTTCTCCACAAGTCATTGACAACCCTCTTGTGCCTTATAATGATGTGGATGATGAGGAAGAGGATGAAAGGAGGGGACGTGATAACTATGATAGAGCAGATGAACCTAAACAAGGTGTAGCAGGGAATGGCTATGATGGTCTAGATGATGACGAAGATGATGATGAACAATGGCCTGATCAAGAGAACCGGAGGAACCCAATTGAGCCTCGTGAAGACTGCCCTTACCTTGATACTGTGAATCGCCAGGTAAATTTCTTGTTTTATCTGCATTATATGTGCATTTTGGTTCTTGCAATGTTATGCAAATGCTCGGCTAGATTTTTTTTTTTTTTTTTTTTTCTGGGCTTATTTAATACTTCTTTTCTTTTCTTTAATTTGCAGGTTTTGGATTTTGATTTTGAGAAATTTTGTTCTGTCTCTTTGTCGAACCTGAATGTATATGCCTGTTTGGTTTGTGGGAAATATTACCAAGGGAGAGGGAAAAAATCCCATGCATACACTCATAGCCTTGAAGCAGGACACCATGTCTACATCAATCTTCAGACAGAAAAAGTTTACTGCCTTCCTGATGGATATGAAATTATTGACCCATCACTAGATGATATACGACATGTTCTGAACCCGAGGTATTTTCTCTCTGTTTGTCTGTGTTTATTTGTCAACTCTTTCAATATGATGCTGTAAAATCTTTGTGTCATTTTGTCGTGGATTATAAGTTTTTGCTGACAGTGGTGTTGCCAAGTCAAAAAAGTGAGGACCAGTGTGAGCATTCCCCAAACCAAATCAAAAAAGGAAGAAAAAATAGACTCGTCTAAAAGGAGAAAAAATTAGTTTCAAATATTGTTTATACTTGATTTTCTTGTATTCTATGATGGCCTCTTCAAAAGTTCTCCAATTTCCAAATGTCACTGATGCTTGATTTTATGCCATTATTGCTTTGATATTGTGAATTATATATATTGAAATGATGCAGGATAAAAAGCTTAGAATTTTAGAATTTTTGGAATTTACTTTCACAGTACTGTAGAAGATCACTGTTCAGTTACTGTATTTAGAATAGTCAAGTCCTGTTCTAATAGGATTTACTATTTTGGAATTATTCTAGTGAAATTTACATGTTAATCCTTATTCTATTAGGATTTATGTTTAAAACCTTATTCTAGTCTGATTTTGTGCTATATGAAGGGTTGTATGTTCTGTCACTAGAAGATTCACCCCTTTTTGGTTGAATTATGATCTACAGTTTTCTCTTTCAACTATTGTCTTGTCAAACCTACAACCTATGGGGATAGTTTTATTTTTGCCACATCATTAATTTTGGGTGGAAATACATATACCACTTGTTCCTGGGACATGCTTGCTGTGTTACTTAAAGAAGAGGTGGGTCTTGTGTCTAATCTAGTTGTGCTTGATTCTTGGAAGTTTGGTCATTGATAATTTTACATGTTGGTTGTGCTTACTCCTCAAAGTTCAAACCCATAAATTTTATATTGAATCAATTGTATTATAATGTCTGAAAGAAGGCAATGCCACTCCCTGTCTATTGTCAGTTGCTTGTGCAAGCCATTTTAGGATGGAAATTCATGACTTTTGCCTGAATAGAATTGATTTAGTTGGGAGTAACGCACCATTATTTAGTTTATGCATGCTCTAATGTGTTTGCATAAAAAAATATGATTACATGCATAAATAGATTTAGGCCATGTTTAGTTGGGAGTAAGGAATGGAATAGGGAGTATAATTCTTATTCTAGTGTTTGGTATGCACCATGTGTTAGGATAATTGGATATCGGAGCTTAATTATAATAATCATTGTGTCAGATTGAAAGAATATTTTAGTTACTGGTTGTATTTGTAAGTTTTCTTTATTGCTTATGAACATTACAGCATGGCAGTGATAAAGAAATGGTAACATGTCCAGCTCTACCTGTCTGCGACATAGTGTGTATTTAGTCTTACATTCTTTTTGAATTTCATAGTAACTAGTAAAAATGGTAATTGGGTTCAGTAATATGTTTTATATCACATATTTGACATTTGGTTGGTAGAATTTTTATTTTACATTTACCTGTTATTTTGAAGAACTTTGAAGTATTCTATTGCCAATGTTTATAGGGTATTTCTTTGTGCAGGTTTACGAGGGATCAAGTTGAACAACTTGACAAAAACAGGCAATGGTCGAGAGCACTTGATGGGTCGGATTATCTTCCTGGAATGGTACTCACATCTGTTTTTACTTTTGACATTAATTCTGTTTCAGTATATAATCATTGCTGAATTATTGCCTATGTCAATCTTTGATAGTAGAATGTCATTTTTCACAGTTGAAGATTGACTCTTTTTCCTTGATTTTGGAAATCTTCAGGTGGGCCTGAATAACATTAAAGAGACTGATTTTGTCAACGTCACTATTCAGTCTCTAATGAGAGTTACACCCTTAAGGAATTTCTTCCTTATCCCGGAAAACTACCAGCATTGCAGATCTCCTCTTGTTCATCGTTTTGGAGAACTCACACGGAAAATATGGCATGCGAGGAACTTTAAAGGACAGGTTGGTTATTTGTAATACTAGTATTGGACTTCAGCTTTCTAGTTCATATTTCTAAATGGCTTTGTATTTACAGGTGAGCCCACATGAATTTCTCCAGGCAATTATGAAAGCCAGCAAAAAACAATTTCGTATAGGAAAACAGTCTGATCCTGTAGAGTTCATGGCATGGCTTCTTAATAAACTACATGCGGATCTCAGAACTTCAAAGAAAAATAACAGCATAATCTATGAGTGCTTTCAGGTTTCTCCTTGCTTTCAATCTTAGTAAAATTTATTTATTTTCTTACAAAAATTAGTTAATTACGTTGTTATTTGTGTCTATTATTTACTGCAGTCATGCTCATCTAAAACATTCTTTGCTTGATAGGGAGAGTTGGAGGTTGTGAAAGAGATTCCGAGCAACGCTGTTGCGGAGAAGAAAGAAAATGGTGATGACTATAGCAGCATTCAAAAAACTGCTGATGGTGGGACTGAGCACAATGGTGTTGTCACAGAAACTTCTAGAATGCCATTCTTGATGCTTGGGCTAGATTTGCCACCACCGCCTCTGTTTAAAGATGTGATGGAAAAGAATATTATACCTCAGGTACATTGTACATTCTGTATTAGGTTGAATATATATTTGATTTCTGTTCTCTTCTGTGTCCATGCATGATATCCATTGCTGTGGTAGCTAAGTTTATCAAACAAATCAGTTTGTTTGCTTGGAAATAATTCAACTGAAATATACTGTTTCATTGGTTAACCAGTTCAACCATCAAGTGGATGGCCTTCAATCATGCAAGATGTTATACAAAATAAAAAATAAATGATAAGAGGAGAAACATGTTTGCACTTCATATGTACTGTGTAGCACTACCCATCATTATGTGGTTGTCACTGCTGAATGTCTCTGGTTTGTCATATTGGTAAGCCTGAAACAAATGCAGGTTCCTGTTGGTCAATCTATGAAGATAGATGCTCTATCCTCTTTATGTGAAAAAGGGTTTCTGTAATCATAACAATTATTTAATATTTCTGCTACTGGAGAGAAAAGGGTGTACTGAGTTAATTTTTGAATTTGATATGATCATGTGGATTTTGTTTTCCACAATATGTTTTATGCTTTTCTTTTAATTTTTTGTGTTGATTAAGATAATTTGCTTGAAAATTTTATTATTTTAAGATTTAGAAAAATTTTTTTATTTTAAAATTTAGAACAATTTTAATTTTTGAAAAAAATATGACAATTTTCTCTAATATTTTAAATCATGTTAAATTGAATGCAAAATAGAAGTTGTGTTCTAGTCTAGCCCCAAAAGTTAATGATGGTCTTAATTGGACATTGGTCAAAGGTCAAATTGAGCTTTATATTTTTGTTATATTTGAATTCAATTTCTTATGAATGGCAATTCTAATTTGCTATTAACATAATGGCAACATGTCAAACAGGTGACCTTGTTTTAACTAGTAGCCTCTTAAGGCCACAGGCGCAGTCAGCATATCCTTATTTTGACATGGCGAGGCTCAGTATTCATGGGTAGTTTCTAGGAGCAACAATTTGTAATGATGTCATCATACTTTAATCAACATTATTTTGCACTTAGAATGTAGGAGTGTACTATAATAAATTGGCCATAAGCAGTCTTTAGAATAGAATTTTGCAAAAATTCTATTTAGGGAAGTTGTTGCTAGTTATTTTTTTATTAAATCTTTGTGTCCATTTCTTAGTACTGTGTTTTGACCTTTCACTTGTTCTGCTTGTGCTTTTCCTCCCCTTCCAAAGGATGAGGCAATTCATTTTACTGGTTGTCTCTTATTTTAGGTTCCTCTGTTCAATATATTGAAGAAATTTGATGGTGAGACAGTAACTGAAGTTGTGCGACCGCATCCAGCCCGGAAGAAATATCGAGTTACCAGATTGCCACGTTATTTAATACTCCACATGCAGCGGTTTAAAAAGAACAACTTTTTTATTGAGAAGAATCCAACCTTAGGTGAGCTTTATTTGAGATTTGCATTGTGGGATCCAGCGACAGTAACAATAAATAGTAATAATAATAACAATTGAGGAACTTGACTTTTGTTGAAAAAACTTTTTTCTTAATCTTAAATTTGCAGTCAACTTTCCTGTGAAGAACTTGGAACTGAAGGATTATATTCCTTTACCAATGCCTAAAGAGAATGAGAGATTGCGCTCTAAGTATGATCTAATTGCCAATATTGTTCATGATGGAAAGCCCAAGGAGGGGTTTTACAGAGTTTTTGTGCAGAGGAAGTCAGAAGAGCTATGGTAATCCTGTTCTTAATCATTTTGTTGAGATTTTCAATATAATTAATAACTATCAGGAGTGAAATTTTTTTTTCTATGTTTTCCAGGTATGAAATGCAGGATCTTCATGTTTCTGAAACTCTTCCTCAAATGGTTGCACTATCCGAGGCATATGTGCAGATATACGAGCAGCAGCAGTAGCTTTAGACAAAATCTAGTTGTTGATGAATGTTCATTACGACAGATTTTAACTTTTTTCCGATGGCCGGGAAGACAATGATATGCAGATATACTTGCGCTTTATCGAATGTTTTCTTTGGAAAAAAAAAAAAGAATATTATGATATTATTTCTTTTCATGGCTAGATACAAAAAGGGGTAGCTCTACCTGTTGTAACCCTCTCAACCCTATGCCCCGCGGGATTGGAATGTGAGACCTGTCGAGAGTTAGAACTTGTGCCATTTTTTACGTTCCCTTGGGATGAAGAATGTAGAATTTAGTGTTCCTGTAAAGGGATGGTAGATTTTTGTAGTGGAAAGTAGAACTGTTGTTTTTCTGTTTGGCACGAGTGAGAGCGTCCTTGATTGGAGTCTTAAATTTAATATATGGACAATCTTTCTTTTGGAATATGCAAGATACACTTGAAGCATGTCAATTGCTTGAATGAGATGAAAAAAATTTTACATGCAGATGCAAACGATTTAATTACTGCTTTTCAGAATTACTATTAGCTATGTTTGAATGGCCTCTTCGTCTATTTTGTTGGGAGGAATTGGGGTTTTGATGTGTTCGGTTGGTTCACTGAAAAGCTCTATTCAAATCTATGATGGTGGTGTATAAAAAAATAAATTAAATCAAATCAAATTAAAGAAGATACTTAAACTAACCAAACCTATGTATACAATTTGGTTCGGTTTATATGGAGGGAGTATTTATTTAATTCGGTTTATATGAGGGAGTATTTATTTAATTAAAGGGAAGGTTATGAGGTGAGATTATTCTCCGCTGAAAAATGGAAAAATTTTGGCGGTTTGGCCGGATATTTAAATTCACTTTTAAATTTTATTACTTAAAACACTCTCAATTTTAATTTTGATCAATTGAATATTTCAATTTATTTTATCGATTCTAAAAGTCATGCTAATTATATCTCAAGTCTATATTTTGGAGATACAATCTAAAAATTCTAAAAAAATATTAATATTAATATCAAAATATGTATAATGTTATCAAAAATTACAAGTTTTAGCGCATAATAGGTCATTTATAAAATTTATAGTATTACAAGATTAAAATTGTAAAATTTGGAAGTGAATTTATGTTTTAGCTTGGAAAATTTGTGCACGAAGAATCCACAACTTTCTATGCTTATAATGTCCCATGGAAGTTAAAAAATTCTATAAACGAAAGACTTTCATTTATTATGTTCTGTTAAAAAGGCTTTGCTCTGTCACATGGCAGCAAACAACTCCTCTATTCCTGCTTCGCGTTTGTTCTTGCTAGTGGCGGTGCTCGTGTTGAAGGAGGTAAGGAGTAATTTTCGGTTTTTACTTGAGAATCGAATCAAATTAACTTATTTTGTTCGGATTCAGATAGTTATTAAGAAATTGGATTATCGATTGATATATAAATCTGTTTGATTTTCAGTTTGATTATTATATATAATTAACTGAATTTATTTGGTTTGATTTGAAATAACTCAATCCAAATATATTTAATTCGATTTGTATTGATTATTATTCCATTTTGTTTTGAATTTAGATACTACAAAAACATATTCAGATAAACTAATCTAATTCGATTTGGTTAACTGAATGCACATCCTTAGAAAGAGGTGGTACGCCGTAGAGGGAGGAGATTGAAAATAAATTGCAATTTTTTTTCCTTTTATATAACTATCCAATATTTAAAATTGACTGGTTGGATTAATGAAATAGGTGTTTGCGTTAGTTGACCCACATAGGTAAACCTCCCTATTCAATTTTAACGAAGGGCAAAGATGAAAATTTCTTGTTAGACTTGTATAGATTCCATGTGTCATGTGTGCTGATATGGAGCTCATTTATGCAATGTCGGTCACTAATAGTGAAAAATGAATTTAATAATGATTTAATCATAAGCATTCAACATTTAATTATATTTTTTATGTTCTCCAAATTGAAAAACTTAAAGAATTAGACAAAAAAATACATTATTACTGTGAAAAAAAAAAACTTTTTAAATTTTAAAATAGTTTTTTTTTTTAATGCAACATATTAAGATTTCAATTCAATACTTCAAATCAATATAAATAATGTAGGAGGAGATAATCTCATAAAATAAAAATATTATAACTAAAATAATTATTATTGGTTAATTTAATAAAAAATTTTAATAAAAATTTAAAAATAAATTTAAAAAATTAATAAATTTTTAAAGTGGCCGGCTAAATAAATTTGCTAAATCTGTGGTAGATGACTTAATATTCAAAGAGTATTATTTCAGTGGAAAGGTGTTTTTATAAAAAATTGGAAAGGTGTTTTTGTAAATGAATTATTTACCTTATTATTATTATTATTATTTTTATCGATAAACTTATATTGATTGATAGAAAAACAAATTATATCTTTAATGAATCAAAAGACTATTTACACACGACAAAAAGCTGCTATATATGTCATTTACCATCATTCCGTAAAGGATAAAATGGACAATTCGAGTTCATTTGATTTTTGCTTTTGTTAAAGTATACATCGTCCATGGCTGTTTCTTTGCAAGTCTTGCTGCTGGTCGGCTAGCTAAGGAGAAGCTGAAGAAGATAGTGAGATGAAGGACAGTCGTATAAAGTTGTTTGATATGGAAAATTATCTGAAGGAGAACTTCAATATTCCGGCGAAGCATGCTTCCGATGAGGATTTGAAGAGATGGAGGTCTAAAGTAGGGATCGTTAAGAATCCACGCAGGAGGTTTCGCGGCCTTCGCAATCTTCAAGAGAGATCTCAAGCAAGAGAAAAACAGCTTCGAAATATTGAGGTATATCACTGTTAGTATTTGCTTTGGTTTCTTCTTTGGCATTTCTATTCAGTTTTTTATTGGTGTTTCTGTTAGTATTCTCTCAAGTGGTTAATTTCTTGTTAATTCCCAAGTTTAAGCAATTGTAAGAATGTAGCTCTTTTGCGGCTTCTCCTTCAGTTAGAATAACTGCCTGAGTAGCTGAGTAAAGCAACTTTTGTATGCATGTCAATATAGCTTTTTAGCTAAGATTGTGTTGATTGTGGCTTTTAAATGTATTTTGTGTTAGCTAATTATCAATTTGATTTGACAGGAGGCCTAATGGAATGGCTTATAATCTTGTAAAGAATGCACAAGTGAATCACTTGTTGTGTGTTCTCCTTCTTCTTCTTCTTCTTTTTCTGTTCTCCCTATTTTTTTTGACTTTTCATTTGTGGATGTTGCCAGGACAATATAAAAAATGTCTTTTACAATCAAGATGTGGCACTGTCTTTTACGAATGGTAAAATTTTCAGCTCCATCTGACTTTTATTAGATGGTTGGATTTCTTGCATACTTTTGATAGATTACAACTTAGTATCAGAAACTTCCACTTCACTTAGTACTTGTTGGAGTTGAAACATGACAAGTTAATTTCTGGGTATCTTTCAAATAGTTTGACAGCTAATAATTTATCATGTAACCAATAGAATGCCAGAAATGAAAAAAAGAATGTGTATACAGTTGAGAAAGTATAATCGATAATTTTTGTCACAGTTCTTTGTTTTGTTACAAATATACAGCAAAATAGAGTTTTACGCTTCTCAATTTTTGTATCAGCAGTTCATTTGCACCCGCTGAATGCATAATGAATTTTTAATAAGGACCAGTTTCAATGTATTTAGGAACTTTAAGGACTAAAATCTCGATCTCTAAATATGTAAAGCGAAAATCATATGGTAGTTTAAGATAATAAAATGCAATTCACAGGTTTGCTTCTCTTTCATTCTTCATCTTGTCCATTTGGTTATTGCAGATAACTGGGTATATACACCTCCAAGGGAAGTGGTACAAGCTGGCTTTGGGATTGACAGTGTCATACTTTCGTCTATGGTTTCTGCAGGAAAGATACAGGTCTTGCAGGAACTTGGTGGCATTGAAGGGGTTGCCAGGTTCCTTTCTGTCTCACTTGATAGGGGTATCAGCACTTTGGAAAGACCTCCCATCTCTGTCAGGCAAAAAATTTTTGGATCTAACCTGAATAAGGAGAAGCCACCTAGAAGTTTTTGGAAATTTTCTTGGGAAGTGCTGCAGGATAGAACTCTTATACTTCTCTTGTTCTGTGCTGTTGCATCTATGCTTCTTGGTGTTTCTTCTGAAGGTTGGCCAAATGGCATGCATGAAGGATGGGGTATTATATTCTGCACAATTTTGGTCATACTGATTACATCAATAACTAATTATAGACAACACTTGGTCTTCCGTAGATTAGTTGAAGAAAAGAAAAAGATTTCTGTTTTGGTCACCAGAGATGGTCGAAAACAAAAGCTGTCTATCTATGATTTGGTGGTTGGAGATGTTGTTCATTTGTCAGTTGGTGATCAAGTTCCTGCTGATGGTATTTATATATCAGGTAACAGCTTATTGATTGATGCATCATGCTTGTCAGGTGAGAGTTGCCCCGTTGATAAACATGAAGGGAAACCATTCCTTCTATCTGGGACCAAAGTACTAGACGGATCTTGCAAGATGCTGGTGGCATCCGTTGGTAAACAAACTATATTGGGAAGGTTGATGGAAACTCTTAATGAATGGGGAGAAGATGAGACGCCTTTACAGGTCAAGTTGAATTCTGTTGCTAGAGTTGTTGGGAATATAGGTTTGTTTTTTTCTTTGCTGGTTTTTCTGGTTCTCACACAAAGGTTTTTGCTGGAGAAGGCATCTCATAATGTGTTAATGGATTGGTCCTCTAAGGATGCGTCTAAGTTGCTGAACTACGTTGTGATTGCTGTTAGCATATTCATGGGTGCATTTCCAAAGGGCCTACCATTGGCAGTGATACTGAGTCGACTGTTTGCAATGAGAAGATTAAAGAATAGAAGTGCTTTAGTGAGGCATCCTTCTGCATGTGAGATAATGGGTTCTGTTTCTTGTATTTGCACGGATAAGACGGGAACATTGACAACCAGCAATATGACAGTGGATAAGCTGTGGATTTGTGATAGATTGATTGAAGGCGTAGAGACAAGTGCTTTGAGATCAGCCGTCTATAGGAGAGTTCTTGATGTTCTTTTGCAGATTATTTTTAAGAACACTTCTGCAGAAGTGGTAGAAATAGATGATGGGAAGACAATCCTAGGTTCTCCAATTGAGTCAGCATTACTAGAATATGGTTTGCTTTTAGACTCCGATTTTAATGCCCAATTATCTGAGAGTAATATTGTGAAGGTAGTGCCATTCCATCCTATGAGGAAAAAAATGTCTGTAGTTGTAGCTCTCCCAGCTGGCAATTTGCTAGTGCTCACTAAAGGGGCACCAGAAGTCATACTAGATTTGTGTGAAAAAGTCTTTGATTGCAATGGAGAACCCATTCCCCTTGCAGAAGCAAAGAGGCAGGTTATAATGGATATTGTAATTGCTTTATCACGTGAAGGTCTGAGCACTTTGTGCTTTGCTTCTAAAGAGATTCCTGGAACTTCAGATGAAAAGGAACTACCAACCAATGGCTACACTCTAGTGGCTGTGGTGGGAATTAAAAATCCAGTCCGACAAGGGGTCAAGAGGGCGTTTCAAGCTTGCTTGGATGCAGGCATATCAATATGTGTTATTACAGGTGACAATATGAATACAGCTGAAGCTGTAGCTAAAGAATGTGGCATACTAACAGATGATGGTCTTGCTATAGAAGGTTCTGACTTTCGCAATAAACGCATTGAGGAGAAATCACTGCCAAAAGTCCAGGTACCCAGCTATTTTGCGTTTGCTTTTTTCAGTTTAAGTAAAAATGGGATTAAGGAAAATCATGCAAATATGTATGTTTTTAAAAAGTGAAATTTACAGGTGATTGCACGTTCCTTCCCTTCTGACAAGTATGCTTTTGTGAGTTTGTTGAGACGCAAGTTTGGGGAAGTTATTGCAGTGACAGGTGATGGGACCAATGATGCTCCAGCTCTTCGTGAAGCTGACATTGGACTTGTTATGGGTATCACTGGGACTGAGGTTTTTGTCTTTATCTGGTGTATTCCTCTATTTTAGTGTCATCATGGAACCATCTTTTTCTGCTTGCTTTTTCTACAATCCTTGCAAAATCTTTGTAAATTTAGAAGTTACTCAAACACATTTTTCGACAGAGTAGGCATCAACCACATCTCCCATATACTATTGACCCACTGAATTTTCCTTGTTGATTGCTTGTTTACTTGGATGAAAGAAGAATGGAGATCCTTGATAATGGCCAAGTACATTGGGAGTGTGATTGATCTATCCTAATGGTTGTGCTGGTTATCCTTATCATTGATTATGAATTTAAACGACACAAATCTCATGTTTGTTATTGACTTATCTTTAGGTTTACTGCTTTCCTTAGTATGATCGCAATATACTTTTTCAACCATTTAATAGTTTAAGCTTTTAGATGAGTGGGTAGTTTGACATGACAGTAAAGCAGGAAAGCTTATGATGAAATCTCACTGCCACTCAGTTTAAATGCATCTGTTTGCTAACTCAACAACTCTTGCCAGTCATCTTTAACACTTGCTTGTGAATGTAATGTATCATTTAAGTTAACAGGCTGCCAATGGAAATGTCATATAATAAGGTATGACAATCTCGGTTTCACGTGTTCACAAATGATTGCATGAACTTTCTGCTGTCTGGCATGAGTTCTCTTTACCTCCCTTCAAGTTTAAAATTGATAGTGTGTTGATATGACAACCAGAAATGTTATCTGAATGTTATTCATTTGATTTATGGGAGTTGATTATCCTTGCGTTTTACTATGTGTGTTATATTTGTTTTATTTTCATACTTACTGTAGAATGAAATCTCCAATAAATCACCACTTCTACTCTGGAAGAGTTTAACCTTGTATAATATTTACAAGTTTGTAATATTTTCATGTAACTATTCTTTTATGAACTATCGTATTTGTTATTTATGAGGATGCTGCCAGAACATGAAATGCTCTAATTTAAAGGCCTTATTTGATGGTTCCTTGGTGCCCCTATCATGTTAAGATTTACGTTGTAATATATGAAAGTATTCTGTTATTCTAAAGTGAGATTTCTTGTCTCGTTACTGTGATACTAGCATGTCAACTTATCTATGAAAAGAAAAAAAGGAAAAAAAAAATATTCTCAATATTGAGGTTTTATTGCTGACTTAAAAAGGATCTTTTCTTTGTGGCAACCAGCTGGACTCTATTTATGGTTGTTCCATTTTGGATTGAGAAGTGTTCCTATTTACATTTCATTGTTTACAAGTCCTTAAGTTCAACAAAAGCAGACTTTTTTGTTTTTTTTTTTATCTACCTCCTTGCCCTTTGCTACATAACTCCAATCCTTCCCAAATCTGTCCAAAAAAAAAAAAAAAGGTTGCGTGAGGTGTTCAGTTGTCTGTTTTTACACTTGTGAATTTAAGGGTGAGAATTTTTCTGCTGCTGCTTGCCAGACATATAATCCTGGGCTTTGCACTTGTTAATTTTCACTTTCAAATATATTTTTGGTTTGTATTCTTGTTTTATTGATCCTTTCTCTCCTTTTTTGACTTTGAAGGTTGCCAAGGAGAGTGCTGATGTAATTATGAAGGATGACGACTTCACAAGCATTGTGGATCTCATCAAAACTGGCCGAGCAGTTTATCTAAACATCCAAAAAGCCATACAATTCCTGTTAACAATCAATATAGTTGTGCTTATGCTCAGTTCTTTTTCTGCAATTATTTCATGTAAGACTTCCAATATTTCTTACCTTACAAACTTTTGTTTGTTACCCTACCAGTATTACATGCTCAGTTCATTTCCTACCCTACAAACCTCATCTTCAGACCTGTTGTTCTACCTCTGATGTTTCTACTTTTACCACTTTTCAGGGTCTGCTTTTATCACACCTTTCCAGCTACTTTGGGTGGATATGGTAGTTGGAATTCTTGGATCATTACTTTTAGCTGCAAATCCACCTAGTGATTCTATAATGCAGAGGGTGCCTTTTAGAAAGGATATGGATCTCATCACCCCTACTATGTGGATAAACACAATTGGTCAAAGTATTCATCAAATGGTTGTTCTATTAATCTTTAAAATAAATGGGAGAAGCCTATTGAATCTTACGGGTACAAAAGCTGATTCTGTCCTGGATACATTTATATTCAATACATTTGTGTTTTTCCAGGTAAGAGCGTGGGGTTTTACTCTAGTTTTTGCATTTTTCTATGATAATCAAAATTATATTTTTAGGTATGTCCATAGTGCTATGAAACACATGCAAAAAGGTCCCTTCTATAAACTCATTGTACTTATTGAAGAATAATCAATTGAGTCATAATTGGCCTGCAATTCACTCCACTATAGCATTTTCTACTTTTGCCTACCTAGTCTCAGGCACACCTTGCCTATATTGAAATCCAATCTTTTGAAAACTAGTTTGTTTGTATTGTTGCTTTACTTGTATTGCACACTTGAATAGGTTAGAGATATTCTTAAACTGCAAATTACAGAATTGTCTGAAGTGTACTATCATGGAACTGGGAACTAGATATCTAGGGATAATCTTAGCTAATAGCAATTTCAATTGATATGCTCCAACTCAACCCCATAATTTTTAATATGAAGGGCTTGTTACAAGTAGTCCACGTAGGTACATTGCAATAGTCCTACTAGACGATGGACCTATAGGGACTTCTTGACGCCATCTCCTATGTCTTGTCAAATGAATGATAAAGCCTATTTTGTGTTGGCATTAAAGTGTCTCGAATAAAAAGACAACTAACATGGTCATAACAGAATGTTTGAGTCTCGCATTGGTCAATGCAGGTTTGTGCACTGCAAGATATTCTAAACTGTATGTTTTTAAATTTTGTTTCTGGGTTGGAAGTCACATGATGTAAAATTACTGAGGAGAAATCCAGAAACCCTTCACTTTTAGTTGTTACCGAAGAAATCAAATGTTATTTCGAACTACTTTTAAGCAGATGATTCGGGCATAGTCATGAACCTACCTTTTTTCCTTACCCTCAATGAATAAAACTTAATGTGCTAATAGATAATTACTTAAAAACCTTCATAGCTTAATACTTAAAAAAATAAATATTTTTCTGAAATTCCTGGAACAACTTCTAAGAATGTGGAGAAGGACCAAATTGAAATGGTTCTGCCTATTCAAAAATAAGCATTATTGGCATCTGTAGTTATTGATTCTGCACCATCATTCCCATAACTGGTGTTGTTGGCCAGCAAAATATACACTTGTTAACTAACATAACCAGAGCGTTTGAATGTATTTTATTCTCTTGATCTTTTCTCCTCCCTTTCTATCTATAAATAATGCATATTGAATTTTCATTTTCTTTTGTTCTCCTTTGAATTTACATTGACAGGTATTCAATGCAATAAATAATCATGAGGTGCAAAAGCTGAATGTCTTTCGTGGTCTGTTCAATTGGCATTTCTTTGCTGTCATGGCGTTTATAGTTGTTTCCCAGGTCATAATAGTTGAATTATGGGGTTCATTCTCAAACACTGTACCTCTCTGCTGGGAGTTATGGGTGATCAGTGCATTGCTTGCATCTACAAGCATGATTCTTGCTGCAATGTTGAAGTTGATCAAGCACAATCATTTTATGATGATCACCAAATTTTATAGTCAGGCATTTCGCTATAAGCGTACTTCTAGATGCAATATCAAAGTTGACTGACCTGACCATTTTGACAAGAATGCTTGCCCAACTTATGGTCTCTTAGATTATTGGAAATGCTGAAGCGTAATAACTACGAACTAGCTCTTACAAAATCTCTCTGCTGCTCTCTTGTTAGCTTATGAAGGATGTGGTTGTTGCCAGCCTCCCATTTTGGCATGGATCAGGTCTGTTGATCTAATTCAGTGAGTATTCTCCTAAATTTACTCCTTTTTAGTTCATTTATTTAGTAGAATCAATTCTTTAAAGCTGCAAGAACAACTTTGAGAGATTCAAACCGGCATTCTGTCAGTGCAGAAACATTTATTGTGTGTTCTTTTTTCTTTTGTATATTTTGTATATATTCAAGTGAGGGTTTTTGTCAGAGTAAGAATAGCTATGTGTGTCTTGCTAGGATTTTGCTTTCTATTCTAGAGTTTGAGGTTGTGGCTGCAGCTGCTCTTTCAGTGTATAAATGTGGTTGTATGGTAATCTTGATTCATTTGCAGAGAGACTAATGTTCATTTTTTGTATGTAATTCTTGTAGAAACCAAAAACCGAAAACTGTGTCCAGATTAGGGGTGAGCAAACTGATCAGACTGAACCGAAAACCGTTCGGTTTAACAAAGAATTTCAGGTTCTCAGTCTAATCTAAGCACTCCAAACCGAAATTTTCTTTGGCTCAGCTTGGTTTTTGAAAAATTAAACGAAACTAAAAAAAAGCTGATTAAACCGATTTGAATCCAAAACTTTTACTTTAGGCAATAAATGATTGACAAATTGAAAGTTAAGTATTTAACTCCACACTAAAGCATTATTTTTATTTGAAAACAAACTGCTTTAGTTTTTATTTGAAAACAAACCAAAAAGATAAAAGAAAAGAAAATAACTAGGAAAAACCTACAGACTTACCTTCTAAACTTGGGAGTAATATACAATTTATTTGAAAATTATTATTTTTTTTTTAATTTACCCCTTGAACTTGCACTAAAAGAATGAAAAGCTTAATTTTTTGCCTAAAAAACTAAATATTTGATTTAAATCAAATGTAAATAAAAAATAATTAAATATTTGATTTAAATAAAATATAATTAGAAGATAATTAAATAAAAAATGATAATATTTTTCAAACTATTAATCAATAGAAGCAAATACTTTGCTAATTCTATTATTTCTTAAATTAATTTTTTTAATTATTTTTTAAATTAAAGACAAGACATTGTAATTTTTTAATAACTATCATTATATTTTAAATAATTTTTCTTTTTAAATTATTTTTATTGGTTAAAGATATTAAAATTTATTTTTGAAGAATTGAAATTTTTATTCTTTAAATAAAAATTAAGGGAATAAATTATATAAAAAAGTTTAAATTTTGAGTAAATTACAAATTGCATCCAGCAAGCATTGTAACGTCAAAAGAATATATATAAAACATGCAGATTTTCCCTGATATTGCTATGTAGGATTTCAAATTAATGACACATGTAATGTCTTAATTGGTTATCTTTATATTTATTTCAAAATAAATTAATTTATGATTATTTATTGATTGGATTAAATCGTTTTAAATATTCCATAAAAAAAAAAAAAAGAAATCGTCTTAAACATAATATATATATATATATATATATATATATATATATATATATATATATATATATATATATATATAATCCTGAATAAAAAAATAATTCAAAAATGTTGAAATAGCACTCTATTCTTTGAGCATTCCTGTTTTTCTTTTTTTACAAATTTTTGAGTTTTTTTCCTTTTTATTATCATTTTTACAATTTGATTGGCCACTCGAATATTTTTTAAATTGAAAAATTAAGATTTTATGATATTAATCAATACTTTTGAAATCTGATCTTATCTATTTAAAACTATTTTTTCCTTTTTTATTTTCATTTTTATAATTTGATTGGTCATTAAAATATTTTTTAAATTTGAAAATTAACGTTTTCTTTGATATTAATCAATACTATTCAAATTTAATCTTATCTATCTAAAACTATTTAGTTATATATATTCTCCTTGGTTGAGTCTCAATTCTCAATATTTTTTTTTCTTCCACAATAGTTTCTTCTTATTTTTTTTTTGTTATTTCTTTCAATTCATTGGACGTATTCAATTGTTGGTTGACTTTTTTTTTCATATTTGCAAATAATTGTTATAACATCCAAATACTCCAAAGCTAGGTATGATGAAATCGCGAAGAATGATGATATTAGATTTATGAAGATATTCCAAGTAAGCCCATACAGAAAGTTTTATTCTATTACATAATTTTGAATTTTAAATTGCCGAATACTCATTTATCAATGTGATCAATTCATTTTAGTTTTGTGTAGTAATAACTTAGTTTGTATGTCTTTAATTTAACTTTGAATCAGATTGTAAAATAATATCTGCATAATGCGCAGACCTTCATCTAGTTGATTAATATAACGTGAGATAATGATAACATATTAAGTAACAATTAAGCCATCTTGAATTTTCAAAAAGAAAAAAAGTAATGATTTACATAAAGTCAATGATATGAATAATTATTATTTTATATTAATAAATTAAAAATTATTTTTTTATTAAATTATATTAAATATAATTGATTAATTATAATGTTAGAGAATTAACAACATATAAATTGATGGTTTATACAACCTTTAATTATTTGAAATAAAATTTTTTTGAAAGGAATAAAATAAATTATTTATTCATGAATTTTACAGGAGTTAATTATCTTTTGTATTAATTCTAAAATAAATCAAATTAATGAATTTTACCACCTTGCATTTTACTTTTTTTTTTTTTATTATCTTTATAAATTTCAACATTTTTAATCCATATTCCTGAACACATGTTTATCTATTAAGTTTTACTATAATAATTAAAAAATCACACCTATATTTTTTTACTATTTATATATCTTTATATTATAAACAAAATTTCATTAAAAAATCTATATATATATATATATATATATATATATTCTTTCAATCCTACTTTACTGTTTTTTTTTTTTTTTTCAACCTTGCACAGCAAGGAATTTACAGGGAAAAAAAGTTCAAAATACCCCTAAATTTGAGGTAAAAGTTCAATTTGTTTTCCTTCTCGCCTATGAAAAAAAAAAATCACAATTGAACATTATTAAATTAAAACATTCCCATATAAAAACAAAGAAAATAAATCAACAAACCATTAGGAAAAAAAATGCTTTCTTTTTCTTATTTCTTTAATTTAACCAAACTAAAAAGAAGAAGGAAAAAAAAAAAAAAAAGACCATCCAAAAAACTATGGTTAAATACAAAATAAAATTAAAAGTAAATCTAATTTGGATCCAACAAAATCAAATTTTAAAATGGAGAGATAGAGTTACTTTCTTGTTAATGCAAGACAATCTAAAAAATAATTAGCCATGGTGGAAAATTTCAAGTATGATGGAATCAAAAGGGGGATTGACTGATCAAGGACAAAGGTAGAGACGATGATCGAGAGAAAGAGAGAGAAACAAGAAGTGAAAGACTGAGAGGACGACGGAGAAGTCTCCGGGCATTCTTTTCTTTTTTTTTTTTTTGAATACAAGTCACACACGCCTACCCTGCTAATGTAATTTCACGCGCGCTGACCAATAGGATATATGGACTTTTTGATCTTTTTTTATCAAATAATGGGCTATTTGGCCCAAAATTAAAAAAGGGGCAAATCAAACTTTGGGCCCAAGTTAAATGGTCATTTTGAGCCTTTTTCCCGATATTATAATACACGGTCTTTTCGTTCCACCTGTCTCCAACTGAGAGGCAATGTAAGTTCTTTAGCATTTTCATGCAATAAACAAAAAACGAAAGTTCTAAATGTCCAAAAAAAAAAAAAAAAAAAAAAAAAAACGAAAGTTCTCATCCATTTCCAGCGATCCGTTGGTGAAGCAAAAGAAATTGCGCATCAATCAGATAGGAGTTTGGATTGTCATTTGAAAATAAAAACTTGCAGACAGAGAGATTGCAGCTATGGCAGATGTTCTAGTTGGGTTTCTTCTTGATAACCTGACGAGGCTACTAAGTCATGAAGCAAATTTACTTCTTGGAGTGGAAGATGAAGTCAGGACACTAAAAGACGAGCTAAAGCTAACTCATTCCTACCTCAAAAGCTTCGAAGGCAAATACAATCATCATCATCAAGCTCTAACCGAAGAATACATAAGCCAGATCTGGGACTTAGTCCATGAAGCAGAAGACGTTATTGATGAGTACGTTGCTTTTGATTTCCGAAAACAAGGCTACAGTTTTTGGGAATCGGTCAAATCCAAATATTATCAACTAACTGTTCGACGACGTGTCGCAGAGAAGATCACAAACATCAATACACGATTCAATACTCTGTATGGAAACAGGGACAAGTTCAGGATTCAAGAGCCAAACCCTTCTGAAGTTTCAGCTTGTGCTGAAGCCTCGGATAGTAGAAAACGACTTCCAATTGAAGAAACTGATGTTGTTGGCTTTGATCTCGAAGCAAAAATGATAATAGAGCAGCTAACTAAAGGAAAAGCAGAACGAGATGTTATCCCTATTGTTGGCATGGGCGGCATCGGTAAGACCACTCTTGCTGCTAAAGTATATAATGATCCTATTGTTTTAAGTTGGTTTGATCATAAGGCTTGGGTCGTTGTGTCTAAAGATTATTCGGTTAGAGAGTTATTAGAGGCTGTTATAAAGTCTACTATGTTATTAACTGATGAAATGAAAAAAATGACTGATAAGGAGTTGGGTTTGGAGCTTCGTGGGTATTTGAGAGGCGCTAGAAGATATTTGATTGTTTTGGATGATGTTTGGGAAACTGAACTGTGGGAAAAAATACAACATTGCTTTCCTAATAATCTTAGGGGGAGTAGAATCATCCTTACAACTCGGAAAAAGGAAGTGGCTTTATCTGCAAATCCTAGCAATGACCCTCATTATCTTAAATTCTTGACGGATGAAGACAGTTGGAAGCTTTTGTGTTTAAAGGTATTTGGGAAACAAGAATGCCCAGATTTGAAGCTTGAGGATCCAGGAAAACAAATTGCCAAAGAGTGTGGAGGTTTGCCTTTGGCAATTGTGGTCATAGCTGGAGTTTTGCTAAAGAAAGAGAAGACAACTAGATGGTGGTTTAGGGTGTCATCAAGGGTGAGTAAATTTATCAATGAACACACTGAGAGGTGCTCGGAGATATTCTCTTGGAGCTATAAGGACTTGCCGCATCATTTAAGGCCATGCTTTCTCTATTTAGGTCTTTTCCCTGAAGATCATGAGATTTCTACCAAGCAACTTACATTGTTGTGGTTAGCAGAGGGGTTCATACCAGAAAAGGAACAAATGTCACCTGAGGATGTGGCGTATGACTGCTTGGAAGAGCTTGCTGATCGAAATTTGGTACAGGTTGCAACCCAAAAATTTGATGGGAGTATCAAGTCATGTCGCATTCATGACCTTTTGCGAGAATTCTGCATTTCTGAGGCCTTAAAGAGAAAATTTCTTGCAGTTTATAGGCATGATCATTCTTTATTGCCAGGGAACTCGCGAAGACTGGGGATTCACTCTAACCCACTGCAATGTATCGGTACTAATTGTGCTTCTTCAAACCTTCGGTCTCTTATTTGTTTTGAGCACAATGATGACAAACGACTTTCCTCAAAACATTGGAAATTGCTTTGCAAAGGGCATATGTTGCTAAGGGTTTTGGACTTGTGGGATGTATATGTTGATGATATCCCAAATGAAATCTATAAATTTATATGCCTGAGGTACTTGCGGTTGAAGAGTGACTCTGCCGTCACTTTGCCATTAT
Organism: Jatropha curcas; assembly: GCF_041381405.1. Classification (NCBI taxonomy): domain Eukaryota; kingdom Viridiplantae; phylum Streptophyta; class Magnoliopsida; order Malpighiales; family Euphorbiaceae; genus Jatropha; species Jatropha curcas. The sequence goes on from NC_143157.1 coordinate 773,664, forward strand.
CCGTATGCAATCTTTGGAACTTGGAGACTCTTGATGTCACTGCTCCATTGATTGAACGGCCTACCATAAATATTTGGAAGATGCGGCAGTTGAGACATTTCTACTTCAATGGAGAAGCTGTTCTTGCAGAGCCACCTAAGAAAATGATCAAGGAACAGGATTATCTGAACAATCTCCAGACTCTGTCAAGCATAAGTCCAGATAGCTGCACATGGAATGCACTCTCTTTAGTGCCAAATCTTGTCAAGTTGGGAATATATGGAGATATAGAGAAAAGCAAGAGTCTGGCTTTCAACAACCTTTCCAAGTTGCAACACCTTCAGAAGTTGAAGCTGATGAGGGATCGCCGGTACCAACCTGCCATAGACATTCCAAGTTCGATCGATTTTCCATCATCACTCATCAGGCTGACATTGTCACAAACACAGCTTATAGTTGATCCAATGGAGTTATTGGGGAAGCGGCTACCAAAACTCCAAGTTTTGAAGTTAAAAGATGGAGCATATAGTGGAGATATGTTGAATTGCACTCAAGGTGGTTTCCCCCGGTTGGAAGTTCTGAAATTAGTCAATCTGGGTGTGACCAACTGGAAAATCTCGCCAGGGTCCATGCCAAGCCTGATAAGAGTTGTGATAAACAGATGTTCAGGTCTCAAGGGTCTTCCATCTTCTATGCAACAAATGCCCACCTTGCAAGAGTTGCAGCTCTGGTATCCCAATGTTTTAGTAGCAGAATGTGCACGTAAGATAGAAACGTGCAAAGGCAAGGATCAATTCAAGCTTTTGATTAATCATGCTGAAAATGGAGATGATATGCACTAAAATGATAATCAAATTGCAGGCTTTCCCCTTCTTCAAAGGTGAGCAAAAGAGTTCTATATTTAATGGATCTTGAATCAGTCATTTTTCTTTACTTGAAATGATGAATTCAAAAAGAGCTTAAGAAAGAAAGAAAGAGCTTACACATATGCTTGCTTGGTAGTTGCTACAAGAAAAATCTGCTTATGAATTTCTGACCTGCAAACAGAAAACTCAAAAGAGTTCAAACTTGAACGATTGTCATCTTTATCTATTTCAGGCCGGCATTTTTACTTTTGTGTGGAATGAATAAATCAGTATATTTTCATAATTTGGCAACACAAACACTAGGTTCTCTTCTTCCTCTTTAAGCAACATGAATCTCTTCTTTTATTTATTTAGTTGTTTGTGCCTTGGTAGCTTACTAATTTTTTCATGTGTTGCACGATTGGCGTCTGGATCCAGGAGAAATTCTTGAATAGACTCATTCGATCATAATTGATCTTGGTAGATCGTGTCTATTTAAGAATTTCTTCCCCTCCAGTCTGGTTTTTGATCAATTTTTCTCAAGTGTCCTTTTGGATTTGGAATATGGATTATGGATACTTCCTAACAAATTAAAAATGATCTAATATTAGAGAGGCTTTCTCAAGTTGTTAGATTTCATGAAAATATTTGTACCAAAGTTGGGAGGGTAGTTAATGCATGCGATTATTTGATTCTTTTCTACTTCAGAACTTGGTATCTAATCTTGATGTGCAATTGCAGGCTGGTTCTTTATTTGAAAATGGAATAGTTTTCTGAATTTGGTTGATAAAGAGATCAATGTCAAGTGATGATCAAGTTTATTCAAATGCTATATTGGACTTGAATGTGTTATATGGTCACTGAACTCTTGAAATAATCAGTGGACAGGAGGACAATAATTCCCTTCTTGAGCTGGCTAGCTTATAGCTTTGGTGCATATGTCCTCCTTGAGCTGGCTAGCCTATAGCTTTGGTGCATATAATGTGGGGATGAACAGCCACACTTGCTAGGTCTTTATATGTATGTAAAATTCAGTATGCACCTTCAGACTTGGCCTAATTGTTAGTGCATATTTTAATTTTTGGAAAGATATTGATGTTCTAATCTCTTTCCTTCTATATATGAAAACAAGAAAAAAAAACGTTCAATACAGTGACTTGTTTGTTAGATAGCTGTGAATTTATTCCAATCATATGCTGGGATAGCAGAATGAGAATGCACTTTCTGTCAAGAACATTTCTCTTAGTTTTTCATAGTTTTGAAAAATAAAAAAGAGGAGAGAAGAATCAGCTGGATACAATCAATTTGGGTATAAATAATAATTGGGATATATAAGACTCCACATAATTGGTTCTACCACAGTAGATGAGAGAGCTGTGGGTCAAAAATAGTTCCTTTCATGAATTTTGTTCTTCCAAATCGCAAATACAAAGCTGCTCTTGTGAAAACTTTTGCCAGACAAGTTTGCCTTAGATGAATAAACGAAATCTGGACCAATATATAGGAAACATAAGTTCTGTCCTTACTCTACATTCCTTGTCCTTGATTTCCCAAATTATAGTTCTCTTTGAACGAGTGGTTTCAATTAAACATAAACTTCCATTAATTTCCACCAACTCCAGTAAAGCTATTCTCATCTGACTAGGCAACAATGTTTCTGTAAACTTGTTTTCTGATAAATCATAAGAGATTATTTCACCTGAACTTGATTTTCTGTTTTAACTACCACGTCAATTGCTCCATTCAGGAATAAGATTGACATGTAAGATAACCCATCGTAGCCTTTGCGGGGATCAATTGTTTTCCAAGAATTAGTTCTAAGTTTCAATATTCGCAAGGTGAAATCTTCTTCTTCAGATGTGATTTCTCTTGGCAGGAAAGAAATTCTCAGCAGTTTGTAATCATCAGCAGAGGAATCATATCCAATACAATGTCTCCATTTGGTCCAACCAGAATCGACAGGCGGGTTCGGAATCACTCTGGTTTCTCTGCTAGATGGATTCCAAAGAATTATTTTGTCACTTAAATCAGATGATAAATCAAGTAAAACCAACCCATCACAAGATCCTTCGACGCTCACCTTGAAATTTCTTAACTTTAATTTTTCTTCTATCATGAGTGATGTTGCATTATGAGAAGAATTTTCAGGCTTTGACAATAGTGGTTCCAAGTCTATGGAGTAAAAAAGAAGAGAGAGGATTTTCCGCTTGAAGGAGAATTTTGTGGCGCTTTTGGTTGAGGATTAACTGGATGAAACGATGATCTGAAATCATAGGTTGCATTGTTTGGATACAGACTTGAATCGCAGCAGAGACTTAACAGGTAATTACAAGAGTATCCCTTCAATAAATTTCAGTGGGAAAAAAAGTAATTTGGTAGTTGCAGCTTTTCCATATAATTTGAAATGGAAAATTGTCTTTTGAGCAGAAGAATGGATCTACGGTTCATTGCTTAAATATATATGATTTCTGCAGTAAAAGGAGTAGGATTGGGATTAGGAAATGAAACCCTAATGAAGTTGGATTTCTTTTCCCGAACAAACATTAGTTAATTTATTCAACAAATACCATATTTATTGTTTTAGTTAGTTGTCAATAAAAAAAGGTTTTTTGTAATAAAATATTATTGTTTTGTTTTTCTACAGTGCCAGAATAGTCATGTTTAAACACTGTTTGTAATTATTTTTGTATATATATATATATATATATATATAAGTAAATTTTTTTATTTTTTTTTATTTTCTCGATATTTTATATATCACTTGAGATATATATTTTAAAATACATAAAATAAAATAGAATATTTATAATATTAAAATAAAAATAAAAAACAATATCAATATATCAATTCAATAAAAATAACAAAAAACATGTTAATTGTGATTCTGAGTTCAATTATGCTGTTTCCAAAGCAAGGAAGGCATGGAGAACCGAGAACAAAGTCAGGAGTGATCAAACAAAATCTCAGTGTTAGATAATGAGATTTTGCTAGAAACTCTCAAGTCTTGTCTATAAATATTTAGTTAATAAATTTGATGATCTAATCTATTTTCCTTCTATATGTGAAAACCTTAAAAAAAAAAAAAAAAGAAAGTTCAATTCAGTGACTTGTTTGTTAGATCTATGCTGTGAATTTATTCCAATCATAAGCTGGGATAGCAGAATGGAGAATACACTCTCTTTCAAGAACATTTCCAAACCTCATCGAGTCCCAAAAATCTGCTCTTCAAGAAAGTTTCCAATGGAGGTATTGGTGTAGCTACTGCCCAACCTCCATATGGGTTATTGTCAAAGAACAAAATTTTGTGAGGCAGTAGGACATCCCATTAGAAAAATTTTCATGGCAATAAAATTTGTTCCTAGAGTAAAACCCAGCTCAGAACATAAAAAAAGTTACCATCCAAAAGAGAAATTACAAATCAAGCTCAAAAAAAGATACAAACATAAGTTCAACACAATGGGATTATAACTATTACATGCATCATTCAACTCAGAACATAACAAGTACACAACATATTCAGTTTCTCTGTAACAACATAATATATTACAATTATTATTATTGATTTTCCATTTTATTATTAATTTCGCCTCCAGATACAAGTCCCAGGCTTGTCTGTAGAAGAGGGAAAATTGACTATTTGATAACAGCCACTCACCTCTGCATAGCATAGTAAAGGCATTTCCTTTCTCAAATTGTTCCAGTCCATCTTTAAGTATGGCAACAGCCTCAACCGCAAACCTTCCAAATTCCAACTACTATTACTGTCATTTGCACAGATTTGAACCAAGTGTGCTTCTTCTATGCAAAGATAAGCTAAATTAGGGAAATTCTCAGGTCTAAACCATCTAGGCATGGTTTCATGATAGTAACCCCTTAGATACAACTCCTTTAGTCCTTCCGGAGGTGAAATATGATCTAACATTTCAACAATTCTCTCCCACTCCTGTATTTCACTGTCAAAATCAATGGCTAGAACTTCCAGTTTCTTCAGTTTTGACAGGACATCCCGTTCCTTTTCTGTTATTTCACTGTCGTAGCTCAAGTTCAATTGCAGTACTCTTAACTCGACTAGTTCTTCAATCTCAACAAGTTGACAACTGCTCTTGTTTGCTTGAGGTGCGAGTCTGAGTCCTGATAGTTGTTCAAGTTGCACAAGCCTCCCTATTCCACGAGGTAGGTATCGAAGCTTATCACAATAGCTCAAGTCCAAAACTAGTAATCTTTTTAGTTGGGTAACTAAAGGGCTTATTTTGTAAAGTTCAGGACATCCAGTTAAAACTAAGAGCTGCAGATTCCGGAGTTTGCATATAGTATCTGGTATTTCTTGGAGCCCCTTCGCTCCGCTTATATTTAGATATGCAAGGCGTTTGAGTGAAGTAATCCAAGTCAAAAGATTCTTCAAAGCAGCATTGTCTAGCTTATTGTTAGACACGTCCAATGCCCTAAGAGAAAGAAGTGAACCCAACCCGTGGTTCAATGGAGCTTTATCACTAGTCATTACAAACAATGCCCTCAAGTTTGGACTTTTGTTCAATGAGTTTCCATTCTTTTCACCTGCAACACCTAACCATCGTGTCTCCTTATCCAATTTTTGCTTGCCTTCTATGTCGAAACAGCAAACTTTCTCTTCATTTGCCATCATAAGAGTCAAGTCTCGCACAAGATCATGCATTTTGCAGATATAGACTCTTCCATCAAATCCTCGCCTTTTCACAACTTCAACAAGGCATCTACTGATAAGTTGAGATAAATGCTCAAAACCCAACTCTATTACGGTTTTCGACTTATTGGCACCCAAGATAAAACCCTCTCCAATCCACCAATATACTAGCTCTTTAGCTGGTATTTCAAAATCTTCTGGATAAATGGAGAAAGATAGCAGACATTGCTTTAGATGAGTTGGAAGTGCTTCATAGCTAAGTCGCAGAGAAGTCATTACGGCAACATTTTCTTGTGGGATGTTGGATATAGAAAAATTATCACAAATACTCTCCCACTCATCAAGAGAACCCAATTTCGATGCAAGCAAAGCTCCTATTGTCTTGATCGCCAATGGATGACCATCACATTGAGCCACAATTTTCTTTCCAACTTGTTCAAAATTTTCAATCATACTCTTATCCTCCCCCATACCAACAAATGCATGCTTTGAAAACAACAACCAGCTCTCACTTTCATTAAGAACATTAGGCTGATGAATGTTGTCAACTTGAATAGCATGTGCCACATCTATGTTTCTTGTAGTGATAATAAATCTACTACCTGCACAATCATTTTCTGGTAGTGCAGAGAAAAAACCCATCCAGAATTTTAGACCTGTCTCCCATAAGTCGTCCAAAATAATGAGACACGTGTTTCTTCTCAGCAGTAAAATAATTTTCTGCAACATTTGATTAATATCTTCTAATTGTTGATCTACAAGTTCAGCTCCTAATTGCTGCAAGATGCTTCTCAAGATCTTCTCCCCGCTAAAACTTTGAGAAATGGACACCCAGATCCTCTTTTCGAAATGTTTATATACAAAACTATCATTAAAAATTTTCATGGCAAGTGTAGTTTTACCCAGTCCTCCCATCCCAACAATCCCAACCTTCTGAAGCTTAGAATTTGGAGCAAAAATCCAATCTTTAATTTTTTTGACATCACTTTCAAGTCCAATTGTATCATTATGGTCATCATCAGATACAGATATTGGATTTTGGATATTCATCTGCTGCTCTATGTAGTCTTCTTCTGCACTTGGACCTTCTACTCGTTTTTTCAAATGCTTGCCAAAAGTATTGTCGAACTCCTTCAGTCTTGCATTAATATCTTGTAATTTCTTGCCTGTTTGAAGGCGAAAGAGAAATTTATTGGGACGAAATAAATTGGAGAGGTGGCCATTTTTAGAATGTTGTTGTGCAACTAAGCAGTCTGTCAGCAAATCATCTGCTTCGTACATTAAATCTCTGAATTGAGTAAAGATTTCTTGGAAGCTTTGTTCATTGCGGCCATCAACGTCACCAAGTACGGATTCTATATTACGAAGCCTCCCCTTCATGACTTGAAACTCGTTTTCAAAGTCAGATTGGTAATTCTGACGCTGAGCTTTAAGGACTGTGGAAAGTTTTTGTATCAGAGTTGAAATCATGGCATCTACTAGAGCCATAATGTCCGTCTTCGTCTGCAGTTCACCTGTAAAAGAAATTCATTATTAAGATTTTCTTTCTACTGTAATTTATTATCATAGCTACAATCAACCATCTCTTGGACTAGAAAGAGGTATTTGCAATTCATTCACATATTTTATTTTAGAAACTATGATTCCTGCTGTCGCCATTGGATTTCATAACAAATAGTCTATACGGCAAAATTAACAATTTTAATAGTAGTTAGCTGTTTTAGTAACGTTTATCTATTATCTATTTTAGTAGCTCTAAACTTTACATGAATTTTACTTCACTAACTTTTAAAAACTAATTCAAACGTTACGTTGCCGAACAATACACAAAATATTATTTAGCTGCAATCATGTATAAAGTAGGTTTACACTGCTCGAAAGATATAGCCACAATTTACGTATTCCTTACAAATAACAACCAACGATTTATTTTGGACAGTTTGAGCAGTTTGGACAGTTTGTGGAAAATGAGAGCACATTTCAAAGTGCATGAAATTTAAACCTTAACAAAATTTATCACCACCGAATACTTATGATATGTTAGCTGAACTAAGCTATCATTTAAGATTTTGAGCTATCATTAACAAAATTTAAACCTTAACCAAAAAAAAAAAAAAAAATTCCACCGTGATTCTGAGCTATCATTTAAGATTTTTATATGGTAATTAATATTATAAAAAAAAAAAATTTTAATGGAACTAAACTATTCTTTGTCTCTAAGAAGAAAAAAGTTGATATTACTTACAATATATATAATTATAATTGAAGAGAAGGGGAAAATGAATATTACCTGCAAGCAAAGAATATATGAAGAGGTGATGAGCAACAAGCCAAAAAATCCAGCTGAAGAGAAATTTGACTCTATGAATGGAGAGTAGAATTGAAATGAAGTGGATATCATATACAATGATTGCTCCTTCTTTATTGCTCATTGGCTGATGCCTATCAATTATTGTTAATGGTACTTTGTGCCAAGCTGCTTCCCACAATATATAGTTTCCTTTTTCTTTTTTTCTTTTTCCCTCCTTTTGCTTTTCTTTCAATGAATTAAATTTGCAAAAAAAAAAAAAAAAAAAATCTAAATTATTAATTTTGAATAGTTTTTTTTAAAAATGATTTAATTCGTCTTAAAATTTAAAAAATGGTTTTAAAACAATTAATTTGATTTAGTTTCTATTTGTTTATAATCAAATTAAACTATGTTATATAAGGTTTTATCTTATATATTTTGTTATTTAAACTATTTAATTTTAAATTTGTTAAAAAATTACAATGGTGGCAAGTTTATTTTTAATAGTTAATAATTTTTTTATCAATGAAAAAATTTTTAAACAATGCAACAATAAATTTACACTTTTTTTATTAATTGATGCATAAGTATGTTTCACTGCACCATACTGTAAATTCAACCGGATCAAACTGTTAAATTATAAGTTAATTTGATTTTGTTTGAAAAATTTTAAAGCTGTAAATAATTTTTGATTTGATTGAAAATTTTTTTTTCATCCGTGTCAAATCAGAAAATATTCAATTCTAACTTTTTATTTGTAAAGGAAGTTTTTTTTTCAAGAAAATAAAAATATTTTTCTTTATTTAAAAAGAAGGAATATATATTCTAGAGTGACCATGTATAAAAAGAAGGAATATATGTTCTATTTTTTTTCTCTTCCTGAACCCATAAAGTTATAATCTCATCAAATTAGAGAAAATAATTAGTTAATGAATTAAAAATATATTTCATTATTTTTCTTTTTTCATTATTTTCTTTCGTCTCTTTCCAAATAAAGCCTAATTAAAGGAGATTACACAGATGCAAATAATTAATAATTATTTTATTAATAATTATAGCAATTATTTTAAATAGAATTAAGTATAAATTATTTATATCAACTCCAAGTCCTTGTCAAATCTATTCTTGTATTCTTTTTCTTTTTCTTCTACGTATTTTTCTGAATCCCAATACTCAAATTATTAAATTATTATCCACTTTCTTTACTTTTTTGCCGTCAGTTGTTTGTTACTTTATAATTAATTCATTGTCCCAATAAAATAATTGGGATTGCATTGTCAGAGACAACTGATAAGACAAATTTCATATTTTAGGATGGTATTTTAAATTTCAAAATTACAACAATTTAAATCATCAAAATTCATAAATAAAAATAAAGTTACTTTTTATTTTTGATTAATAAAAATTAAAACAAAATAACTAAAATTGTTGTCGGAATGAATATTTATATTTATTTGATTTTTCAAATAAAAATATTGTTTTATTGTTTTAAAAATTAGATCAAACCTCAAGATAGTAATTAACCTTAACTCAAACTTTCAAAAAAAAGAGAAAAACTTAGCTCTTATCATGAAAATTATTTACAGTTTTAAAATTTAAGGGTTCATGAAACAGGTACATACTTTTTAATTAAGAAGAAAGGTCGAAAAAGAAGAGACAAAGGAAAAATAAACTATAAGAATGGAAGTTCTTTTAATAAATTGGAAGTTGAGTTTTTTAATATAATATATTAGATTTTCATTAAAAACTTCAAATTACTATAAATAATAGAGGGAGGATATGACCCCTCTCTTAAAGATCAGACATAGAATAAAACTATTACAACTAAAATAATTATTATTATTCGCTGATCTAATAAGAAATCTTAATAAAAATTGTAAGGTGAATTTGAAAAAATTAATAGACCTTCAAGCTGACTGGCTAGACAAACTTCCTGATAAGTTGTTTGGATGAAGGTAAAAAATTAATAGATCTTCAAAGTGAACCGTAACCTTGTAAGCTGGCCTCACTGTGTAATTACCTTTAGAGGACCAATGCCAAATTAAAACATCAGGTACACTATGCCTTAGCAATGGAATCTGTCGAACCAAAGTACCCCCTACAGGTAGAAACAACGTGCAAATCAGCTCCTCATCCCAACGATGTCCATCAACTATCAGGTCTTTTACAAGAAAATTTTCATATCCATTCACAACGAAGAAGTGACTCAAAAAGAATCAGCATTGTCTAACAAAGGAGAATCCCATACACTGATAGAACAACCATCACCACCCACCACCAAGCTTCAGCATTAATAAGATCCTAAGAAGCAAGCAAACCCCTCCAAACATAACTTGGATTATGCCCTAAGATGGCACGTTGGAAAACCCCCTTTGGGTAATATTTAGATTTTAAAACTTGAGACAACAGAGATCGCAGTTTAGAGATAAGACACGATGCTTGCTTGCCCAAGAGTGCTAAATTAACGATTGGAAGGTGACAGAAGCAAAGTCTGCCATTCTCCTTACTCATACACATACGATCCCAAGACAGCCAATGCACCCCCCACTTATTTCTAGTTTATGGGTTGTTTCATTCATCAAATCAATAAAAAAAAATTATTATTTTATTTTTTTTAGTATATTGTCAAAAATACTCTTATTTGATTAAAAGTTGTTTATAATTGTTTGGCATATAATTAATGCCCATACATCAGATGTAAATAAATCTTTCATTTTATTTTACTTTTAAAAAATTTTAAAGTGATTACAACACTAAAGACAAGTGGAAAGTAAATATATATATTTTTTATCTTCTATGGGAATCAAATCAACTTCCAACCTCTCTCGCTTTTCTCTTTAGAGCTTTCTTCCCTCCTCTCCATTGAAACACAAAAATTAAATATGCAAATGTGGAAAGAGGCTGATTCTCGTCTCTTGTGACAGTCCCTTTCTCTTATTTCTAGTTTTATTGTAAATTTTATATTTTTTATTAAATAAATTACAGATCTATATTTATTTGGATAAATCTATATTATTTATGTTTCTGCTAATTTTTGTAATTTATCTTCATCTTGTGTGGAGTATGACCTTTCCATTTTATGTGAAGTTTTTTGTATTTGTTTTGTTTTATTTGAACATATGTGCAATTTTTGGAGAATTTACATGATGATCTTTGTTTTTTTAGAGTCTGGAAGTGCTATATGTTTCTCTATTGAATTCAATGTTCAAATCCTCCGTATTGATCATAAGTAATTAGTTCATGGATAATTAGATCATTTATATAAGATTCATGCTATGTTTTGGAAGAGGAAAGAAGTAAAATAAGAGTGTAAAATTTTACTATTCATTTTTCTCTTAAAAGGAGTGAAAGTAGAGAGAAAGAGTGTAAAATAAATTTATTTCACATACTCTTTAATATTTTCATCCAAATCAAATGAGGGATTTTGAGAATCCCAAGATATTTTCACCTCTATTTCACATCCTTCCTATATTTTACCTTCATCCAAACAATTCATCGGGAAGTTTGTCTAACAAGCCAGTTTGAAGATCAATTAATTTTTTTAAATTCACCTTATAATTTTCATTAAAATTTCTTATTAGGTCAGCGAATAATAATAATTATTTTAGTTGTAATATTTTTATTCTATATCTGATCTTCAAGAGAGGGGTCATATCCTCCCTCTATTATTTATATTAATTTGAAGTTTTTAATGAAAATCTAATATATTATATTAAAAAACTCAACTTCCAATTTATTAAAAGAACTTTCATTCTTATAGTTTATTTTTCCTTTGTCTCTTCTTTTTCGACCTTTCTTCTTAATTAAAAAGTATGAACGTGTTTTACGAACCCTTAAATTTTAAAACTGTAAATAATTTTCATGTTTAGATCTAAGTTTTTCTCTTTTTTTTTTTTTTTTGAAAGTTAGAGTTAAGGTTAATTACTATCTTAAGGTTTGATCTAATTTATAAAACATAAAACGATATTTTTATTTTAAAAATCAAATAAATATAATTTTAGACTTTTATTTTTTTGGTATAATTAGGATGTGTAATCCCCTCGGGTGTGGAATGTAAAGATTTTTTACGCCCTCAACAAATTGCAATTTCGAGAAATTAAACTTATGTTATTAACCTTAAGGAGATTGAGGTCGTCTATTACTCCAATCAATACCTTATTCATAATTTAAACTTCTATTTTAACGAGCGGAAAATAATTAGTTTTTCTTTCAGTTTTTTTCCTCTTTTATTAAATCATAATTAACTTCACCACCACTCATTCTTATAAAAAGGTTTATTTTTCTTTTTGTCTCTTTTTTACCATTTAATATAAATGTAAGTCATCAAACTTTAAACTACAGATCTAATAAACTGAAAATAAAGTTATCATTTATGATAGTATTATTATTTTTTTGAAAGCAAGATAGTATTATTATTTAAACTTTAAACTGCAAATAAATTAATAAGTTCCAATAATATCATTCCGACAACAATTTTAGTTATTTTGTTGTAATTTTGAAATTTAAAAGATCATCCTAAAATATGAAATTTGTCTTGTCACTTGTCTCTGATAATGCAATCCCAATTATTTTATCATGAACTAATTACTTATGATGAACACATAGAATTTGAACATTAAATTTAATGAAGGAACATGCATCACTTCTAGACTCTAAAAAACCAAAGATCATCATGTAAATTCTCCACAAATTGCACATAAGTTCAAATAAAACAAAACAAATGCAAAAAACAAAATAAATACTCCACATAAAATGGAAAGGTCATAAACTCCACACAAGAAGAAGATAAATCACAAAAAATAGTAGAAACATAAATAATATAGATTTGTTCAAATAGACGTAGATCTGTAATTTATTTAATAAAAAATATAAAACTTACAATAAAACTAGAAATAAGAGAAATGGACTGTCACATAAAACGAGAATCAACTCATTCCCATATTTGTATATTTAATTTTTGTGTTTCACCGGAGAGGAGGGAAGAATGCTCTAAAGAAGAAAGTGAGAGAGATTGGAAGTTGATTTGATTCCCATAGAAGAGAAAAAAATATATTTACTTTCCACTTGTCTTTGGTCTTATAATCACTTTAAAATTTTTTTACAGTAAAATAAAATGAAAGACTTACTTACATCCGATGATGAGCATTAATTATACGCCAAACAATTATAAATAAATTTTAATTCAAATAAAAGTATTTTTGACAATACACTAAAAAAATAAAATAATAATTGATTGGATGAATGAAACTAACCCATAAATCAGAAATAAGCAAGACATTTCCCTTTAATAAAATGAAGCGCTGTATTTTTTATTTAACTAATAAAAGAAAAGAAAAAGTAAGGAAGTGAAGATAACCATGTGAGTGTTGGGACCTAAAAGAATTTGTAAAGGCAAAAGAAAAAGAAATATATAAAGACTTGGCAAAGACTTGTTGATAAGGTTTTAGTATAGGACAGAGCAAGTAATTTTTAAAAGGAAAAATATCTAAGATCAGTTCTACTTTACTTTTGTCTGCCACTTCCAATTGCTGAAACTACCCATTATTATTATTATTATTATTATTATTATTATTATTTATTATTTTTAGATTTTGATGGAAATTTGAACTTAAATTTGTTTTTTGGGAAATAATTTTGTTATATATCAATTGAACTTTCTTGAATATTCAATTGGATAAATGCCTATTTGCATTATCACATGTTAATTTTTTTAATTTTTCACAATATCATATGTTATAGCCTATATCTTTTTTTTTTTTTGACTTGGGACAACTAATGATGATACATAGCTCACTTTTCCTTATATTTTTTTTAATCAATATATTCTCATTATAAGAAATTATCAGCATAGCAACGGAATACGTTTCTAAATAACAAGAATCCGTTGCTAAATAACTTATATTGTTTCTTTAATTGATAATAAATAATATTTAAAAATTAATTTTTTGATATATGAATGCTTTTTATTATTTCTTATATTCCATTTTGATAAAAAAAATGTTACGATTTCTAATAGTTTAGGAGTCAAATAAATTGATAGTAGCTTTATTTTAGATTTTATAATTATTTTAAAATTTATATTACAATCAAACCATAATAATAAATATATTCTAATTTTTTTAAATAAAAAGTTCATATATCAAATAATTAATTTTTAAATATTACTTATTATCAATAAAAGAAAGAATTTAAGAATATTAAAAATAATAATAGAGATTATCCTTACTATTAAATTAAACTCCCTGATTCACACAAATGTATTATGTTAATTCAAGGTGAAGAATGAATCTATTTTTTATTTACAATTTAAGTCTTAATTATAATTTATGGTGCTATTATAACAAAATGTTAAAGTTCAGGGTGAAATTGTCATAAATGTCGAATTAGAATAAAATTGCAACAAAAATTCAGGTTGAAATTGGCATAAAGTTCAAATCAGAGTGAAATTGTAACAAAACATAAAGTTGAGGGTGAAACAATATATTAAATCTTAGGTTTAATATTAATTTTTGAGTCAACTTGATAGATTACAGGAACATAGATTTTATTGTTTGTTTGATTTATTACATAATATTAGAGAATCAATTATTATGTTAATGTTTTGATTACATATATAGTATCACTATCACTGACTAATTCTGGGTTTGACGTTTGTAATGTTCAGTGTTGCATTGTCAATGGTTACATGTATGTGATTATGCCACCTAATTGTAAATGATTAGTAGATATAGAAAGTTGTTTATTTTAGAAAGTATTGCATTGATTGAATTTCTTGATTCATGACGTGTAAATAACAGATTGGCATTCAGTTAATCATATCATAAGCTTCGAGTCTCTTAAAACTATACCCACTACCTATAAAGTTTCTTAAAGCAATTATTTAAAATGAATAAAACACACACATCATTATCATTATATATAATATATATAAAGAAAAGATAATTATTGGTTTTCTTTTATCATTATGTCCACCAAAACTCATGTTTCACACTATAATCAATTCATAATTCCTACTAATAATAATTTTAATAAAATTCTCCAAATCCAGCTGCAGAATCCAAAGCTAGAAGTTTAATCTTTACATTAATTCAATCTATACTGTGATCTCTTCAACTAAAGTACTCTCTCTGTTCCATTTTATTTGCATGGTTTGACAAAGTACACATATTAAGGATTTAAAGCTATTTTATCATTTTTTACCCTTGACTCATTGAAGATATTAACAAAAGTCTCTCGTTTAATAAAGGATCATAAATATTATTATGGGAAAAATAATTATTTATATGTAAAAATTTATAAACCTTGTAAACATTTTGGAACATCGAAAAGAAGAATAACAAGCAAACAAAATGGGACGGAGAGAATATAATTTATTAATAAGTCAAATTAATAAACAATTATTTATAGCAAATCATAAAAATAAAAAAAATTAATTTCTCATTTCAATAGAATTAGTTAAATTCTTAAAATTAATATTATTATTCAAAATCATAGCATCTTCGATTTATTTAGAATTAAATTGATAATTTCAACGTCTTTAAAAGAGATTAAGTTAATCACCGATGATATTCCACTGCTAGTTTGTTAAATATAATATTATCGATTATATATATATATATATATATATATATATATATATATAAAAGTCCTATGTATTACTGATTTCAAATCAAAATTATGAATTAGTTCTTGAATTTGATAATAATAGATGCAATACAAATTGTAAATTATAAATTAGATTTTTTCTTTCTTTTTTGTATGTTTTAATTTTGTATTTTAAGTATTACTAATTAACAAATATATATATTTAACACAATAATTTTATATATTTTTATTAATAAATTTATTTAAAAGTCTAATAGATATTTCAAATGTGTTTTTAAAGTGTTCAATAAGTGTTTTAAGTGCCTTACATGTCTCAATTAAATGTTCGAAATTAATAAAAAAATTAAATAATATGACATGTTTTTAAAGCGTTTCACACGTAGAGATAGTTTCCAAAAAATGGAGGGATAGCACATGTGTACGTTGAACTAAGATCTCTGTATAACTTAGCTTGTCGAACATTTTTTTAAAAGTAAACTTAGCTTATTGATTGAACATAAATATTTTAAAATAGATAAAAACAAAAGTGCAGATAAGATTATCTTGCGGGACAATCATTCATCAATTAGGTCCGTAATAGAGGGAACAAAATACAAATGATGTGATTTTGTAAATATTCAAAATTTTTTCACTGATTCACAGTAAATTGTTTCTTTGACTAATAAAAGAAAAAAAAAAAAAAAGTAAAGAAGTGGAGATACAATGGGATAACCATTTCAGTCTTGGGACCTGAAAAAGAAAAATAAATATAAAATGACTTCGCAAAGACTTTTGAGTTGATAAGATTGTAATGTAGGAATTTGTTTAACAATAAAAAGATCAAACACTGATTGGTTCTACTTTAATTTTGTTTGCAGAAATCACTCATTTGCCTTTTTTTTTTTTTTTTTTTTTAAGATATTGATGGATATTTAAACCTAACTTTATTATTTTGAAAAGAATTTTATTATGTTAGTAAGGACTTTCTTTGAATATTCAATTGGATTAAATGCCTATTTGCATAATAAATTTTTACAATTTCATATTTTTATAGTATATATATATATATATATATATATATATATATATATATATATTTTGATACAGCTAATGATGATACATATCTCATTTTTCTTTATAATTTTTATCAATATCATCTCTCATGCACGGCACTACAAGAAATTATGAGAATAGCAACCGCATTTCGTTTCTAAATTATGAAAAGCACGTTGCTTTAAGTTTAGAAACCGAAATTGTTCATGTCTCTCGGCCACATTTCTAAGGCGCTTTAGCACCAGGTTTACATTCGTTTCTAAACAGCGGCCGGTTTTCTGCTGCTAATGGACGGAAAATAAGTTTCTAATTTTGGCAACATTTCATTTCCCAATCAATCCGTTGCCATCCGTCTCTAAATCGGACCCAACTATTCGGTTCGACCTGTTTGATGGGTTTTATACCAATTAAAAATTCCTTATTTTATTTTGCTATAAGAAATATATAATATTTTAATAGATACCTCTAAATTATTTTATTCTATTAGAGTTCAATATAAATTTTTGAGTCAACTTGATATATTAGGGCAACATAGATTTTGTTGTTTGTTTGATTTATTACATAATATTAGAGAATCAATTACTATGTTAATGTTTTGATTACATATATAGTATCACTATCAGTGACTAATTTTGAGTTTGATGGTTGTAATTCTAAGTGTTTATTCATGTGATTATGCCACCTAATTGTCAATGATTAGTAGATAAAACAAAAAAGATATAGAAAGTAGTTTATTTTAGGAAGTATCGCATTAATTGAATTTATTGATTTATAATGCTATCTATAAAGTTTTTTTTTTTTTTAATATTTACATAAAGTATCCAGATCCGTGTCTATTCTAACTAAGAAACTGCCTATGAAGTTGCTTAAAGCAATTCTTTAAAATGAAATAAAACATATATATAAAGATGATTACATTACAACTTTATGAACTCCAAAAGGGAGACAAGTCCTTGCAAAGTCTTCTTATATTTTTTTTTGCTTTCATACTTTTGAGTCCTTGAACTATATGTTGGGTCCCAACATCAACATATATGGCTATTCCACTTCTCATTATTATCACAATCCTTTTTTTTTTTTTTTTTTAAATCTTTGAAACTAAAGCAATTATTTTAAATGGAATAAAGTATAATCAACTCAAAGTCTTTGTGAAGTCTATTCTGTTTCTTTTTCTTTTTCTTCTACACATTTTTCCAAATGCCAACACTCAAAGGATTGTCCACTTTCTTTACCTTTTTTGTTGTTAATTATTGCTTTGTTACCTTATAATAAATCCATTGCCCCAATAAAATAAAATGACAGCAATTGCATTATCATAAACAACTGACAAGATAACATTTATATTTTAGAATGATCAGTTAAATTTACATCAATATAAATCATCGAAATTAATAAATAAAAATAAAGTTTTATAATTTTGAGTTACTTTTTATTTTTGACTAATGAAAATTAAAACAAAATAATTAAGTGTTGTCAAAATAAAATTATTCGGACTTATTAATTTTAATTTCAAAAATAGAGCTATTATTGAGGTCGGTCCATGATTTAAAGATGCAGGCTCAATCTACAGAAAATCTTAGAAATTGTTTTTTTTTTTTACGTGATAAGGCACAAAGTGAAAATTTTGAGTTTATTATGATATTTTATATTTTAATTAAGATTATGAGACAATTTTATTTTAATGAGGAATTACAATAATTTATTTCCTTAAAAAAATAGACTTTGCAATAACTGCAGTCTAACTAAACAAGATTTTTTAGCAAGGTTTTGAAATGATATTAAAGGGGGAAAAAAAAAAAAACCAAGAATCTCATCTAGATATTTTTATATATGGCGATAACTCCTTTATGCCAAAAGGAAAAGAAGAATCAAGTATATTTACATTCATGCGTGGATGTCCTCTACTGTTCCTCTTTAATATTTCACACATAGCAAGTTCTACATATAGCGGCGTGAAATTCATATACAAATATATTATCAACAAAAACTGGATAACACATGCGCCAATAATAAAAGACAATTTTTGTCTCCGATACAAAGGATAATTACTATTATCAATTTTGAGAACGACTGATGTCCTATATTGGATATGGGATAACTTCTGTCTCCTATACTAATAACAAATATTGCCATAAATTTTGGAGACGATTGACGTCCTATGTAGGATACAATTTATATCTCATATTTTTAAGACAATTATCGTCAATTTTGGGGATAACAAACGTCCTATATATAAGGGATAAAACTTATGTCTCATATATTAAGAACAATTATTGTCTTCAATTTTGAGGACGACTAACGTCCCATATGGAGGGGATAATTTCTGTCTCCTATACTTATAACAAGTACTCATTCTGTTCTCTTTATACAGAGAAACTTTCTAATTTGGGTGTTTCCTTTATATAGAGAACTTTGCTCAAAATGAAAATTTAGAATGTGAGATGAAAAAGACCAAGATGTCCTCATTTTAGCTCTGTAATCTGCGTGCAGATTGTGCTCTGAACGAGAAAAGTGTCAGACAAAAAATGAAAGATATTTAATGCATTTAAGTTTCTAAAGTCTAGAAGGATGACTATTTTGCAAAGTGTATTTTTAACGGTGTGCTCGATTTTTGGATGTAAGCACAAACATGAGCGAAAATTTGCAAAATTATTCAAAATATGGACAACCAATTGGATGCATTACAATTTTGAAAACCCTTTTATATCGATATTACACCTTGTAAATATGTACATGAATTTCGTTAACTCCGAATTATTTAATGTAATTTTATAATGTAACTGAGTATGGATGAAAAATTCGTGCTCGTGTTTTGAACAAGTTGTACAAAGTGGGAAAAAAAATCGGCTATAATTATAAATTATTTGTACCCTAGTTGGATTCCCCTTTAAGTGAAAAATAGATTAGTGGTACCCTATTTCTAGAGAGGCATCACTTACAAACAGTCATCTCAAACCACTTTAAAATCCATTCATTTTTCATGCGCCAGAGAACGAATTGTCATGCGACATCTTAATGGGATTTTTGTTGCAACTCAGAAAAAAGCATGGTGTTTACATAATTCTTTACATGATCTGGTATATTTTCTTTTTGTTTTTTCTTTTCTCATTGCCTAAAACAACATTTTCGGTATGACTCATTTTAGGAACCACCACAATGCTTTCTTCTGCATCAGGTAAGGAGTTCAAGTCTGGAAAACGGAAAGTTGCGTGCATATCATGAGAATGTGTGAGCGACCATGATGCAAGAAATAACATTCCCCTCTTTCTCTTGCCCTTAGTTTGAAAAGCTTATGAATGCAATTACATGTTCACGTTCTGTTTTCAATTCATATAAGTGCATATTATAGAAGTTGAGGAGCCAGTGAGAGCATAAAAAATTTTGGTTCCACATTTTCGTCATATTTGTGCATATAAAATAAAAATTCCTCAGGACTTTATAAAATGAGGGAAATTCAAAATTTCAAAAGTGAGATTTTAATTTGGAAAAATTAGAAAATGGAGAAATTAACTCCATTATCTCAGAATTCCCTCTAATTTCAGCTCAAATCCCCTTCAATTTGACTAAAATCGTGTAATTAATGTTAGTTTGAAAGTCTACTTGTATGAGTTGTCTATGTATCAAATAAAGAGCCTATTTAATGCTGTTTAGGGGTAAAATAGGCATAATTTAGGAAAAATATTCGGTTTAACTACCATCTTAATCCATGTGCAAATTCAGTTATCTCTATATAAAGAGAACAGAGGGAGTATGTCATATATTAAAACGGGAAAAAACTAATCATCAAAGTCGCCATTTGGTGGAATGGTCTAGAGAGTTGGAAGAACTTTTGGGTTAAACGTGCTCGCTTAAGGGAAATTATCGAGAGAAAAATATATGGAATTGATAACAAAAAATAATTTATGTTCTCTGATTTGTTTAATAAGAGTTTTTTGAGTTGAAAGTGTGTAAAAATGTGTGAAGAATTGTCTTTTACTTGTATGTAGTTCTTTATATAGAGGAAAGAGCGGTGGGGTAGTGGAGAGATTCTCTCCACTACTAACTGCCATAATATTTAGTTGAGGATTTTCAGGGATATTGGGTTACATATGATTTTATTAAATATATTTATATATCAATTTAATCAGATATTTTATTTTATTATCAAGAGTCCCCCCCCCCCCTAAAAAAAAAGGGTTTGGTCATTTATGTCCAAATGTGTCTGTCTATTGCAAACTGTTTCTGTGTGTGTATCTGTTTAAGTCCATCTGTCAATGAGCTTTTTGGAGCTCGGCCAAGACAGCTTAAGTCTATAAGTTAGGGAGCTTGTTTTGAAGCTCGACAAGGACTGCTTAACTCCTTACGTCAGGGAGCTTATTTTGAAGCTCGGCTAGGACTGCTTAAGTCTATACGTCAGGGAGATTGTTTTGAAGCTCGGCTAGAACTGCTTAAGTTTGTAAGTCAGGGAGTTTGTTTTGAAGCTCGTATATGACTACTTAAGTCCGTGAGTCAAGGAGAATATTTTGAAGCTCGGCCTAGCAGGGAGCTTATTTTGAAGCTTGACTAGGACTTAAGTCCATAAGTCAGGGAGCTTGTTTTGAAGCTCGGCCTGGACTACTTAAGTCCGTAAGTCAGGGAGCTTATTTTGAAGCTCGGCAAGGACTGCTTAAGTCCATACGTCAAAGAGCTTGTTTTGATGCTCGGCCAAGACTGCTTAAGTTTGTAAGTTAGAGAGAAGCAAGGAGAGTTTTTTTATGAAAATCCTTAGGAAAAACTTAACATATATAGCCATTTCCTATACCCTAGATCGGCATGCCCTTCCGATCTCTCCTGATCCTCTAGTTCGTCTTTCTGCACAAGACGTTCTAACTCTCTTTTGAGTTGCTAGCAAGCTTCAGTGTCATGCCTAATGTCTCTATGGAACTCACAGTATCGACATTTGTCTCTATTTTCGCTGGTATCTTCCTTCAATTTCTTGGGGAAGCTTATCTATACTTTATTACCTTGCTCCAATATCCATGCTAGTATATAAGCATGTGATTTATTTGGGGGGGGGGGGGTGAACTCCCTTTCTTTAGTGAACTTGATCTTTCTGTGATAAGGGGCTTTGACTAGGTAGCTTGTTTTTAGGTGTCTGATGGACGACCTTCCCCTTGTTGGAGATGAGTATCGCCTTCCACTATGTTTATCATTTCGAGGTGAGCTTTTTTATTGTGCGAGGTAGGCTTCATCAAGTTTTGTGTACTTATGAGCTCTTGCCATTAGTTCAGCAAAAGATAGAGGAGGGTAAACGCTTATACTTTCAAAAAGGTTATTATAATTACAGTTCTTTACCATGGTGCTAATGGTGACTTTGTCATTTAAGTTCTCCACTTACATTGCTAATCCTTGAAATTTTACTACATATTGTCTTAATGACTCTCCTTCTTCTCGCTTCAGATCAATGAGGTCAGAGGAAATTTTCTTCTAGGGGACACTAGTGATGAACTGAGCTCTAAATTGTGTTGATAATTAAGCAAAAGATTGGATAGAGCTAGTTTTTAGCATCTGATACCACTCTTGGGCAACGCCTTTGAGCGTGATTGGGAATACTTTGCACATAAAGCCTTCTGAACTGGTCTGCAAGTACATAACTGTTCTGAATGTTGATAGGTGGCTTCAGGGATCGATAGTGCTGTTGTAAGTTTGGAAGATTGGCATCTTGAACTTTAGCGGGAAAGATGAGCTCAGGATATTCGAAGATAGGAGTGATTCATCCCTGAGTCCGAAGTTTTCGATCTCTCCATGCTTCTTACATTCTCTAAAGGTCTGTTTGACAACATTACGAAGATCGGCGTTGTTTGCTACAGGTGGAGCGAACTCCCTACTGTCATGCATATAAGAGCTCTGGTGAGCTTTTGACTCAACCTCCAGCAGCTCGGTTAGAGGTTCGTCCTGAAAAGGCATGTTGTTCTTTTGTCTCTTAGATATATTCGACAGACTTGGGTGCTCTTGATGGCCGTCAACATGCATGCCTGTGCTGTTTGGGAATTGACGCTCATTCTCCTACTGAGGTTTGGTTAGCAGCACTCAAGTATAGTGGTGAACTGCTCATAAGCTCGAGTTAGGGCAACTCCACTTGAGGATCGGTCACCGGAGGAGGTGGCATTGACACTTGATTATTAGGTCTCTCTTACTCTCTCACCACTTCCTCTAAGCTTGGGTTTCTAAGTGAGCTGTTGGACATGGTAAAAAAGGGATTTTGTTTCAGGTCTGAAAGAATCGTGAGGTGTGTTCCATGCTCACTGCACCATTTAATAACAAAAAAAATTTATGTTCTCTAATTTATTTAATGAGAGTTTTTTGAGATCAAAGTATGAAAAAATTTGAGAAGAATTGTCTTTTGCTTCTCGTATGTAGTTCTTTATATAAAGGAAAGAGAGGTGGGGTAGTGGAGAGATTCTCTCCACTACTAACCGCCAGAATATTCAGTTGAGGATTTTCAGAGATATTGGATAAGATATGATTTTATTAAATATATTTATATAACAATTTAATCAGATATTTTATTTTATTATCAGGAATGAAATTTTTTAATAACCAATTAACATAAATAATAAATATTGTTCAAAAACTAGTTGATAAGTATAACTTACTAATTTATGAACATATGTAATCTCCTAAAATAAAGTATTTTTTTAACTATTAAAATAATAATATGGGACTAAATATTTTATGACCATGGTTTACTAATGCTATTTTATTTTTAAAATTGTCTTACTTTTTTAGAAGAATTTTTTTTTAATCTTTGGGATGGAAATATATGTATAAAAGAGAGAGGGACAGAGAGCGACTACAAGTCTAGGAATAGGAATAACTTGTCTCGACGTGATCTATGATAAAGTCTCTATTTTTATTGATTCGATCTATATATATGAGTGGGCTAATAAACCGGTTCTGAACAAATCTAATCCTTTAAAAATTGAATTTTATTGAGAATGCATAATCATTTAAAAATTGTGGTATTACATGGATTAATTTTGTGCAAAAAACTTCTTGTGAATATATGTATTTAATTGGGCATTTTTTATTTTTATTTTATTTTTCTAACTAATTGAGCTCTTTCGAAATAAAATAGTATTGAGTCATTACACTATATATTTTCTCTTTCCCTTCTAGTTGTCTAATTCTAATTTTAATTTGGGGCTGCTGCTCATCATGAGCGGTAGTCCCTTCCTTCTAGTTTTTCTTTTGATTCAACTTCTACTCTTTTTTCTTCTCAGATATATTTTTCCTATAATAAATCTATTTTGATTTTTATTATTGTTATTTTCTCTCTAGGGCTTGAACCCTTCTTTGTGAGGATTTATTAGTAAATATAAGTATAATATTTAATTTTATTTGGTTACAGACCTTAGATTTGATTCGTATATGTGGATTTTTGATCAATGAAGCCTGTACAGTCTATTCCTCTATTGATATGCATAGAGTAAGAACTCATTTGTGTACATTATATGTTGCAATTTCTTGAAAAACAATTAAGGTCCTAATCAATTAAAGGACTAATTACTCGAAGGTTTACATCTTTTGTCAATATCATCTTCAAGCGAAAAGATCTATTATTATATCTTTTTATTTATAGTTTCATTATTTAAAAGAATATATACAATTCTTTAGATTTGTTAAAAGATCAACGAATTTTATTAGCTTATAATGATAGTAAAATTGTTTGATATATATGATTATTTATAATATTTAGTATTATAATTAATGAATTATATTTTTCAAAAAAATTAAGATTATTAAAATTTTTAATATTTATAAGAGAAATTGACATATATTAAATTAGGGATCTGGATGGTTCCTATCAGATGATGAGAGAGAAAATAATGGAAACTTCTTCTACGTCACTGGATCCTATAACATACCAATTCACCCAACATCATCATCAACAATGAAATATCAACTTCATCACTTCTCTATATCTGAGTAATTCTATACATGACACTAAGCAAACCCATTTCATGTTCATATAAAAATATTGAACAGCGCGGTAAGTTGTTTTGGAAACAGTAGTCACAACAAAAATCCAACAAACATGCAAAAGCTACTTTTAACTTTACATAAATATAAACATACTATTAAAAGATCACGTGCACAACTTTCGAAAGGGACAGTGTCGTCTATATATAAATCTCACCCTATACTTTCACCGATTATCCTTATATCCCTTGAACTTTACGGAGAATTTATCATGACTTTACACTTTCACATTTCAATAACTATAACTCGCCAAAATGAAATGTGAAAATGTTTTGTGCCATGATTGAATTCCTTCAAAAGTATTTTCTTTTAGCGAACTCATGGTTATTACCGAAATGTAAAAGCGTAAGATCATAATTGAATCCTTGCAAAGTTCAGGGGCCACAAGAATAATAAGTCAAAATTCAAGGTCAAATTTATGCATTAGACTGGTAGAGAGCCGACCAAGAACCTATATATAGTTGATCGGCTCATTAGTCATTACCTTTTAAAACTTGTTTACGTAGATGTTGATCTATTTTGAAGTGCAGCTACAATTTCAGAAATGGTAGGCCTAAGAGTAGGGACAGGATTGATGCATTTCATTGCCAACTCCAAAATAGTCATGGTCTCATATCGATCATACTCAGTCGACCTTAACTCTTCATCAACTAAGTCCAAAATACGACCATTTGCATGTAAAACACAAGCCTGCAATTACACAACAGAATTAGCTATATATGTTAACTTACAATCTTTAATTGAACATAATGGATATCACTTACTCTATCTACTAGAAACTCATAATGTTCCTTGTATCGTTCATATTCTACGCTTCGCCCACTAACAATTTCAAGCATCACAATTCCAAAACTGTAAACATCAGCTTGAACTGTTATTGAACGTTGAGTGACACGTTCAGGAGCCATATAAGCTCTGCAATATGTATGAGATTGATGGTCAGCTTTTAATAAAAAGGGTAACAAGGATAGCTATAGTTTTATGGAATTTTATTTATACCAAAAGATTGAATATTAAAGGATAGTGTCACTTACAGTGACCCTCTTGCCTTCAAACTCATAAATATTGGATCATCTTCATAAACTGTAGCCAACCCAAAACCTGATAGTTTAGCTGTAAAATCCTTATCAAGTAAAATCTTACTAGCTTTCACATTCCCATGAATAATGTTGGATTGTTTTTCCTCGTGTAGGTACTTCAATCCTTTCGCAATTCCCAGGCATATACCATACCTAGTTTTCCAATCAATTGCTGATGATTTGGGTTCTGCAAATCAAAACATACTTAAGTTTTCACTTGAAAGCATTAAAATTTTCTTTCTCCAGATTTACTATTACCAGTTAACGCACACTTAAGATCGTCTAGGAAGCAAACTTATGGAAAGTTAAACAAGAGTTTAGAACTGAATGATTACCGAACAAGGCTTGACTAAGGGAACCATTTTCCATGTATTCATATATTAGTAGACTGAGATTTTTCCCAGAATAACCACCAAGAAGTTGAACAAGATTCTCATGTCTCATCGATGTCAAGTTGAAAATTTCCCTCTGCAATAGATTTTGTTGTTTCTCCTTCAATTCAGGGGATATCTTTTTCACAGCTAAAGTCAAATCTGGGAGTTGAGCCTACAGTCACGTAGTAGATAATATTAGGGTCATGTTTGGTACACTTTTTATATAGCTTTTAGCGTTTTGACGCTACTTTCATTATTTGTAATGTTAGATGGGATAATGTTTGTACTGGTGTTTAGAGTTTGAGGAAATAGATAACAAAACATTAAACATCTAATGGCTGCTAGTACCACTAATTTTGCAGAACAGAATCCATGTTGTAAGATAAAACACAATTAATGGAGTAGAGTAGAATAGTAACCTTGTAAATTTTCCCAAGATGGCCTTCACCAATCTGCACCTTAGGGCTAAAATTTTGAGTAGCATTTATAATCTGCCTAAGGGTGATCTCTCTGCCTGCAAATCTAATTACTTTTTCTATTAAAAGAGAACAAAGTATCAGTTGAAGTTACCTGCAAATAATTGCAAACCTTCTCTTTAAAGAAATATAAGTATTGCAAAATAAAATCTCACCATTCAACTCCTTATTCCTTAGCCAAACCAATTTCCAGATGAAAGCCAATACAATCAATGGAGTCAAAATAGAACCCAGTGTAATCACTGCAATTTGCCAAGAAGACAATTTCTTTCTATTTTTTCCTGAACGCAAATAATAACAAATGGTGAAATGCAAAACTAATAAAAATTATAAAAATAACATAAAAACAAAAGAAAAGTTGTTTACTTGGAGTTACAGAAAGAGCTGCTAAAATAGGTCCGTTACGACCAACTGGGTTGTATAGAGATCCTTTGCCAGCCCAATACAGTTGAATCTTTAATAAACTGTCATTTACAGTTATTGAGAAACGTTTTACAAGCACTTGGTATGGACCTCCGGCCTCTCTTTTGATGTCCAAATTTGATAACACTCTCACGTCCTAATGCAATGATGAGCAGTTACCGAAGGGAATATAACGTAATTAAACATATTTTAATATTATATTTCATTACTGAGCATAAACATTAAGTTTGTATTCGGTAATAACTTCTTAAGTAGTTTTAAACAATTTGACTATTTAAATGCTAAATGATATTTTTTATAGTATTCAGTATATAATATACTGTTTGAACTACCTTTTATAGGTTAAAATAACTTTTTATAAAAGGTTAATCATGTAACATTTGACTTTTAATGTTTTATGAAAAGCTACTAAAATAGCTAACAGCTAATTTTGCCAAACAAACATTAAAGATTAAATAATAATGACCTATTGCATAAATTTGATCATGTATCTCCTACAATTATCATTGTGGCCTACTAAACTTTGTGAGTAGACCCATTAAGATCTTATACTTTTATGATAATTATGTCATTCTTCAAAATAAAATGTGAAAGTGTAGATTTATGATTGAACATCATAAAGTTATTTCATTTTGGCGAGGAGTATAATTATTACTAAAATGTGAAAATATATGGTTATGATTGAATCCTATAAAATTCAAGAAGCCACAAGGAGAATCAGCCAAAATTAAAAGTCAAATTTACGTATTAGACCAAATGATAATAGTATAAAAAATAAACTTTTCCAAATTATAGATACAGGTCAAATACATAAATTCATTCTTCAAGTTTGTAATTTTAATCTTATGGCACTCTAAATTTTATGAATGACTCATCTCGCCTGAATTTGTAAATTTTGAAAATATTGCACACCTTTTTATACTAAAAATAATGATTTTTACCGTTTTTAGCTTTTACACATAAAATATTAATTTGACATGTAATTAGTGTAACTTTTGGAACAGTAATATAGTGATTTTACCTGGATATACACATCGAAGATCCGTTTCCATACATTGGTGTCATTGTCAATAAAGTGAAGTTCGACGATATAATCCCCTTTGTGTAAACAGAAGGCATAATAGGTGAGAGCAACAGGACAGCAACGAGTCGTTTCATATAAAGAAGTTGTGGAGTTGCTTATGGGGAAACTTGAATTGCCTGATGGTAACCAAAATTGGCCAGAACAACAAGTATAAGCCCAATTTCTTTTTTCACTCACAAAAAAGTTTGATTTTGAAGTATCATTCTCATATTCATTTCCTTCGACTTCTAGCTGTCCACCACCACAATTTATAAACAAGGAATTGTCTGCAATCACAAAATAGAAAAAGAAAATTTAATAAAAATACCTTGGATATGTGTAGAACGTAACTATTTTTGCATTTCGAAATTAAGCAGTTTCACGAGAAAAAGAATTTCACTATTTTCAGTTTTAATATGGACTTATAACAGGAATGAAAATACAATAATTAAGGGTCATACATCGGGTATAAGAAAGTCTTTTCATATATATACGGAGAGAGAACTTACATTTGGATTTGCCGCCACAGGATGTGTTACTCATATTAAGTATTTCATTCCTAAATAAAACAACACATTTGTAAGTAAAAATTTCTATTTATTTTAAATGCTATATAAAAAGGAAATCATCACATATTTATTTGGAACAAATTATATTTATATTTATTTTTATATTTCAAAAATAAATTTTATATTTTATATTTTAATTCTTTTAAGTTTTAATCATATTACTTATTTTAATCAACAGAGTTTAGTGACTGAAGGATCTCCAAACTAAAATTGGCATGGAGAAAAATTACATATATAGCCAATGACGGAGCTAGGGGAGTCTAGAGGTGGCCCCTGCCCCCTCTAAAAAAAATTTTGCCCATAATTTTTTTTATTTTACCCCTTGAAATAGTAAATTTTTTCCATTTCACTTCCCCTTAACTCTTGAAATGTTTTTTAGCCCCTTGACTTTAATTTCTAGCTCCGTCACTGTATATAGGTGATTTCATGTATCTTTCAGGTACGTAGGTTATTTTCAGACAAAACGTGTATCGCTTTAGTAGTTGAGCATAACATATTAAAAGGAAAAAAGAGGAATTTTTTTATTAGATGAAACTTTAATATGAAATTAATATAATTGGTAGAAACAGAAGAGAAAAAAAAAATAATAATCACTTACCTATTTAGTTTTTTCCCACTGGATTTTTTTCCTATGAGGAAATCGTTTGAGGATGCAAAATTGTTGTATGATAAGTCCCTGCATATTAATATAATCCAGAATGTATAATTAAATAATGCAAAATCATTTCTTAATTATTTATTTTGCATGATAAATTAAGGAAATTTTCTTATTTTTCTAAATTTAATTATTGTATGAATTTGCATCTCAAGTAAATAAAAAATTCACCTAAAAGTAAAATTTTTAGAATAATCTATGACATGATAACATTTAATTAGGTTAAAATTGGCGTACATACATTATACTCAAGTTTAGAGCCTTCAAAGATTCTGGAATCTCACCAGTCAAGTTGTTGAAACTCAAGTCACTGTGTAATAATAATAATAATAATAATAATAATAATAATAATAATAATAATAAAATTTCTAGATTTACGAAGAGGAAAAATACTAACAGATATTTCAATGATGACCAATTGCCAATGTATTCGGGAATTTGACCATTAATGCTGCAATTCCTTAGTACCCTACAAAATGAAAAAATAAATAGATATAATAATAATAATAATTTATTATTATGATTATTTTTATATTTCAATGATGTCTTACAGACTGTATATATTTGTCATGTTTGCATGACTGCGATTGGGAAAAGTGAAGCCGCTGTTATTGAGGTCACTAACCCACCTTTTGGGAAAAGAAAATTTTTCATTAATTAATTAATTAATCAATTAAGAAAATAATAATATAAAAAAAAAACTGCACTTACAATTCCCGAAGGTTTGACATGTTAAATATTTCAGGAAACAATTTTCCTTCAAATCCATTTCCACTGAGAAATCTGTGATTTGAATAATTAATCAAGTTGGCAATTCATTTACATTTAATAATTAAATGTGAGGAATTAACATGATATATTAAAAAAAAAAAAGAAAAGAAAAATACGTACAAGGTGGTGAGATTTGTCCAGTTGGTTATAAAATTTGGTATCGGACCATTCAAATTGTTGCCGGCTAGTGCACTGCATATTTTATTTAGATTAGATCCTTAAACAAAAAAACAAAAAAAAAAAATGAAAAATGAAAAATGAAAAAGGATTTACAATAAGATGATTGAGGTAAGTCTCTTGTAACTTGGCGGCACCACCCCAGTCAGATAGTTGGAACTCGCGTCACTACAACACA
The DNA here is from genome assembly GCF_041381405.1 of Jatropha curcas. Classification (NCBI taxonomy): domain Eukaryota; kingdom Viridiplantae; phylum Streptophyta; class Magnoliopsida; order Malpighiales; family Euphorbiaceae; genus Jatropha; species Jatropha curcas. Next base: position 803,841 of record NC_143157.1, read on the forward strand.
TGATAGTGATGTGCATTATATATATATATATATATATTAATATATTATGGTAATAAAAAATAATACTTTATTTCTGTTTTAGAAACCTACAGCTGTGCAAGATTTGCCAAGTTTCCAAGTTCCTCGGGAAGTTTTCCTGTCAATTGATTCTCTTGCAATCTCCTAATCAAATGGAACCAATGGAAAATTAATATAATGTAAGGTTGTCTTAATTTTGCAAATGCATGTTTTATTATATATAATATAACCATCAACTTATATATTAATCAAGGGTTAATTAAAATAGAGCGGCTTTGTAATCTAGAGGGATATTTAATTGAGCCTCTTTCGGCGTGAAATCCTATAAGCTAGCTTCTTACTTGTGTTTCGGAGCGTGTGAGGAACAGTTGATGTAAGTAGACAGACCCGATCATAGACTCTGTTTACTTATTTACTTACAATTGTTCAAGTGAATACAAGTTTCCAAGCTCGGATGGGATACTACCACTGAGTTGATTTTGTTCAAGTTTCCTATCAACCAATAGATGGAAAATGGTTAAAAATAAAAAAACCAATGCAAAAATAAATATATGACATTTTAGATGAGGAATGAGGATATATATATACATTGTCAAAAGATTAGAGAGACTGCCCAATGTTGAAGGAATTGAACCTGACAACATATTTCCATGCAGTACACTGAAAGAGGAAGAAAAAAAAAAAAAAAGTGAGAAAAGATAATTATTTATTACAATTCAAATTATTTTTCTCTATATCAGAAAACAACTAAATCAATTGCATATGTAAAGAATAGAATTTATTTAGAAATGAAATGATAGATTTTGGTTGAATTACATGTGTTGAACCCCCTAAGGGAATTACATTTTATTTATTTAACTAAAATGAATTAATAACTTAAGTTACGTTTGTTTTCAAAAAATAATTTATCTAAAAAACATATGTTTTAATTTTTTGATGTTTGGGGTGTCTAAGAAAATCATTTAATAGAAAATATTTTTGATTAAAGGGAAAATTAAGTCATTTTAGAAGGAAATGACTTTCCATTTTAAAAAAGGAAAAATATTTACAAAAGATAAATTATTTTCCAAAGACCTAATTTGAAAAATAAAACTTACAGACGTCTGAGAAATGAAATGTTTCCGATAGATGAAGGTATCTGGCCCGTAAATAAGTTCCTATGTAAATAGCTGCAAGGAGATAAAACAACAAACTGTTTAGTCTTCTTGGAAGAGTTAAGTAATTAAACAAGGCCTTCAAATTTTTAGTTCATTGCAACACTTTTAACTTCTAAAATTACATATATTAAATGATACAACTAATAAAATCACTCTATTTTTAATCTTCAAACTAGCAAAATTATATTTATGTGAATACTTTTTTTTACCGATTAGCTCATAAATATACTCCATCTGTTCCATTTTGTTTACTTGTTATTCCTTTTTTGAATGTTCTAAAATATTTGTAAAGTTTCTAAATTTAGATAGGTAAATAATTATTTTTTCTATAATAACTCTTATAACTATTCATTAAATGAAGAACTTTCATTAATATCTTAACGAGTTAAGGGTAAAAAATGGCAAAATAACTTTTGTTGACTAAATTTTTAATATGCGTGTTTTGTCAAATCATGCAAACAAAATGGGATAAATGAAGTATTATTTAAGCAAACTAGGAACAAATTAGTCTTTTTGTCCCAAATAAGTCGTGAAGGTTTTTGCACAGAGATTAAAAGAAGTAATTAATTTTCTTAAATTATAACAAAACTAAAAGTAATTTGGCCAAAAATTACCATTTATTTCAAAATCAATAATAACCTATGATGATAATTATTGTTTCCGATATAAATAAGAGTAATATTGAAACTCTTTAAAATATTTAAAACGATTTATATTTTGAAATAAAAATAAAATTTATTTTGAAACAAAAGTACCAAAATATAGTAGTAGGCAAGTATATGTTGCAGATTTCCAATCGTACAGCAGACTTACAGCAGTTCCAAACTTTGCAGATTTCCTATGGTATAAGGTATCGAACCGGACAATTGATTGCTTCCAATATACCTGATCAATATATGATATAATGTAGATCATGCGATTAATAAATGACATTTTGATGAACAACTAATGGATTTCCTTTTTTTTTTTATTGTTATGCATGGAATAAATTTATCTGGATTGAATTTATAACCTCATTTATAAACCAAATAAACGAGATTAAAGATTTTCTAAAACATTTTTACGAAAAAAAATTAATTCTCATGGACTTACATCGACTGCAAACGTGTCAGGTTTCCAATTGCATCAGGTAGCCCACCAGACAATTGATTGTTTGCAACATATCTGAGCAGCATCAAAGTTCACAAATATGTCATGTTATTTATTTAATAATAATACTAAATTATTATTTTTTATTCACAATTCATCAATTTGTTTAGAAAATCAAATTACACTTACAAATTCTCCAAGTACTTGAGACGACCAATACTTGGATCGATATATCCACCTGTTCCTCCTGCATCCAACATTCTGCAACTCAAACAACCAACTTAATTACTAAATATAAAAATTTATCAAAATATTTTATGTTTATGTTTCCTCAAAAAATTATATTAATAAATAAAAAAGCACTTAATTGAAATATTTATGTTTTCTAACAAAAAAAAAAAATTGAATTATTAATGTTTTGTTTTGGAGTATAGCAGTGAAGTTTATTCTACCATTGAAACCAGTAGCTCAAAGTCTCTACCATCCAAAGCAGTAAACAGTAGTTGTAGTTTAAAGTCTTTGCTTTCATTATCAACAAGGCATTAATTGGAATGGTAAATCGATAAAGTAAGTAAATTCAATTTATCATGTCAACTATAAACTCATCTAATGAAATAAAGTCATGTCAACATGTTGCTTTTTTTGCGTCCCACAAAAATAACTTCTAAACCGATAAAACTAGGCTTCTATCTCTAAAAAAACTAGAAATGTAAAAGAATTAACTGGGAATAAACTAGAAAAAAATAAGCTAAATATTGACATGACTTTATTTCATTAGGTGAGTCTACAACTAATGCAGCAAACTGAGTCTACCTGTGAATTTTTTGGCAAATGATCTCAATCTTCGGATGAAACCTGGTGTAGTTTTGGTAGCCAACACCCAAGAAAATATTTAAAAAATTATTCTTATGAAAAGTTATATTTTGATCCCTAAAAATATTAAGAACTATATTTTTCCCCTAAATTTTTAAAAATTTTATTTCGCACCTCAAATAATTTTTTCTAGTTTCTCTCTGGCTGGAAGCTATATATATATAATCAAAGAAAAATTTAAACTTTTATCTAAGAGAATATGAATAATATTGAGTTGATGAGAAACATACATATCAGATACGTGACATGTCTTGTTGTTATCACCACAGTTGCACCAGATCGTAACAGCATAAACTCCTTCATTTGGATTATCACAATAAGAAGGACGACTAAAGGATGGTGTTGGAACTATCCCCATCTTAGATAACACTTCTCCAAGAGCATCAACTGCAAAAATTCACATCTTGAACTTAAAACAAAACTTGTTGAAAAAACTTTAATATATTCATTCGAATTTTTAATAATTAAATTAATTCTTATGGTTCTACATAACAAAAAATATTTTTATTTTCTAATAAAATATAACATTTCACGATAATTGAATAAAAAAAAACCGTAAGAGTTCAATATTGGTTGGAACTCTTTTTTTTAATCAAAGATCTCGAATTCTGCAGTATTTAAACTGAATATAGTCAGCACCTAATGGACTTCTCACTTTGGAATACTGGTCGATGGTAGGAAAGTAAATCAAAATTTTCTTGGCTGTTTTTTACATCATAAAATTCATTTTAAAAAGGAAAGACAAAATAATTAAATAATTAAGAAATAGATTTTATAATAATTAGTACCTTCATCTGGAGGTAAGTCGAAATCAGTATTCCCAAATCCAAATAAACATAAACAGAGGAGGATGAAGAAGGGAGCAAAGTTAGTGATGGCCATTTTTTTCTTCACTTGCAGTTTAACATGTAACTCTTCAAAGATATAGGATATCACCGCTCACCTCCAAAAGCAATACCTTTCAATGTCTTCTTTTACTTTCTCTTTTAAAAGTTGATCAAAGAGCATTGGGTATATTATTGGTCCACGTTACATCTTGGATTGGACTCAATTTTATTTGTACAATTATAGATATTTTCAGGCAAATTTACATTGTCAATCAGTATAGTTTGACTCGTCTTCTTACTTATGTGAGGATTAAGAGATTTTGAGTTCGAATCATTTTTAATATATAAACTTTCTTCATTCAGCAGAACAGTTACATGCAAACACTGCAATAATGTTACCTGGAGATGGGAAATATGATTTAATAGAGACTTCGTCGTGAGTAAATTCTAGGTTTTTTTTTTTTTAATTTTTTATTTTACCCAACTTTTACTACAACTGAGCAAAAACCTCAACTATGAGCTTTTTTGGAGGGTTTTTGTTCTGATTTTTTTCCCTCTCAAATATTATTGAGAGAGATAAATAGTTCCATTCAAACATTCCATAGCGTCGGAATTATACCCTATCGATGTATGTGATATAAGTCTTTGCAAGTCCTTATATATATATTTTTTCTTTCCACTATTGTTTCAGCCCTCCTGATTATTCAATGATTGTCTGAAGAGATAATATCATTCCCACTTTCTTTGTTTATTATTTAAATTATTTATTTCACAAGCTCGTCGTGATTGTTAACCCTGAATTCAAAAAAAAAAAAAAAAAAAAAAAAAAAAATATATATATATATATATATATATATATATATATATATATATATATATATATATATATATATATAAAGTGATTGCATGATAAAAGACAAGTGGAAAGTAATTACTCTTTTTTATGGGGATTAAATGAACTTCCAATTTATTAAAACAATTTCCACTCTTATAGTTTATTTTTCCTTTCTCTCTTCTTTTTTCAACCTCTTTTCTTTCCTTTTACCTTAAAAAAAGAAAACCCAGAAAAAAAAAACCTCTTTCCTTTCTTTTTAATTAAAAAATATGAACGTTGTAGAAAATTGTAAATCATTTTCATGTTTAGAGCTAAGGACTGAGGTTACTTATTATTTAATTCTTCAGGTTTGATCTAATTTATAAAATATAAATCGACCATTATTATTATTATTATTATTATTATTATTATTATCAAGTTTTGTATTTTAAAAAATCAAATGAATATAAATTTTCACTTTATTTTTTTAGTATAATAAAGAAGTGCAATACCTGAGGCAAAGTACCATTTTCAGAAATCAAATTAGTATTCACACCCTTATCACCTCAATTAAGATGCTATTGGTAATTTTAGACTTTTATTTTAACAAGTGGAAAGTAATTTTTTTTTTCTTTCTATTTTTTTCCCTCTTTTATAGAATATAATTAAACTTCAAATTCCATAAAAATATCACCCCTACTCATTTTCATAAGGTTTATTTTTCTTTTTGTCTCTTTCTTATCATTTAATATCAACGTGAGTCATCAAATTTAAAGTATAGATCTAAGAAATTGCAAATAAAGTTATTATTTAAGGTAGCATTATTATTTAAACATTAAACTGCAAATAAATTAATAAGTCCCAATAATTTTATTGGGACACCACTTACTTACTTTGTTTTAATTTTCATTGGTAAAAAATAAAAAATAACAATTATAAAACCATTATTTTATTTATTAATTTTGATGATTTGAATTTTTTTATAAGAAAAAAATATATTATTAAGAAAAAATAATATTGCTAATAGAAAAAACTCACATTCTCAGGATGCTAAACCTAAGCCATCAGACTTTCCCCTCTATATCCAAAAGACCTAACCTGGATATGAAAAATAAAAACCTATTGCAAAATCAAAAACACTAAACAAATGATTACCAAAAACTTATCAAAAACTGCAGTTACTTTTCATGAGGAGAGAAAAGCAGATTTGCGAAGAAACAATACTAACTGTTATTTTTATTCATTCTTTTAAAAAATTTGCTTCAGTGCATCAAAGAAGGAAAGATGAACCAGTCGCTAAGAGAAATAGGAGAAAATGAAAAATTAGCTTTAATCAACTCGAAACTTCTAACTTTTATTCTTTCTAGCAATTGATCATCTTCTAACTATGTTTGCTTAAAAATGAAAAGGTTTCTCCTCCACCAAATGGTCCATAAGGCCAAAGTATAAGATGAACATCCATATTAAAGAATTTCCTTTTAAGATTAGATTTTTCTATTGTCAAGCTAAATCTGTTACTTTTGATGAAGGAGTTCTGAAAGCACTCGACCAATTAACAATTAAATTCCAGATTTTGAACGATTTGGAGCAAAAAAGCAAGCAATGATCAGTGTCTTCGGGCTGAAAATCACAGAACGGGACAATGGCAATCAACTACGGAAGAAATGATTTTCCTCTTGAATAGATCAACTCTGCAGGGAATGATATAAAAGTAATTTTAAAATTTAAATGATCGCCTTTAAATATAAATTTGGTCTTTTTGTATATGATAATGCAATCGCTATTATTTTATTGAGACAATGATATAAAGTAACAAAGCACTAACGACAAAAAAAAGTAAAGAAAGTGGATGATAATTTTAGTGCTGGGAATTCGGAAAAATGTATAGAAAAAAAGAATATAAGAACAAGACTTTACAAAAACTTGGAGTTGATATAAATTCTTTATACTTTATTCCATTTAAAATAATTTCTTTAGCACTAAATAATTTTACAAGAACACTTCAACATATTGTCTAATTGTAAGTATATATATATATATATATATATATAATCTGATAACAAATTTATATTTAACTTTTTGAATGATGGATTTTTATAAACAACTTTTAAAATAGTAGGATTGCAACTTAATGAAATAAGTGGATATTATCTCCATTTTAAAATATTTATTATATTTAAAAAAATAATTTATTCTAAAATATTTATTAAACAGACGAAATAGAATATAAGAAATTAAGAGATAAAAAAAAAAAAAAGGGTGAGAAACAAATAAAAAGCAAAAGTAATGGAAATTTCCTATAATATTCTAGAATATCTAATAAATAGATTTGAATGGACTTGTACTTTGCTTTGGCGTCAACAATTACAAAGCATTATTGATTGCTTTAGAAGCAGAGACTAAACAACTTTATAAGAAAAGAAAAAGGAAGGCGATGATGCATGAGATTATCTTGTCGGATAACCATGTTAGTGTTGGGACCCAAAAATAATAAAGCAAAAACAAAATATAAAAGGACTTTGCAAAGTCTTTTCTCACTTCTTGAGTTCATAAAGTTGCAAGTATAATCATCTTCATATATATATATATATATATATATATATATATATATATATATATATATATATATATATATATATATATATATATATATATATATATATATATATGGTGGCTAGCTGGGTAGTAAAACATAGTTAACTAAATTGTAACTATATAATTGTAATTATAACGTAATAAAATTATTAATATAACTACATATAGTTTACACAATTTAAATGTTTTACAAGATATAATTCATAATGATTAAACTAAATATTTTCCATCTCCTATATAAAATTGAACCTTTTGTAATTTATATTTCTTATAGCAAAATAAAATAAGGAATTTTTAATTGGTATAAAACCCATCAAATTGGTCGAACTGATCGGTTCGATCCGATTTTGAGACGGATGGCAACGGATTGATTGGAAAATAGATTGATTTGGAAATGAAATGTGGCCAAACTTAGAAATTTATTTTTGTCCATGCATTAGCAATAGAAAATCGGCTGCCGTTTAAAAACGAATGTAAACCTGTTGCTAAAGCACCTTAGAAACGCGCCAAGTGATACGAACAATTTCGGTGTAATTTCGGTGTTTGATTAGTTTCTAAACTTAAAGCAACGTGCTTTCATAATTTAGAAATGGAAATTTATTTGCTATTTTCATAATTTCTCGTAGTGCCGTGCATGGGAGATGATATTGATAAAAAATTATAAAGAAAAATGAGATATGTATTATCATCGGTTGTAGCAATATATATATATATATATATATATATATATATATATATATATATATATATATATATATAAACTATAAAAATATGATATTGTAAAAATTTATTATGCAAATAGGCATTTAATCCAATTGAATATTCAAGAAAGTCCTTACTAGCATAATAAAATTCTTTTCAAAATAATAAAGTTAGGTTCAAATATCCATCAATACCTAAAATAAAAAAACGACAAATGAGTGATTTCTGCAATTGGAAGTGGCAAACAAAAGTAAAGTAGAACCAAATCAGTGTTCGATCTTTTTATTGTTAAACAAATTCCGACGTTACAATCTTATCAACTCAAAAATCCTTGCGAAGTCTTTTTATATTTATTTTTCTTTTTCAGGTCCCAAGACTGAGATGGTTATCCCATTGTATCTCCACTTCTTTACTTTTTTTTCTTTTTCTTTTATTAGTCAAAGAAACAATTTACTGCGAATCAATGAAACAATTTTGAATATTTACAAAATCACATCATTTGTATTTTGTTCCCTCTCTTACGGACCTACTTGATGAATGATTGTCCCGCAAGATAATTTTATCTGCACTTTTGTTTTTATCTATTTTAAAATATTTATGTTCAATAAGCTAAGTTTATAATCTACAATTTGTATTACATCTATTATTATCAAATTCAAGAACTAATTCATAATTTTGATTTGAAATCAGTAATACATAAGGCTTATATCGATAATATTATATTGAACAAACTAACAGTGGAATATTACCGGTGATTAACTTCATCTCTTTTAAAGACGTGGAAATTATCAATTTAACTCTAAATAAATCGGAGATGCTGTGATTTTGAATAATAATATTAATTTTAAGAATTTAACTAATTCTATTGAAATTAGAAATTAATTTTTTTTATTTTTATGATTTGCTATAAATGATTATTTATTAATTTGACTTATTAATAAATTATATTCCCTCCGCTCCATTTTGTTTGCTTGTTATTCTTTTTTTGGATATCCTAAAATGTTTGCAAGGTTTATAAATTTAGACATGTAAATAATTATTTTTTCCATAATAATATTTATGATCCTTTATTAAACGAGAAACTTTTATTAATATTTTCAATGAGTTAAAGGTAAAAAATGATAAAATAGCTTTAAATCCTTAATATGTGTGTTTTGTCAAATCATACAAATAAAATGGGACGGAGGAAATACTTTAATTGAAGAGATTATAGTATAAATTAAATTAATGTAAAGATTAAACTCCTAGCTTTGGATTCTGCAGCTGGATTTGGAGAATTTTATTAAAATTATCATTATTAGGAATTATGAATTGATTAATAGTGTGAAACATGAGTTTTGGCGGACATAATGATAAAAGAAAACCAATAATTGTCTTTTCTTTACATAATATATATAATGATAAAGATGTGTGTGATTTATTCCATTTTAAATAATTGCTTTAAGAAACTTTATAGGTAGTGGCATAATCATATTAAGAGACTGGAAGCTTATGATATGATTAACTGAATGCCAAATCTGTTATTTACACGTCATGAATCAAGAAATTCAAACAATGCAATACTTTCTAAAATAAACAACTTTCTATATCTACTAATCATTGACAATTAGGTGGCATAATCACATATATGTAATCATTGACAATGCAATACTGAACGTTACAAACATCAAACCCAGAATTAGTCACTGATAGTGATACTATATATATATATATATGTAATCAAAACATTAACATAGTAATTGATTCTCTAATATTATGTAATAAATCAAACAAACAGTAAAATCTATGTTCCTCTAATCTATCAAGTTGACTCAAAAATTAATATTAAACCTAAGGTTTAATATATTATTTCACCCTCAACTTTATGTTTTGTTACAATTTCACTCTGATTTGAACTTTATGCCAATTTCAACCTGAATTTTTATTGCAATTTTACTCGAATTCGACGTTTATACTAATTTCATCATGAACTTTAACATTTTGTTGTAATAGCACCCTAAATCATAATTAAGACTTAAATTGTAAATAAAAAATAAATTCACTCTTGACCTTGGGCTTAGATTAACTTAATATATACATTTGTGTGAATTAGGGAGTTTAAATTAATAGTAAGGATAATCTCTATTATTATTTTTAATATTATTAAATTCTTTCTTTTATTGATAATAAGTAATATTTAAAAATTAATTATTTGATATATGAACTCTTTTTTATTTAAAAAAATTAGAATATAATTATTATTATGGTTTGATTGTAATATAAATTTTAAAATAATTATAAAACCTAAAATAAAGCTACTATCAATTTATTTGACTCCTAAACTATTAGAAATCGTAACATTTTTTATCAAAATGGAAAATAAGATATAATCATATTCTTTTTTTTAAAAAAAAAGAAAAAGCATTCATATATCAAAAAATTAAATTTTAAATATTATTTATAATCAATTAAAGAAATAATATAAAAATAGTAAAAATAATAATAGAGATTGTTCATATTATTAACCTAATTAAGCTCCTTCACTCACACAAATATATTAAGTTAATGCAAGCCTAAGATCAAGAGTAAACCTATTTTTTATTTACAATTTAAATACTAATTAGAATTTAGGGTGCTATTGCAACAAAATATCAAAGGTCATGATGAAATTGATATAAAAGTTAAATTGAAGTAAACTTGTAATAAAAGGTTAAAGTTCAGAATGAAATTGACATAAAGGTTAATTAGAGTGAATTGCAATAAAACCTAAATTTGAGGGTGAAATAACATATTAAGCCTTAAACCTAATAGAATAAAATTACAAAAATTCTTGAGATTGATCTAATTGATAGGTTACAAAATGACATTTTAACAATTAATTAATTTTTAAAGTGAATTATCATCTAGTCACCAATAAAACATGTATAACTTAATTACTAAATTTTAGAAATTAAATAATTTTAGATCTTAAAACTTTTTAAAATTAAAAATAAAGTATAATTATTTTTAAAATCATGCCTTATTATGTTAACATATAAAATAAAGTATTATTATTTAAAAAATGAGTAGTGGATGATTGTTTAGCCACGAATTTGGAAATGGATTCAGCGATGGTAACAATTCGGATTTTATTTATTTTTCTCTAATGTTAGAAATGGAAATCAGCACGAATATAAACGTCTAGAAACATATGTAGGAATGGATTAGCAACGTTCAGAAACAGAATTAGAGACAGATGGAAACGGATTGAATTGGAATGAAACGTCTGCCTTTTAGAAACGGATATAAAATCCGTTGCTAAAAATCTTAGTAACGCCGTCACTTTCGCACGCCAAATTTCGTTTCTGATCCATTTATTAAATTATTTAGCAAATGGTTCTCATCATTTAGAAACGGATATTCCGTTCTATACTGATAATTTCTTACAATGAGAGTATTGATTAAAAAAAGTAAGGAAAAGTGAGCTATGTATCATCATTAGTTGTCGCAAGTCAAAAAAAGATAACACATGATATTGTGAAAAATTTAAAAAAAATTAACACATGATAATGCAAATAGCATTTATCCAATTGGAATATTCAAGAAAGTTCTATTGATATATAACAAAATCATTTCCCAAAAAACAAATTTAGGTTCAAATTTCCATCAAAATCTATAAAAATAAAATAAAATAAAATAATGGGTAGTTTCAGCAATTGGAAGTGGCAAACAAAAGTAAAGTAGAACTGATCTTATTAGATATTTTTTCTTTGAAAAATTACCTGCTCTGTCCTATACTACAACCTTATCAACAAGTCTTTGCCAAGTCTTTTTATATTTCTTTTTCTTTTGCCTTTACAAATTCTTTTAGGTCCCAACACTCACATGATTATCTTCACTTCATTACTTTTTCTTTTCTTTTATTAGTTAAATAAAAAATACAGCCGCTTCATTTTATTTAAGGGAAATGTCTTGCTTATTTCGGGTTTATGGGTTATTTTCATTCATCAAATCAATAAAAAAATTTTTTTAAAAAATATTATTATTTTACTTTTTTTAGTCCATTGTCAAAAATATTCTTATTTAAATTAAAAGTTGTTTGTAATTATTTGGCGTATAATTGAGGCTTATACATCAGATGTAAATAAGTCTTTCCTTTTACTTTACTTAGAAAAATTTTAAAGTGATTAGAAAATCAAAGACAGGTGAAAAGTAAATATATATATATTTTTTTAAGTTTGGAAGTGCTACTTGTTTCTCCATTGAATTTAATGTTCAAATCCTCTATGCTCATACTAAGTAATTAGTTCCTGGATAATTAGGTCATGTATATAAAATTCGTGCTATGTTTGGGAAGAGGAAAGAAGTAAAATAAGAGTGTAAAATTTTACTATTTAATTTTCTTTTAAAAGGAGTGAAAATAGGGCAGAAACAATATAAAATAAATTTATTTTACATCCTCTTTAATATTTTTATCCAAATCAAACAAGGAATTTTGAGAATGCCGAGACATTTTCACATCTATTTTACATCCTTCCTATTTTTTACCTTCACCCAAACAACTCATCAGGAAGTTTGTCTAGCTAGCAAGTTTGAAGATCTATTAATTTTTTTCAAATCCACCTTATAATTTTCATTAAAATTTCTTATTAGATCAGTAAATAATAATAATTATTTTAGTTATAATAATTTTGTTCTATCTCTGATCTTCAAGAGATGGGTCATATCCTCCCTCTATTATTTATATTAATTTTGAAGTTTTTAATGAAAATCTAATACATTATATTAAAAAACTCAACTTCCAATTTATTGAAACAACTTCCATTCTTATAGTTTATTTTTCCTTTGTCTCTTCTTTTTCGACCTCATGAACCCTTAAATTTTAAAACTGTAAATAATTTTCATGTTTAGAGCTCTCCGATTTTTTGAAAGTTAGAGTTAAGGTTAATTAATACCTTGAGGTTTGATATAATTTTTAAGACATAAAACGATAATTTTATTTTAATAATCAAATATATAAATATTCATTCCCACTACAAAAAAAATGGCATTTTGCGACCGACCAATTGGTCGCAAAATGCCACAAAATCGGTCGCAAAAATCCTTGTCGCAAAAAAATTTGCGACCGATTTTTTCGTCGGTCGCAAATTAGAGACCGAAAAATCGGTAGCAAATTTTTTCAAATCGGTCGCAAAATCAGTCTGTCGCAATAATGAAATTCTGTCGCAAATCGGTCGCAAACTGTAAATTTAAAGTTTTTATTTTTTATCGCAAATTTGTCGCAAATTGGTCGCAAAATTGAAAAAAATTAAAAAAATAAATATTATTACAGAACCATAATTTTTTCGCACCTGTGAAAATTGACATATATATATCACAAACCCAATTCAAAAATAATATAAAAATATAATTATTATTATACTGAACAAAATGTCAAAAAACAACTGAAAAACTAAAAAGGTCTAAAATTAAAATTAAAATCAAATCAAAATAAATAACAATTGCTTTCTTGATACCCATTAGCCATTCTTCCTCATCATTTTTATGCTCTTCCATTGGAACTTGAATCTTCCCTTATTATCTTGAATTTGATTGATGACCATTCTTGAAGAAGGCTCTTGTAAATTTCAGTTTCATCCTTCATTAGATCATTAATTCCCAAAATGAGAAATAAATAAATGGGTATTCTTTAATATTCATTAATAAAAAAAGAAAAGAATTCCCCATAAAAAAAAAAAAAAAAAAGCTTACAAGAACTCTTGCTGCATGTTCTGCTTGTCTTAATGTAGTGCAGTAACTTGGACTTTCAAAGATCTCGCCATTGAAGTTAACAGAAATCTACATGTATTTTCATATTAAAACAAAAAGTAGGTGGCAAGAAACAGTATAGAGACAACATTAGAGAGAAAGAAAAAAAAAACAAAATAATAATAATTAAAAAGAAACATCATCTAAAAGTCCATAAAATATTGACCTATATAAGAAATAAGGTATAAAATTAAGACAAGATCAAGAACCTCACCTACTGGCACTGCTCACTTCTTACATTGCCAAAAAATGAGTTTCCTTTTTCTCAATACAAAACCATCTGATAGTAATGTCTCTCTTATGTAATAATAATAATAACAGTAACAATAATAATAATAATAATAATAATAATAATAATAATTCATAATCTAACTATCAAATACACAAACAAATATACCAAAAATTTTGTCCAAATACACATAAATCGCAAAAAAAAAAAAAAATAGAAAAAAAAATCGCAAAATACCTCAACCTGTGTCCAAATAGCAATGGAGTGACCGGAGGGGCTGGAGCGGCATCAACAAGGGCTGGAGCGGCGTCAGGCAAGCTGGAGCGGCGTCAGGAGGGGCTGGAGCGGCGCTGCGAACGAAAGAGAGGAGAGGAGGAGAAGAAAGAAAGAAGAAGAAAGAAGAAGGAAGGCATCTGGCATTTAAAGCCCTAAAATTTGCGACCGACTGGTTGGTCGCAAATTTCATTAATATCGGTCGCAAATTTTAACTCTGCGACGTTGTTTTATTTAGCAATAAAATTGCGACCGATTTGCGACTAAAAACGTCGGTCGCAAATAATCGGTCGCAGAATTTACTCCTAAATTTGAAGCGCGCAATTTTGCGACGGAATAACACGTAGTCGCAAATCGGTCGCAAAATCAGTCGCAAATCGGTCGCAAACTAAAAAATAAACTCGCGGGAATTTTTAGCACTACAATTAGCAACTGTTTGTCCATAGGTCGCAAATCGGTCACAAAATTGCGACCGATTGTAGTCGGTCGCAAAAATCGATCGCAAATTGGCGTTTTTTTTGTAGTGGATCTGACAACAATTTTAGTTATTTTGTTTTAATTTTTATTAGTCAAAAATAAAAAGTAACTTTATTTTTATTTATGAATTTTTATCATTTAAATTGTTGTAATTTTGAAATTTAAAAGATCATCTTAAAATATGAAATTTATCTTATAAGTTGACAAGGACTTGGAGTTCATATTAATAATTTATACTTAATTCCATTTAAAATAATTGCTATAATTATTAATAGAATAATTATTAATTATTCACGTATGTATAATTGATAGGTGTCATTTTTACAGTATTTTCAATGTAGTTTTTATTTGCAATTTTAGTAATTTTTATCACTTTAACTACTTTTTACTTCGTTTTATTTATATTTTTGTTCAAAGCTTCTTTGAATCATAATCCACTTGATCTTAAAGAAATTTGCAGGGTTTTGGCACAGAAAAGAACATCATAAAGCAAAACACTCAGGCTCTGTGATAAGTGTTAATTTTATAGTGTTTTTAATATAGTTTTTATTAGATTTTGAGTAAGTTTTTATTACTTTAAATCACTTTTAGTATAATTATGTTCAAAAGTTTCCTTGATCTTTAATCCGCTTGATCTAAGAGAAAATTTCAGGAATTTGGCACAGAAAGAACTTTATAACACAAGGCACTTAACTGGTAGCACGCCCTGGCCGTGCTAAAAGGTACGGCCGTGCTACAAGGGTCCCTAGGCGTGTCAAGCATAGCACGCCCAAGGCAACTTTAGGCAGACTTCCAGAGAAAAGCACGCCCAGACCGTGCTACCTGGCACGCCCGTGCCTCAATGCTTCACCAGCCAGTGCTACCTAGCACGCCCCGTGCTTTATTGGCCAGACTTCCAGACTAAAGCACACCCAGCCCGTGCCAGGAAGCACGCCCGTGCTGCGCAGGCGGAACCAGCGAGAATTTAATGCGCAAATCAAGCTTTTTCTCACATGGGCCGACCTCGGGGAGTTTCCTAAACACACTAAACAAGACCTGGACCTATTCTTGGGGAAAAATGAGTCCTAATCAAGAAGAAATCAAGAACCTAAACAGTTATGATCTCCTATAAAGGATTTTGCACTAAATAAGGATTCTATTTCCTAAAAGGAGTCAAACTTGCCTTCAAGAACTCTATATAAAGAGAGGAACTTCTCCTAACAAGGCATCTCTCGTTTTTTAGGCAATTTCTTTACATAATTCGTTCTCTCTCTCAAGGATTTCAAGCATCAAACAATTGTGCCAAGATTCAAGGAAGCCATCAACATAGTTGTGATACAGTTTTTATTCTAAAACTCTTCATCTTGTTTCTTTCTTTTATTATTGTCTTTAAATATGATGAATGTGCCAAGCATGATTGAGTTTAATTTAATTACTATGTCCAGCTAAACTCTTATACTAGGGATTTGATGTAACTTAATTCGATTCCAGTTTATGATATTAGATTTGTTTTTCTTTGTTCTCGTTATAAATTATTATTGTGCTTAATGCTTCCAGGCAGAAAATTTCCCCTGGATTGAGTTATTTCAATAACTACATTCGGGAGAAGGGTTATTGATATGAAAAAGATAATAATTTACTTGAGAATAATAACTTGATGCGGAAGCTATATGGTTTGACTCAAGGGAGGTTTTCATAAGTTAATAAATTATTAAGTTGTGAACTCACAAAACAACCATAAAACCTAATAATCTGATTTATGTTTAATTTCACTATTAAAGATAGGTAATTGAACTGAATTAGAATAACTAACAATAAATCGGGAGAGCTTGTTAGTGACTTTAGGGTTGTTCTCCTACTTGAACAATTAAAATTGATTAATGAACTAATAGAATAAGCTGGATAGAATTAAGTGAATTCAAATTCCCTAGTAGCTTAATCCTCTGATTTCTTTTCACTTGAATTTTGTGTTTGATCTCTTCTATTTTTACTTTAAATTTTATTTACCTTACAGCGAATCTCCTTTATCGTCGTCTAAATAATAATAGGTTAACATAATTTTGGTAATTGATAAACAATCCCTGTGGATACGATACTTTCTTACTCTATACTACTTGTTGCGATTTCGTACACTTGCGAAAAAAAAAACGCTGTCAAGTTTTTGGCGCCGTTGCCGGGGATTGGCGTATCAATATCAATACGAATTACCCTATTGTTAATTTAGACACTCTTTTTATTTTCTTTACTTAATTTTTTTTTTCTAAGAATTATTCCAGGTGTTTTATGCAAAGAAGATCGAAAAGGACTGAACCTTTAGTCTTTGATCCAGAGATTGAGCGAACTTGTCGTAGGCACAACGCTGCAAGAAAAACGCGGGAAATAAAACCCGAACAAGAAGCAAACATGGCCAACAAAAACGAAAACATAAATGAAAACATAGTTGGACCACCACTTCAACAGCCGGTCCGTACCTTGAGAGATTATACAACACCTAATCTGAATGGGACAACCTCAAGTATTACTAGACCCAGGGTAGAAGCTAACAACTTTGAGATTAAACCAGCAATTATCCAAATGCTCTCTACCTCGATCCAATATGGGGGTCTACCTAGTGAAGATCCTAATGCTCACATCACCAATTTTTTGGAAATTTGTGACACATTCAAGCAAAACGGTGTTTCTGAAGATGCAATCAAATTGAGACTCTTTCCATTCACTCTTAGGGATAAAGCTAGGTCCTGGTTACAATCATGTCCAGCTGGAAGTTTCACCACATGGGATGAATTAGCTCAAAAATTCTTAGCTAAATTCTTTCCGTCCTCAAAAACTACCAAGTTGCGAAATGAGATAATGACATTTGCTCATAATGATCAAGAGAGCTTGTATGAAGCTTGGGAAAGATTCAAGGACTTGTTAAGAAAGTGCCCACATCACAGTTTGCCCAAGTGGTTACAGGTACAAACTTTCTATAATGCATTATCTCCTAACATAAAAATCACCTTAGATGCAGCAGCAGGTGGATCCTTTGAAAAGAAAGGAATTGATGAAGCATATGAGTTGATAGAGGAGATGGCAAGCAACAACCACTACCAAAACAATACCGAAAGAAGAAGAACCGCAGGAGTCTATGAAATAGACGCTATTACAGCACTTAATGCCAAGGTAGATAACATGGTAAGGAAATTAGACATGTTAACTACTAATCCTGTGAATTCTGTCATGCAAGTTTGTGATAGGTGCAATGGACAACATGGAATTGGAGAATGTATCATGGACTCTTTAAATCCACAAACTTTGGAACAAGTAAACTATGTGATGAATCAAGGAAGAAAGAATTACCCTTATTTAAATTCCTATGATAACAGGTTAAGGAATCATCCTAATCTATCTTATGGTAATCCTAACAATGCCTTGAATGCACCACCAGGTTTCCACCTTCCTGAAAAGAAATCTCATGACGACCTCCTCACTGCTCTTTCCAAATCGCACATGGAGTTTATGAATGAAACTAGAGAGAACCACAAAATCCAGCAGGCCGCAATAAGAAATTTGGAGATCCAATTGGGACAGTTTGCAAACATGATGACATCTCGACCCCAAGGTACGTTACCTAGCAATACTGAAAAGAATCCAAAGGAACAAGTGCAAGCTATTACCTTGAGGAGCGGCAAACAGTTAGATGAACCACCAAGGAAAGAAAAAGAAGAAAAAGAACAAACAAGGGTACCTATCATTGACTTGGAGGAAAAAGAAAAGGTAAAACCATATGTTCCCCCTGTACCCTTTCCACAAAGATTAAAGAAAGCACAAGAGGACAAGAGCTTCCTCAAATTCCTAGATGTATTTAAGAAGCTTCAAATCAATATTCCTTTTGCTGAAGCTCTTGCTCAAATGCCTAGCTATGCTAAATTCCTAAAAGATATCCTAAGCAAGAAACGAAAAATTGATGATCAAGAAACGGTAATGTTAACCGAGGAGTGCAGTGCGATTATCCAAAACAAATTGCCTCCAAAGTTAAAAGACCCAGGAAGTTTTTCTATCCCTTGTAACATTGGTAATCTTGACTTTGAAAAAGCTTTGGCAGATTTAGGTGCTAGCATTAATCTTATGTCCTATGAAGTTTTTAAGATGCTAGGTATGGGAGAACTCAAGCCAACAAGGATGTCTTTGCAACTAGCAGATCGGTCAATTAAATATCCTAGAGGGATTGTAGAAGACGTGCTTGTAAAGGTAGGTACATTCATCTTTCCTGTTGATTTTGTAATTCTTGACATTGATGAAGACAGGGAAGGATCTCTAATCCTGGGACGACCTTTTCTTGCAACTGCAAGAGCATTAATTGATGTTTATGAGGGTAAGTTGACCTTAAGAGTTGGACAGGAAGAGATTGTCTTTGATGTACTTAAATCTTGTAAATTTCCTATGGACTATGGAGATTGTTTTAGAATTGATGTTGTTGATGAATGTGTGGAAACCACTTTGCATGTTGAAAATAACACTAACGAATCAAGCATCTTGAATGAAAAAGAAAAGGAACTTCCTAAGCATGAACTGAAACAACTTCCACCTCATTTAAAACATGCATTCTTAGGAGAGAACCATTTTTTTCCTGTTATTATTTCTTCTCGCCTAACGCTTGATCAAGAGGAAAGGTTGTTACAGGTTCTACAAAGGCACAAGAAAGCTTTAGGGTGGTCTATCTCGGATCTACAAGGAATAAGCCCAAGTGTGTGCATGCATAAAATCTTGATGGAAGAAGACTACAAACCTTCAATCGAGCATCAAAGGTGGCTGAACCCAAACATGAAGGAGGTAGTCAAGGCTGAAATCATCAAACTCCTAGATGCCGGTATCATTTATCCGATTTCAGACAGTAATTGGGTAAGTCCTGTCCAAGTCGTTCCAAAGAAGGGAGGTATGACTGTTATCTCTAATGAAAACAATGAACTCATTCCCACAAGAACAGTCACAGGTTGGCGTGTGTGCATAGATTATAGAAAACTAAATAAAGCAACACGAAAAGACCATTTTCCCCTTCCCTTTATTGATCAAATGCTTGAGAGACTTGCTGGCTATCCTTTCTATTGTTTCTTAGATGGCTACTCAGGGTACTTCCAAATACCTATAGCTCCTGAAGACCAAGAGAAAACCACATTCACCTGTCCTTATGGCACTTTTGCCTACAGGAGGATGCCTTTTGGGCTATGCAATGCCCCTGCAACCTTTCAAAGGTGCATGATGTCCATCTTTTCTGATATGGTGGAAAAGTTTATTGAGATATTCAAGGATGACTTTTCTGTGTTTGGTTCTTCCTTCGATGCATGTCTTCATAATTTATCTCTAGTAATGCAACGATGTGAAGACACTAACCTTGTGTTAAATTGGGAAAAATGTCACTTCATGGTGAGTGAAGGTATTGTCTTAGGGCATAAAATCTCTCAAAAAGGAATTGAAGTAGACAAGGCAAAAATTGAGGTAATTGAGAAACTACCTCCTCCTAACACAGTAAAAGGTATAAGAAGTTTTCTTGGGCATGCAGGGTTTTACAGGAGGTTCATAAAAGACTTCTCCAAAATCACTAAACCTCTTTGCAATTTGTTAGTTAAAGATGTTCCATTTGATTTTGACAAAGAATGTTTAGATGCTTTTAACAGGTTGAAGAAGGAATTAATCTCAGCCCCGATCATCACTACACCAGATTGGACTTTACCTTTTGAGCTTATGTGTGATGCTAGTGATCATGCTGTAGGAGCCGTTCTTGGACAAAGAAAAGACAAGAAGTTGCATGTTATTTATTATGCAAGTCGCACATTGAATGATGCGCAATTAAACTATGCAACTACGGAAAAAGAATTATTGGCTATTGTTTTTGCTTTTGACAAATTCAAGGCATATCTAATTGGAGCTAAAACAATAGTCTACACAGATCACTCCGCCATCAAATACTTGCTGGAAAAGAAAGATGCAAAACCGAGACTCATTCGTTGGGTACTTTTATTGCAAGAATTTGACCTAGAAATTCGCGACAAAAAGGGGACCGAGAACCTCGTTGCTGACCATCTTTCCAGGCTTGAATTGGGGGAAGAAGATACAAGCGAGCTACAAATCAATGAAAGCTTTCCTCATGAGCAACTTCTTCTAGTAGCAAATGCTCAAACCCCCTGGTACGCTGACATAGTTAATTATCTTGTTTGCAAAATTTCTCCTCCCAATTTTTCTTACCAACAGAGAAAGAAATTTTTTCATGATATCAAATTCTACTATTGGGAGGAGCCATTTTTGTTCAAGTATTGCAGTGATCAGCTATTCAGGAGATGTATACCAGAGACTGAAATAGAAAGTGTCCTTAAATTTTGCCATTCCATGGAATGCGGAGGCCACTTTGGAGCAAGCAAGACAGCTGCGCGTATACTAGAAAGTGGTTTGTATTGGCCTAATCTCTTTAAAGATGCTTATAACTATGTTCGTCTTTGTGATCGTTGTCAAAGGTTAGGTAACATTTCGAAGAGACATGAGATGCCCCTAAATAGCATCCTTGAAGTCGAAATCTTCGATGTATGGGGTCTGGACTTCATGGGACCGTTTCCGCCATCATATTCAAACCAATACATTCTAGTGGCGGTGGATTATGTGTCAAAATGGGCAGAGGCTGTTGCTCTTCCAAATAACGATGCCAAAAGTGTAATGAGCTTCATCAAGAAAAACATTTTTACAAGGCATGGTACTCCTAGGGCAATAATCACGGACGGAGGTAAGCATTTTTGTAATAAGTATTTAGATTCCCTTCTTGCAAAATATGGTGTCACTCATCGTGTAGGTACTCCATATCATCCTCAAACAAGTGGACAAGTAGAAGTAACTAACAGGGAAATCAAGAAGATCCTCGAAACCACTGTTGGACAATCACGAAAGGATTGGTCCAAAAAGCTAGACGATGCTCTATGGGCCTACAGAACGGCATTCAAAACACCTATAGGTATGTCTCCATATCGCATGGTGTATGGTAAGGCTTGTCATCTTCCTGTAGAGTTAGAACATAAGGCGTTTTGGGCCATTCAATTTCTTAACTTCAATGCAAAGGAAGTTGGTCAAAAGCGATCGTTACAATTAAACATGATGGATGAAATGCGCCTCCATGCTTATGAAAGTGCCAAAATATACAAAGATCGCACCAAACAATGGCACGATAAGCGCATTATCATGAGGGATCTGAAGGTAGGCCAGCAGGTATTGCTCTATAACTCTAGGCTCCGTTTATTCCCTGGTAAGTTACGCTCTAGATGGTCTGGACCATTCACAATAAAGGAAATCTTTCCTCACGGTGCAATTGAAATAGTGGATGGTAAGACAAATCGAAGTTTCAAGGTGAATGCTCAACGTCTGAGAAGCTATCATAATGACAACTTCGAACCCATCAAGAGTGCGATCGGTCTTGCTTAGCCTAAACTAGGATAAGTGCGTCGAACTTAACGACGTTAAACAAAAGTGCTTGTGGGAGACAACCCATCTAATTTTTCTTATGTGTTTTGTTTTATGTTTGATTCCATTTATGTGTTTTGTTTTATGTTTTATTTGCAAAAAAAAAAAAAAAACAAAACAAAAAAAGAAAACCCCCAAATTTTCTCCATAATTATTGTTTTGTTTTAGTTAGAGTTCTTTTTAGAAAAAAAAAATGGAAATCCAGAACAGAGCACGCCCTAGCCGTGCTAGGAAGCACGCCCGTGCCATGGGGTGAGGATCTTGCACGCCCAAGCATGCCCAGCAGCACGCCCGTGCGGTTTTCAAAGGCAATGATACTTGAGAGTCAGAGAAGAGCACGCCCGGGCCGTGCTAACTGGCACGCCCGTGTCATTAAAAAGGGTCAATCACACTTGAAGGTCAGAGAAGAGCACGCCCTAACCGTGCTAAGAGGCACGCCCGTGCTACTGAAGAAGGGAAAAGACACTTGAGAGTCAGAGACAAGCACGCCCAGGGCGTGTCAGATAGCACACCCGTGCTATCCACAGGCAATTTTCAATTCAAGAGGCAGGGCAGAGCACGCCCAGGGCGTGCCCATCAGCACGCCCGTGCCAGGTACGCCCT
Source organism: Jatropha curcas (assembly GCF_041381405.1). Lineage (NCBI taxonomy): Eukaryota > Viridiplantae > Streptophyta > Magnoliopsida > Malpighiales > Euphorbiaceae > Jatropha > Jatropha curcas. The sequence goes on from NC_143157.1 coordinate 826,722, forward strand.
TTCTTTCACTTGCAGGTCAGAGGAGAGCACGCCCAGGCCGTGCTTATCAGCACGACCGTGCCACGATCAGACACCCTCATTTATTGGCGCCCCTATTTAAAGAGCACGCCTCTAACCGCCCCACTTCCCATCTCGCACGCCCTAGCCGTCACCTCTCTTCTCTCAAATTTTCTCTCTTCTTCTCCTTTCTTTCTCAAATCAAACACCCTCCACACCAAATTTTCAAATAATCATCTCCAACCATGCCTCCTAGATACAAACGTAGCAGACCCGCATCCTCAGTTGCCGCTCGAAAACGCCCAACTGCGCGATCCACCACGGATCCTCAACCTCCTTCACCTCCTGCACTTCCATTCGACTTTGCCTCATCAGATCAACAAGAAAGGTACACAAAATTATCTCTTCGGCCTATTTTACCGAATAGATTTATTGATGAGACTGCTTTAACACAAGTGGGTCTTAGAGATATTGTGTTAGAACCTCTTAGGCGAATAGGGTGGGGACAGTTTCTTGAAATGAAGGATTTAGTTTATGCTCCATTAACTCTGGAATTTTTAAGTTCTTATTCTTCTTTTATCCGGTTTTTGCCAACATCTCCACCAAGCAAAATTCGTTTTAGGCTTCTTAGTCAGGATTTTGAACTGTCTGTGAATGAAATTAGCCAAATTTTCGGATTCCCCACAGAAAATAGTCAAATTCAAATATCTAGTGATTTTAGTGCACGCAATACTTGGCGAAGTTTTACAGGTGAAGTGAATTATAATCCTAAATATTCGAAGGCGTCCAAATTGAAAAAACCTTCCTTGCGGTATATTCATAAATTTCTGTCAAATACTATTTTTGGAAGGAGTGAAAGTGATGGGGTGTTAGGTTTAAATGAGCTATATTTTCTATGGGCGATTGAAAATGGAGTCTTGTTGAATGTTGGATATTGGCTATGCCAGAGATTTGCAAAAGTAGCTCGAGCCGACAAAGGAGCTATAATGATGGGGTGTTTTGTGACCCGAATTGCTAGCTATCTACAGGTTTGGAACCCGGCTAGGCCAATTTATGATAGTGTAGGAGGGGGGCGTGGTACCAGGTTAGATGTAGATGTTATGATTCATATGAAGTTGATTGAAAAAGTTGGGGATGCATATCGAGTAGTAGGTGTTCCAGAGAATGATTCTGATGATGAAGGAGCCGAGGCCGCAGGCAGTGCTGACATGGAGGAGGATATCCCTCCACCTTTTGCCTCTTCTTTTGGTGCAGGTACATCCGGTGCTGGTCCATCGTTTCAAGGCACCTCCAACATGTCAAATGATGAAGTCCTTGCAAGGATGATGTCTCGAATGGACCTCTTTGACACGCGCCTTAACGGAATGGAAACAATGATCACAGACCGTTTCCAGTCCATTGAGATCATGAATGGCAGTCTTGACTCTAGGATGGACACCATGCAAGGCCAACTCCAGACCATCCTCCAGCTTCTGCAGCCACCCCCACCACCAGATAATTGACGGATTTCTCATTTTTCTTTTGTTTGGTTTATGTTTATGTTTCTTTTGTTCTAATACATTGTTTTAGTTACTTTCATTTTAACTTGTTTGCTTGTTTGTTTGTTATGTGGATTTTTATAACTTCTTAGTAATTTTTGTTCTTAATGTTTAGTTGCTCCTTTAGCTAAGACACATTCCACAACCTTTCTATTGTATTGTTCAATACAATGTTGGTAAGTTTTCTACTTCTCTCTTGATGCTTTCTTTCTAAGCAATGCAATAAGTTTGGGGAATTTATACACATTGGGGACAATGTGATTGATTGAATTGGGGGAAGGGAATTTTAGCTAAAAATCTAAATTTTTGTTTTTTGCTTAACATGGTTGGAATGACTACAAGCAAGCTTGACGGTTCTTGTGTCTAGTAATAAGTGTTAAACATAATTGTTTCTCAAATCTAGCATATTTTAAGTTTTGAATTTGAAAGTTTGATTTAAACATGTTCATTGATCTAAACTATTTGTTTCTAGATTTTTAAACACTGATTTTTATGAGAGTTATGATGTATAAGTGTGTTTTACTCTAAGTTATTTAAATCTTGGCATTCCTAGAACAAAACTTAGAAATCCCTTCGAGGCAAAAAATTTAAATGTTTACTTTTTGAAAGAGATGATTTAGGCAAATTTTGTTGAAACCTATATTTAGCCTAGACCACCTAAATTAAAAATATGACTCTTGAAACCAACTTTGAAGCCTTAAAACCGTAAAATTTTTCTTCACCCTCAATAAACCAAGCCATTAAAGCCAAATTCAAATTTCCTACCCTACGTACAAAGGATTGTATGATTGAAAGATTCGATTTTTAATTAGAATGTAGCAACAAAAGAGGGAGAATTCATCAATTAATACTAGCAAATAAAGAAAAGAAGAAAGAATCAAGAAAGAGGCACATGAAAAGCAATCAAAAGAATTCAAGAAAAATAGAAAAAGACAAGGAAGAAAAATGCCAAAATATTAAGAAAAGACCTTGTCCAAGATGCCTCTAGCTAGTAAGAAAGTTTCAAAACAAGACACTCCCTAGAACTAGAAAAAGTTTAATTAAAATAGCATCTTGAATGTTATACATTCTTTTGTACTCTTTGTCTACATTTTATCCCTTTCTTTGATTAAGCAACGTTTACACCAAGAAAGCCCCATTACAACCCAAAATAAAGACCTTCTGATCTTTTAATCGTATGCATTTAAATCGTGGAGAAAGGATGACTAATTCTGCATATGGGAATGCCACTTTTGCTCTATCAATTGTCTCATTTTTTTTGCCTTAGATGATTCATGCCTTATTTATCATAAATGGAATAAATATTAGTGTTGATAATCTCTCTAAACTTATATTTTACTCAATGAATGTGCTTTATTCAAAAATAAAAATCAAGCTTAAGTATGAATAGCATGGAGAACAATTGAGTTTATCCATTTATTTACTAATCATGATATCATGAAAAGTTTATTGAGATCAGTTCCAACCATGGTAAGCTAGTGTCATCAAAATATTTTTTTTAGTTTTGTTGCTTGAGGACAAGCAATGGTTTAAGTTTGGGGAATTTTGATAAGTGTTAATTTTATAGTGCTTTTAATATAGTTTTTATTAGATTTTGAGTAAGTTTTTATTACATTAAATCACTTTTAGTATAATTATGTTCAAAAGTTTCCTTGATCTTTAATCCGCTTGATCTAAGAGAAAATTTCAGGAATTTGGCACAGAAAGAACTTTATAACACAAGGCACTTAACTGGTAGCACGCCCTGGCCGTGCTAAAAGGCACGGCCGTGCTACAAGGGTCCCTAGGCGTGTCAAGCATAGCACGCCCAAGGCAACTTTAGGCAGACTTCCAGAGAAAAGCACGCCCAGACCGTGCTACCTGGCACGCCCGTGCCTCAATGCTTCACCAGCCCGTGCTACCTGGCACGCCCGTGCCTCAATGCTTCACCAGCCCGTGCTACCTAGCACGCCCCGTGCTTTACTGGCCAGACTTCCAGACTAAAGCACACCCAGCCCGTGCCAGGAAGCACGCCCGTGCTGCGCAGGCGGAACCAGCAAGAATTTAATGCGCAAATCAAGCTTTTTCTCACATGGGCCGACCTCGGGGAGTTTCCTAAACACACTAAACAAGACCTGGACCTATTCTTGGGGAAAAAGGAGTCCTAATCAAGAAGAAATCAAGAACCTAAACAGTTATGATCTCCTATAAAGGATTTTGCACTAAATAAGGATTCTATTTCCTAAAAGGAGTCAAACTTGCCTTCAAGAACTCTATATAAAGAGAGGAACTTCTCCTAACAAGGCATCTCTCGTTTTTTAGGCAATTTCTTTACATAATTCGTTCTCTCTCTCAAGGATTTCAAGCATCAAACAATTGTGCCAAGATTCAAGGAAGCCATCAACATAGTTGTGATACAGTTTTTATTCTAAAACTCTTCATCTTGTTTCTTTCTTTTATTATTGTCTTTAAATATGATGAATGTGCCAAGCATGATTGAGTTTAATTTAATTACTATGTCCAGCTAAACTCTTATACTAGGGATTTGATGTAACTTAATTCGATTCCAGTTTATGATATTAGATTTGTTTTTCTTTGTTCTCGTTATAAATTATTATTGTGCTTAATGCTTCCAGGCAGAAAATTTCCCCTGGATTGAGTTATTTCAATAACTACATTCGGGAGAAGGGTTATTGATATGAAAAAGATAATAATTTACTTGAGAATAATAACTTGATGCGGAAGCTATATGGTTTGACTCAAGGGAGGTTTTCATAAGTTAATAAATTATTAAGTTGTGAACTCACAAAACAACCATAAAACCTAATAATCTGATTTATGTTTAATTTCACTATTAAAGATAGGTAATTGAACTGAATTAGAATAACTAACAATAAATCGGGAGAGCTTGTTAGTGACTTTAGGGTTGTTCTCCTACTTGAACAATTAAAATTGATTAATGAACTAATAGAATAAGCTGGATAGAATTAAGTGAATTCAAATTCCCTAGTAGCTTAATCCTCTGATTTCTTTTCACTTGAATTTTGTGTTTGATCTCTTCTATTTTTACTTTAAATTTTATTTACCTTACAGCGAATCTCCTTTATCGTCGTCTAAATAATAATAGGTTAACATAATTTTGGTAATTGATAAACAATCCCTGTGGATACGATACTTTCTTACTCTATACTACTTGTTGCGATTTCGTACACTTGCGAAAAAAAAAACGCTGTCACTCTGGCACGCCCAGACCGTGTACATTAGCACGCCCGTGCTAAACTTAAGGAAAATCAAGTGAAGACTCAGACTCTAGCACGGCTAGCCGTGTTATCTGGCACGCCCGTGCCTAAAAGGACCTCAGGGCGTGTTTGCTTAAGCACGCCCGTGATGCATTTTATCTTGGAAAGTCAGAGCCTAGCACGTCCTGTCCGTGCTATGGCACACGTCCGTGCCACAAATACTTCTTTGGACATGTTGCAGAGCACGGCCCGTGCTAAATCATTCAAGAACTCAGACTTTGGCACGCCCAAACCGTGCTATGAAGCATGTCCGTGCTACGAAATTATTTTACCCAAAAACACTAAACAAATGATTACCAAAAACTTGTCAAAAACTGCAGCTACTTTTCATGGGAGAGGGAAAGCAGATTTGCGAAGAAACAATATTAACTGTTATTTTTCTTCCTTCTTTTAAAAAATTCACTTGAGTGCACGTGCACCAAAGAAGGAAAGAGGAATTAGTCGCTAAAAGAAATAGGAGAAAATGAAGAATTAACTTTAATCAACTCGAAACTTCTAACTTTAAGCCTATCTAACAATTGATTCATCTCCTAGCCATGTTTGCTTAAAAATGAAAATATTTCTCCACCAAATAGTCCATAAGGCCAAGTAAAAGATGAACATCCATATTAAAGAATTTCCTTTTAAGATTAGATTTTTCCATTTTCAAGCTAAATCTGTTACTTTTGATGAAAGTGTTATGAAAGCACCCCACCAATTAACAATTAAATTCCAGATTTTAAACGATTTGGGGCAAAAAAGCAAGCAATGATCAGTGACTTCCGGCTGAAAATCACAGAACGGGACAATGGCAATCAACTACGGAAGAAATGATTTTCCTCTTGAATAGATCAACTCTGCAGGGAATGATATAAAGTAATTATAAAATTTAAATGATCACCTTTAAATATAAATTTTGTCTTGTTGTATATGATAATGCAATCGCTATTATTTTATTGAGGCAATGATATAAAGTAACGAAGCACTAAAGACAAAAAAAATGTAAAGAAAGTGGATGATAATTTTAGTGCTGGGAATTCGGAAAAATGTATAGAAAAAAAGAAAAAGAATATAAGAACAAGACTTTACAAAGGCTTGGAGTTGATATAAATTCTTTATACTTTATTCCATTTAGAATAATTTCTTTAGCACTAAATAATTTTACAAGAACACCTCAACATATTTTCTAATTGTAAGTATATATATATATATATATATATATATATATATATATATATATATATATATATATAATTTGATAATAAATCTATATTTAACTTTTTGAATGATGGTTTGAATTCTTGTAAATAATTTTTAAAATAGTAGGATTGCGATTTAATGAAATAAGTGGATATTATCTCCGTTTTAAAATATTTATTACGTTTAAAAAAATAATTTATCTCAAAATATTTATTGCATAGATGAAATAGAATATAAGAAATTAAGAGATAAAAAAAGAAAAGGGATGAGAAACAAATAAAAAGCAAAAGTAATGGAAATTTCCTATAATATTCTAGAATATCTAATAAATAGATTTGAATGGACTTGTACTATGCTTTGGCGTCAACAATTACAAAGCATAATTGATTGCTTTAGAAGCAGAGACCAAACGACTTCATAAGAAAAGAAAAAGGAATGTGAAGCTGCATGAGATTACGTTGTCGGATAACCGTGTCAGTGTTGGGACCCAAAAATAATAAAGAAAAAACAAAATATCATCTTCTTGAGTTCATAAAGTTGTAAATATCATCTTCTTCATATATATATTTGGTGGCTAGCTGGGTGGTAAAACATAGTTAAACTAAATAGTAACTATATAATTGTAATTATAACATAATAAAATTATTAATATAACTAAATATAGTTTACACAATTTAAATGTTTTACAAGATATAATTCATAATAATTAAACTAAATATTTTCCATGTCCTCTATAACATTGAACCTTTTGTAATTTATATTTCTTATAGCAAAATAAAATAAGGAATTTTTAATTGGTATAAAACCCATCAAACTGGTCGAACTGATCGGTTCGATCCGATTTAGAGACGGATGACAACGAATTGATTGGGAAATGGATTGATTGGGAACTCAAATGTGGCCAAAATTAGAAACTTATTTTCTGTCCATTAGCAGCAGAAAATCGGCTGCCGTTTAGAAACGAATGTAAACCTGTTGCTAAAACGCCTTAGAAAAGCGGCTAAGTGATACGAACAATTTCGGTTTCTGATCAGTTTCTAAACTTTTAGAAACGAATATAAACCTGTTGCTAAACCGCCTTAGAAATGCGGCCAAGTGATACGAACAATTTCGATTTCTGATCAGTTTCTAAACTTAAAGCAACGTGCTTTTCATAATTTAGAAATGGAAATTTGTTTGCTATTTTCATAATTTTTTGGAGTGCTGTGCATGGGAGATGATATTGATAAAAAATTATAAAGAAAAATGAGATATTTATTATCATCAGTTGTAGCAAAAAAAAAAATATATATATATATATATATATTGTAAAAATTTATTATGCAAGTAGGCATTTAATCCAATTGAATATTCAAGAAAGTCCTTACTAACATAATAAAATTCTTTTCAAAATAATAAAGTTAGGTCCAAATATCCATCAATATGTAAAAAAGACAAATGAGTGATTTCTGCAAACAAAAGTAAAGTAGAACCTATTAATTATTTTTTCCATGATAATCTTTATAATCCTTCATTAAACGAGAGACTTTTATTAACATCTTCAATGAGTTAAGGATAAAAAATAATAAAATAGCTTTTGTTGACTAAATCCTTAATATGTGTGTTTTGTCAAATCATGCAAACAAAATTAAATTAATTAATTTAATAAAACAAATTAAATGTTCTTGAGATTGATCTAATTGATAAGTTATAAAATGACATTCTAACAATTAATTAATTTTTAAAGTGAATTATCATCTAGTCACCAATAAAACGTGTATAACTTAATTACTAAATTTTAGAAATTAAATAATTTTAGATCTTAAAACTTTTTAAAATTAAAAATAAAGTATAATTATTTTTAAAATCATGCCTTATTATGTTAACATATAAAATAAAGTATTATTATTTAAAAAATTGAGTAGTAGATGATTGTTTAGCCACCAATTTGGAAATGGATTCAGCAATGGTAACAATTCAGATTTTATTTATCTTTCTTTAATGTTAGAAACGGAAATCAGCATGAATATAAATGTCTAGAAACATATGTAGAAATGGATTAGCAACGTTCAGAAACAGATTTAGAGACAGACAGAAACGGATTGAATTGGAACGAAACGTCTGCCTGTTAGAAACGGATATAAAATCCGTTGCTAAAACAACTTAGAAACGCCTTCGCTTTGGCACGGCAAATTTCGGTTCTGATCCATTCATTAAATTATTTAGCAACGATTATTGTCATTTAGAAACTGATATTCCGTTGCTATGCTGATAATTTCTTACAATGAGAGTATATTGATTAAAAAAATGTAAGGAAAAATGAGCTATGTATCATCATTAGTTGTCGCAAGTCAAAAAATGATATAGGCTATAACATATGATATTGTGAAAAATTAAAAAAAATTAACACATGATAATGCAAATAGGCATTTATCCAATTGGAATATTCAAGAAAGTTCTATTGATATATAACAAAATCATTTCCCAAAAAACAAATTTAGGTTCAAATTGCCATCAAAATCTAATAAAATAAAATAAAATAAAATAATGGGTAGTTTCAGCAGTTGGAAGTGGCAAACAAAAGTAAAGTAGAACTAATCTTTTTATTTTTAAATAAATTGCTTAGATATTTTTTCTTTGAAAAATTGTTTGCTCTGTCCTATACTACAACCTTATCAACAAGTCTTTGCCAAGTCTTTATATATTTCTTTTTCTTTTGCCGTTACAAACTCTTGTAGGTTTCAACACTCACATGGTTATCTCCACTTCTTTACTTTTTCTTTTCTTTTATTAGTTAAATAAAAAATACAGCGCTTCATTTTATTTAGGGGAAATGTCTTGCTTATTTCGGATTTATGGGTTATTTTCATTCATTAAATCAATAAAAAATTTTTTTTAAAAAATATTATTATTGTAATTTTTTTAGTCCATTGTCAAAAATACTCTTATTTGAATTAAAAGTTGTTTGTAATTGTTTGGCGTATAATTAACGCTTATAGATCAGATGTAAATAAATCTTTCCTTTTACTTTAAAAAAATTTTGAAGTGATTAGAAGACCAAAGACAAGTGGAAAGTAAATATTTTTTTAAAGTCTGGAAGTGCTGCAAGTTATTCCATTGAATTTAATGTTCAAATCCTCTGTGTTTATCCTAAGTAATTAGTTCCTAGATAATTAGTTCATATATATAAAATTCGTGCTATGTTTGGGAGAGAAAAGAAGTAAAATAAGAGTGTAAAATTTTACTATTCATTTTTCTTTTAAAAGGAGTGAAAATAGAGCAGAAATAGTGTAAAACAAATTTATTTTACGTCTTCTTTAGTATTTTTATCCAAATCAAACAAGGATGTTGAGAATCCCGAGACATTTTCACATTTATTTTGCATCCTTTCTATTTTTTACCTTCACTCAAATAACCCATCAGGAAGTTTGTCTAGCCAGCCAATTTGAAGAAAGGAAAGGCTTTTTTCTGGGTTTTTTTTTTTTTTTTTTTTTTTTTTTTTAAGGTAAAAGGAAAGAAAAGAGGTTGAAAAAAGAAGACGCACAGAAAAAATAAACTATAAGAGTGGAAATTGTTTTAATAAATTGGAAGTTTATTTAATCCCCATAAAAAAGAAAAAAGAGTAATTACTTTCCACTTGTCTTTTATCATGTAATCACTTTATAATTTTTTTTATTTATTTAGGGTTAACAATCACGATGAGCTTGTGAAATAAATAATTTAAAAATAAACAAAGAGGGTGGGAATGATATTATCTCTTCAGACAATCATTGAATAATCAGAGAGGCTGAAACAATAGTGGAAAGAAAAAAAAAAAAAAAATATATATATATATATATATATATATATATATATATATATATATATATGAGGACTTTGCAAAGACTTATATCACATGCATGGATGGAGTTTATGTAATTCAGACGAAAAGGAATGTTTGAGTGAAACTGTTTATCTCTCTCAATAATATTTGAGAGGGAAAAATCAGCACAAAAACTCTCCTAAAAAGCTCTTAGTTGAGGTTTTTGGCTCGGTTGTAGTAAAAATTGAGTAAAATAAAAAAACCTAGAATTTACCGATGACGAATTCTCTATTAAATCATATTGCCTCTCTCCAGGTAACATTATTGCATGTAATTGTTGTATTGAATGGAGAAAGTTTGCATGTTAAAAATGATTCGAACTCAAAATCTCTCAATTTTCGTATAAGTAAAAACATCAATCAAACCAATCAAAACTATGAATCATGTTCATAGTTTTTAATTAAAAAAAAAAAAAAGAATTTGGAGAAAAAGAGGCAAAGGAAAATTAACTTTACAAGAAAGAATGTGTAGTAGCGATTGCTTTAACAAATTAAGAGTTGATTATTTATTCCAGGCAATCAAGTTATTGAAAGTTGTATGGATATGAGACACGACACAAAGTGAACACGGAAAACATCAATTTAAAAAAGTAGGATACTAATACGCTTAGGGCATACTATAATAAATAAGTTCTCCCTCCGTCCCATTTTATTTGTATGGTTTGACAAAACACACATATTAAGGATTTAGTCAACAAAAATTATTTTATCATTTTTTGCCCTTAACGCATTGAAGATGTTAATAAAAGTCTCTCGTTTAATGAAGGATCATAAATATTATTATGGTAATTATTTACATGTTTAAATTTAAAAACTTGCAAACATTTTGGAATGTCCAAAAAAAAAAATAACAAGCAATTAAAATGGGACAGGGGAATATAATTTATTAATAAGTCAAATTAATAAACAATCATTTATAGCAAATCATAAAAATAAAATAATATTTAATTTCTCATTTCAATGGAATTAGTTAAATTCTTAAAATTAATATTATTATTCAAAATCATAGCATCTCCGATTTATTTAGAGTTAAATTGATAATTTCAACATTTTTAAAAGAGATTAAGTTAATCACCGGTAATATTCCATTGTTAGTTTGTTCAATATAATATTATCGATTCTTTTGTATATATATAAATAAGCCTTATCTATTACTGATTTCAAATCAAAATTATGAATTAGTTCTTGAATTTGATAATAATAGATGTGATTTCAAATCAAAATTGTGAATTAGTTCTTGAATTTGATAATAATAGATGTAATACAAATTGTAGATTATAAATTAGATTTTTTCTTTCTTTCTTTTATGTATCTTTTAATTTTGTATTTTAAGTATTATTAATTAACAAATATATATATTTAACAAAATAATTTTAAATATTTTATTAATAAATTCATTTAAAAGTCTAATAAATATTTCACATATGTCTTTAAAGTGTTCAATAAGTGTTTTAAAGTGCCTTACATGTCTCCGTTAAATATTCGAAATTAATAAAAAAAATTAAATAATATGACATGTTTTTGAAGTGTCTGACACGAATTTCCAAAGGATGGACATGAATATAACACATATACATTGAACTCAGAACTCTGTATAACTTAGCTTATCGAACATTTTTTAAAAAAAATAAACTTAGCTTATTGAACATAAATACTTTAAAATAGATAAAAACAAAAGTGCAAGATAAGATTATCTTGTGGCACAATCATTCATCAATTAGGTCCGTAAGAGAGGGAACAAAATACAAATGATTTGATTTTGTAAATATTCAAAATTGTTTCATTGATTCACAGTAAATTGTTTCTTTGACTAATAAAAAGAAAAAAAAAAAGTTAAAGAAGTAGAGATACAATGGGATAACCATTTCAGTCTTGGGACCTAAGGAAGAAAAATAAATATAAAATGACTTCGCAAAGACTTTTGAGTTGATAAGATTGTAATGTAGGATAGAGCCAAGTTATTTTTTTAATGAAAAAAAATACCCAAGCAATTTGTTTAACAATAAAAAGATCAAACACTGATAGGTTCTACTTTACTTTTGTTTGCAGAAATCACTCATTTGTCTTTTTTACATATTGATGGATATTTGGACCTAACTTTATTATTTTCAAAAGAATTTTATTATGTTAGTAAGGACTTTCTTGAATATTCGATTGGATTAAATGCCTATTTGCATAATAAATTTTTACAATATATATATATTATTTTGCTACAACTGATGATAATACATATCTCATTTTTCTTTATAATTTTTTATCAATATCATCTCCCATGCACGGCACTACGAAAAATTATGAAAATAGCAAACAAATTTCCATTTCTAAATTATGAAAAGCACGTTGCTTTAAGTTTAGAAACTGATCAGAAATCGAAATTGTTCGTATCACTTGGCCGCATTTCTAAGGCGCTTTAGCAACAGGTTTACATTGGTTTCTAAAAGTTTAGAAACTGATCAGAAACCGAAATTGTTCGTATCACTTGGCCGCTTTTCTAAGGCGTTTTAGCAACAGGTTTACATTCGTTTCTAAACGGCAGCCAATTTTCTGCTGCTAATGGACAGAAAATAAGTTTCTAATTTTGGCCACATTTCAGTTCCCAATCAATCCATTTCCCAATCAATTCGTTGCCATCCATCTCTAAATCGAATCGAACCGATCAGTTCGACCAGTTTGATGGGTTTTATACCAATTAAAAATTCCTTATTTTATTTTGCTATAAGAAATATAAATTACAAAAGGTTCAATGTTATATATGACATGGAAAATATTTAGTTTAATTATTATGAATTATATCTTGTAAAACATTTAAATTGTGTAAACTATATTTAGTTATATTAATAATTTTATTATGTTATAATTACAATTATATTGTTACAATTTAGTTTAACTATGTTTTATTTAAGTTTTAATGGAATTTTTATTAGATTGAATATTAGATTATATTAGACAATAACTTAAACAACAACATATTCTTTATTACTTTATATATAGTTAATATTTATATATAGAAAGCTTATTCTATTCAGGAATAAATTCAATATATATATATATATAATTATGCTTTTTTATGACATTCATTTCAGAAGGGTTTTGCAAAAGTTGATGCTCAAAACCTATTAAATATTAAAGAATATATGGTTATGTTTTCTGTGAAGTCAGACGATGCAGGAGAAGTAGTTCATTTTTCTGCTGTTAAAAATGTAAAGATGGTGTATTTTAGTTTTCATAACTCAGTTTTAGCTTATAAATACTATGACTATAATATTTTATGTAATCCTGATCTTATAAATCATATACTTTTATTTCGAGAAAAATTATTTGTCTATCTTTTCTTATCAAATTACATTTTCTTTTATATATGTGAATTAGGAAGGGAAAGATATTGTTTTCTTTTAATATGTACCTAGCTATGTTGGTGTGTGGTAATATTGTTATTTTTTCAAATATTATTTTTATTTTATTTTGTGTAAAAAAACAAATATGTAAGAGATGTAATTTTATTTTAGAGAATAACGGCAAATATGTAATAATTTTATTGTGTAAAAATATAATATGTACAAAGTTGTCTATTTATGCTATTTTATCTATTAAACTCTATGCTATTTTGTTCAGAACTCTGGTTCATATAACTAGGAAATAACAACAGAAAATGGCGAGCATTGTTATTGCTTTTATCGTTATTATCTTTTTGTTTATAATTTTTGGAAGGCTTGCAGTTGGCCAAGAGTTTAGGGATAGAATATATCCAAGTTGAATGTGATAATTTGCTGCTATCCAGCTCATTTCAGATGATGCTTCTTCTTCAGCGGTAGTTCAGCAGCTAGTGTTTGCTATTCAGCAGTTGATTCCACAATTTCAAAATTGTGTGATCAAACATGTTTACAGAGAAGTGATCCATTATGCGGATTACCTTTCTAGATGTGCAAGAACCTATCCGTTAGGGGACTCATTTTATCATGCAACCGCCTTCTGGAATGGCAGAGTGACGTCTTCATGATAGTATAAGGGTTTCTTATATTAGACCTTCTTACTTAGAGCTTTGCTTTCCAGTTTTTAACCAAAAAAAAAAAAAAAAAATCCCAATTATTAAAGTAAACATTATTGGAGTAGTCAGTCAAGATTTAAGTCGAGCAAGTAAAGCTGAAATTACGGTTAAAAGCGATCGATCAGTTTTTTTTTTTTTTTTTTTTTTTTTTTTTTTTTTTTTTTTTTTTTTATTGGCAAAAGGATTTATTAAGTATCAAGAAGCTCCAAAAAAAATTTAATATAAGTGAGAACTAACAAACCGCTCCAAAATATTAAGTGAATAGGTCATCCTTTCTAAACTTTGCAAGAACCTACGAGCTATAGCCAAAAAACAAAAAACAAGAACCAACATCAAATCAGTTTAGATGGCATGAAATTACCCCGCTCATGTTTTAAGTTATCAAAGAGAATAACTTAGATTTATCAAATTTGTGACTTTAGCTTCTTAAGAATCATAAGATTAGCAAGAAAAAAGTACACATAAAAGACACACTGCATTAAAATTCAAGAACGTAATATAACAAGCCAATCTGAAAACAATTACATGATATATAAATATAACAACTGCAAGATCAAGCTGGAAACCTAACCACACATTACCATCCACAACGACAAGAATTCAAAACCTAATTATAACGATTCAGCGGTGCTGATTTCTTCTCCAGACTGGTTTGTCATCCATATGATCTGGAAAATTGACTAATTTGGAACAGCTACTAATCTCTGCATAGCGTAATAGCTTCATCTCCTCATTTATCAACTTCTTCCAGTCCTTGTTTAATTGTGGCAACTCCTTCAAACATAAACCCTCGATGTTCCAAGACATGGCTTCACTCTTGCAGCTAATATCTGCCAAGCATCGCCCCTCATCTACGCAAAGATAGACCAAAGCAGGGAGACTCTCAGGACTAACCCATTTCGGCAACCTTTCGTGATTGTAACGCTTGAAATATAGCTGCTCAAGTGTTGAGGGAGGGCAGAGCATATCTAACTTGTCTAGCAGATGTTTATCTTCAGATTTTTCAACAATGTCAAAATCAATGGCTAGAATCTTGAGTTTCTTGAGTTCTGATAGAACGTTCCTTTCCTTTTCTATTATTTCACTGTCATTGCTCAACCTAATTCGTAGTACCCTTAACTCACGTAGATGTTGAAGCTCAAGAAGTCGACAGCTTCTTTTGTTTGTCTGGAGTTCCAGTCTCAATCCAGAGAGTTCTTGAAGATGAGAGAGCCTGTGCAGTCCGTGAGGTAGGTATGGAAGCTTATCGCAAGAGCCAACGTCCAACAAAACCATTTTCTTCAGATAACTAATTGAAGAACTTAGCTTGGACAAGTTGGTGCATCCACTTAAAACTAAGAGCTGAAGATTTCGGAGTTTGCCAATGGAATCTGGCACTTCTTCAAGACCCTTGGCTTCACTTAGATTCAAATATGCGAGACGCTTGAGGGAGCTAATCCATTTGAACAGATTATTTAAAGCAACCTTATCTAGCTTATTGTTAGATAAGTCTAGCGCCCTGAGTGAATGAAGTGAACTCAAATTCCTGTGGAATTGTGCATGATCTTTATTCATTAGAATCAATGCCCTGAGCTTTGGACTTTTCTTCAATGATTCAGCATCCATTTCCCTGGTGAAACCCAACCATCGAGAATCTGTGTGGAAGTTTTGTTTGCCTTCACAGTCAAAAAAGCAAAGCTTCTCATCATGTGCCATCACAAGAGTCAAATCTCGCACCAGATCATGCATTCTGCACTTGTAGATTCTTAAATTATAGCCCCGCTTCTTTACAACTTCAACCAAGCATCTCCTCACCAGCTTAGACAGGTTTTCAAAGCCTCTTTCTGTGTCCTGGATGAGACCCTCAGCTACCCACCACTGGATCAACTTTTCAGCTTCTATCTCTGAATCTTCAGGAAAAATAGAGAAGGATAAAAGACATTGCTTTAGCTCGACCGGAAGTGCCTTGTAGCTTAATTGCAGAGAAGTGATTACGTCATTCTCTTTTGTGATGCTGGGTTCACAAAAACTTTTCCAAATTCCATTCCACTCATGAAGTGAACCAGTTGATCCCAGTAAGCCTCCTATTGTCTTGATTGCCAGTGGGAGTCCCCCGCATCTAGCCACGATTTTCTTGCCCAAATCTTTAAACTTTTCAGAACAATTTTTCTCAACCTTAGCAAATGCATGCTTATAGAACAACGACCAGCTATCTGCTTCATTGAGGAATTTGGGCTTATGAACAAACGATTCATCAACTCCAATGGCATTAGCAACACCTTCGTCTCTGGTGGTGATAATAACACAACTTTGTTTGTGGCTTGATTGTGATAGAGCAGGGAAAAACTTCTTTTTCCACCAATCTAGACGCCTGTTGTCCCAGATATCATCTAGAACAATGAGACAACTTATTTCCTCCAACTGTGAAATGATTTGTTTTAGCCCATCTTCAAAGGTAGATCCAGTCTGTGAAGCTGGCTGTCTACCCAAGTTTTCTTGTAATTTCTGCAAGATATCATCCTCTTTAAATGTTTGAGAAACAGACACCCAAATTTTCTTCTGAAAATGTTTGCTTACATCATCATTATTGAAAATTAGCCTAGCAAGAGTCGTCTTTCCCAAGCCTCCCAAACCCACAATTGCAATCTTCTGAAGCTCTTTATCTGGGCAAAGAATCCAGTCATGTATCTTCTTCACATCACCTTCAAGTCCAAGTATTTCATCAGATGGATCATCGTCGCGTCTGAACTGGAACGTATCATTCCTTCGGAGGTTGTTGTCACCTCGTCGGGCTTCCTCCAAAATATCATACTGCGTCTTCATCCTTGCATTAATATCTTTTATTTTCTTGGCTGTTTGAAGATAGAAGAAGAAATTCTGAGGAAAGTATTTGGATGAGAAAAATCCCTTAGTATGATATTCTTGTCTGATTAGGCAGTCTGTCAATATATCATCTGCTTCATACATTAAATCTCTGAATCTAGCCAAGCAATCCTGTACTGTAGCCTGATTACGATTCTCTTCATTACTGATTAGTTTCTTTATGTTATCAAGTCTCTGCTTCATAGTATCGAACTCGCCTTTAAAGTCCCGTACATGTTCTGCTTCCTTGAGGACTAAGAACAATCTGTCTAGCGCAGTAGAAACCAAAGACACAGTCTCTGCCATTCTATAGTCTTACCTGTGAAATTCAGGTTTTAAGGGCTTTGTTATAAATGGGTCGTTGGAAAGAGCTAAAGAAATAGTATCATACTCTATGCTTATACAATTTTCAATAGCATTTCATGCTCTATTTTAATCAAGAAAACATCATTATGGATTATATATTTAGGTTTCTAAGTTAAAAAAAATAAAAAGAAAAAAGAAAAACATTTTCCGCAACATACATGATTTTTGTTTCATGAATGAACTCTAAACAATTCTAGATAATAGAACACTGTGTACATGGAGAATATATGTAATATAATTTCCAGAATATATATATATATATATATATATATTGAATAGGATGGTAAATTAATATTACCTGCAAGCAATGAGCATATGAAGAGGTGATGAGCAACAAGCCAAAAAATCCAGCCGAAGAGAAATTTAAGTCTATTATTGGCAGTGAGTATAGGACAATCAAAATAAGCTTTTCCTGCATTATTTATTACACAGAATGATAGAAATGAAGAGTCTTGGATAATTAATAATTGAACTACAGTGGGTCTGGACTTAAAGCTACTTTTGTCGTCATTGACTGATGATGCCTATCCATTATTGTTTCCTTTTTCTCTCTTTTTGCTTTTGTTTCCATAAATTAAATTTGTAAAGAAATTCTGGAAAAGAATAAGGTCAATGTTTGGTATGCATAATTTTTTTAAAAGATTCATTTTAGAGTTCTATTTTCATTATTAATTTAAAAAACCGTTTTCAGAACAATTTGATAATTTTAATACCATAAGATTAAAAATTCAATTTTTTTTTATTTTACAAAAATATTAAAATTTCTAATAACGTTCAAATATCAGGAGAATAAAAGAAATATTATTTAAATCAAAATCCTAATATATGAATATATGTTTCAAATTAACAGTTAATGTTTCAGACCAATTTAGCAATGGATTTTCAGACTTTATTGTATTGTAAGGTAAAACCTGCGATGAAATGAAATACTCCTTGCGTCCCATTTTGTTTGCTTATTATTCCTTTTTTGAACGTCCAAAATATTTTCAAGTTTTTTAAATTTAGATATGTAAATAATTATTTTTTTCATAATAACCTTCAATTGTTCAATAAAAAAAGGACTTTTATTAATATCTTAACGAGTTAAGGGTAAAAAAAGAGCAAAATAACTTTCGTTGACTAAATTCTTAATATGCATATTTTATCGAACCATGCAAACAAAATGTGATTGAAAGAGTATTACATATGCTACAGTTTCAATTACCTCCATATCTATTCTAGCCCAGAATATCCATGTCTTTATTTAAATATATGTTTTATATTATAGTTAATTATATATATAATTCGGTTTTTCATTCAATTATTAATTATGTGCATTGTCTCTTTTTTTTTTAATTATTAAAATTCCAAATTTCGTTAATAATCCTAATTATGGTTTGGTTAATATTTTACGATATATTATATTATACATTGAGGAAGAAATTAAGATTATCTGTATAAAGAACATCGTATGTAACTATTGAGTTATTTTGATAAAGCACCATAAACAAGAAAAATAATTGAATTTTGTTGATGCAAATTCTCTTGCTAAGAAAGGTGTTGATGCAGAGTTTGTTGCTTGGATTTGAGGTATGTTCAGCAACAGTTTTTTAATTAGCGTTTTGACTGATCAAAATATTAAACGCTATTTTTTATAATGTTAGGTAACATAGCGTTTGAACTAGCTTGTAGAGGTTAACTAGCATTTTTTTTTTTAAAAAAAAAAGTTAACTAACATTTAGCTTCTAGCGTTTTATGAAACGTTACTCAAACAGTTAACAATTAAACACTACTAAAACAATTAATAACTGCTAAAACAGTTAATTTTACCGAACAAACCTTTAATAGTCAACAAGTTTTGGAGGTTCTCTTCGCTTTTCTATTTACTTTGATAGCAAGAATTGTTATTTTTATCTCAAAATTTTTTTTTTTGCTTTCTGTTGTTGGTTGAGGTTTTTTAAAGTTTGTTGGTGTTAGGTTTTTACTCTTGGCTGTTTTGATTAAATTGTGTGTATGGGAAAGCATGTTGGCTCGGCTTAGATTACTCGCTTGCTAAGTCTTTTTTCCCTGATATTATTATAATAACATAAATTTGTTTTTGCTGTTAAAAAAAATAGTGCTCCAATTTAACATGATTAAAAGGTAAATAAGGATTTACTTTATAATATTTCGAAACAATATAAAAAGAGTAGATTCAGAATGCCTACACTGATTTTAACATTATAAAAATTCAAATAATATAAAAGAAAAATCATAACTAATACTTAATATTATAAAAAATAGTATATCTAAACAACACAACCAATAATATTTTGAATAGTAAATAACAAACAATAACAACATACAACACAAGACATTAAGATGTCCTATAATATTTTGAATAGTATTATAGTTTTTACACAAATTTTAAAATGATGTTCCCACACTTAACTGACTATTACTGATATAAAGAACTAGTAACAATACAAAGTAATCCATCCCAATCCCAATTAAGAAAAAATGGCCTAATTTAACCACTTACAATTTTGTCCTATTTTCAAAAATTCAAATGATTATATTTTAAATTTAAAATATCAGTTATAATTATATCCCACTCATTCAAACTTAGATAGGGTTGCACATGACCCATTATAATCTGACTCAACCCAAGCGATCTAACCTGACGGGTTTGAAGATATAATGGGTTGGGTTGGATGGGTCGTCTTTATAATTCACGGATTGGGTGACAGGTTCACCTAGTGAATCTGCAGACCTAACCTAACCCATATATAAATTACGCACTATTTAGTTAATTTGATTTGATTTGCAATTTTGAATATAAATACTAAATTATTCACATATTTAGTAGATATTACCTTCTATATTAGAGTATATTGTACTTTAACACATATATTATATAATTATGTTATTAAGTATTTTTAATTTTACTAGTTGTCTTTTTATTAGGAAAGTTAATTTTTCATTGTTGATTATAATTATCATGATGATAATAATGATCACGTTATGAAATTTAATTTTAATATTGTCATTGGAATATATTTCTAGTTTGTGAAATTATTGTATAATTAAGTTTTTAAGTATATTTAATTTTTTTTAGTAATATGCTTAAAGAGTTGTATTTTATTTAAAAATATTTTTATTATTATCATTTATTTAACCTGCGAGTTTATGTTGTATACCCAACTCAATCCGTTTATAACCTCACCGGTTCATGCATTTAACGGGTTGGGTTGAGTCAAAAAAATCATTGACCCGCACTTGTATTACAAGAGAAAGTCCAAGTATTTCACATCTTTCGTTTGCGGACAATAGCTTTTTATTTTTTAAAGCTACCAAAAGAGAAAGCAACATTGTTAAATCTATCTTGCGGACTTATGCATTGGCTTCAAGGCAAGCCATTAATTTTTAGGAATCGGAGATCTTTTTTAGCCTGAATGTTTCAGCCGCCTTATGAGCTTCTCTCACTTCTATCCTGGGTGTTTTTTTGCCCTTGAATCATGGCAAATACCTAGGATTGCCCTCTCTCATTGGTGGTAATAAGAAGGTTGTTTTCTCCTTTCTTAAGGATCGGGTTTGGAAAAGATTACAGATTTGGAAGTGTCAATTTTTATCCAAAGTAGGTAAGGAGATCCTTTTGAAGTCTGTCGTTCAAGCAATCCCCTCTTATTGCATGAGCATTTTTCTCCTTCTTGTGTCTTTATATACTGAATTAGAGCGAATGATGAATTCATTTTGGTGGGGTATGAAGAATTATGATTAGCGTGGGGTGCATTGGCTGTCATGGGATTGTATGTCTATGAGTAAGGAGAATAGTGGACTTGGCTTCTGTCACCTTCCAAGTGTTAATTTAGCACTCTTGGGCAAGCAAGCATCGCGTCTTATCTCTAAACTACAATCTCTGATGTCTCAGGTTTTCAAATCTAAATATTATCCGGACGGGGTTTTCCAACATGCCATCTTAGGGCATAATCAAAAGTTATGTTTGGAGGGGTTTGCTTGCTTCTCAGAATCTTATTAATGCTAGAGCTTGGCGGAGGGTAGGTGATGGTAGTTTTATCGGTGTATGGGATTCTCCTTTGTTAGACAATGCTGATTCTTTTTGAGTCACTTCTATTGTTGTGAATGGATATGAAAATTTGCTTATAAAAGACCTGATAGTTGATGGACATCGTTGGGATTAGGAGCTGATTCGCACATTGTTTCTGCCTGCAGAGGGTACTTTGGTTCAATAGATTCCATTGTCAAGGCATAGTGTCCCTGATGTTTTAATTTGGCATTGGTCCTCTAAAGGTAATTACACAGTGAGGCCAGCTTACAAGGTTGCGATTCGGTTGAATATGGTGTAGGAAACCATTCCAAACTTTAATATGTGGAGGAATCTATGGGGGCTAGATGTTTCCAGTAAGATTATTCATTTTCTGTGGCAGTGCTATAGGAACATTTTACTAGCAAAGGCTCGGCTGATTCAATGGGGAGTTTCTCTTGATGAGACTAACTGGTTTTTATCAGCAAAGACTTTTCATAGTCATGTCTAAGGAATGAGAGTTAAAATAATAGATGCATGGTTATGAGTCTAAGTGGGACATTGATAGAGATATACTATTAACCATGCAAATGTAATGATATAGTTTTGATATTTTTCTTAGGACAATTATTTCTATGCATTTAATTGAAGATTTGCATTAAAAAAATAAAATTTTCAGCATATTTTATGATAATAGTGTTAGTACATTTTGTATATATCTAACTAGACCAAGTAGAGGATGATTGTTTTATACTGACTATTAAAGTAGATTCTTTAGGACATTAGAAACAAGAATTATATTCTTAATTTTGATTTAATTAATATGAGCAAATACATTATTTTGTGCTTTAATTCATGAAAGAGTGGGTTTTCATTTATCGGGACAACAATTCTCAGTGAGTTGGGCAAACACGACTTGTATTTGTGAAATATTAATTAATAACAGAATTCATGTCTCGGTTTAAAGAATGATGATATATTTTAAGTAAGTTTATAAGGTTTTATTGTGTAAATCCTATGGGTAGATTTTTAATCCAACACATGAAATAAGTTAAGTGACAATCTTAAAAATTAAAATTGTTATTTAAATAAATTGTCAGTGATTTATTTTATTTGACAAGCCTATGTAATCTTTACATGGGGAACATAAATTATTATGTTATGGAAAGTTAAATTAATAAGGAGATCAATCATGAATTTTTAGTGAAATAATTTATGATTAATTATAATAATAATATATTGGTCCTATATGGATTCTTATTATAATTTATAGCCTTATTAATTTATTCCTACGGTCCCTGTTATGCATTAATTATTTGGACTGTACGTGGTTCATGTATTTTAAATAATTAAAAGATTAATTTTTTAATTAAAATTTTATTTATTAATTTTAATTAAAAAAATATAGTCTGTTTTATTTAAAATATTAATCGTGTGGGTAACAGAACGATGAATCTTATCGTAGACTTTTCACGTGGATAAGAGAAGTTATTGGTTGCTGAATACATGCTTGAGATAGTAGCGTATTTAGAGAAAAACTTAGGACGACCTCAAGAATTAGACGTACTGTATTTTCTGCCCACTCAGAAAAATAAAATTCATATAATCAATTAAGATATCACAGCAAAAGACTATAAGGTGACTTGAAGATATTTAGAAAGAGCACTGGCGAACGATTCTGCACTACAATAGGTTAGTTCTTGTGTGATTTGTGTTTTGATTTACTTTTGTACTTGTTTCAATCTTGAGTTGTTTTTACGACATAATTCATGGCTCCCATCAATTCAATGGTGTTCCCAACACTAGTGCCTTCTCTTCTTGATTACATCAAATATATCTTGTTTTCTTTCTGTTTACTCATATTCTTGTTGCTTTACATTCAAATAGTTTAGATTCCACAAATTTTTCAGTTAATTGCTAAACAATACATCTTGAATTTAAAGCTAATACTCAGTCCCTAATCCCTGAGGACAATATCTTTATATATACTACTTGCATGATGCGTACACTTGCTGAATCGCTAACACACCACAAACTTCCTCTTAAATCGAAAAGGTCTTACTTTTTTTTACTCTATGGACTGTCAATGCCTAATATAATATCCATGCTCCAGAATCAGTAATGGCAGAAGAAAAATTAAAATTATGAAGTTTCAATATCAGTCTGGAAAGTTCTTGATCGATTGATTTTACTTGATTTATCATCTAATTTAAATAGCAAAACAATTCTTCGAAATCCATCTACTAGAGAAACTAGCGTGACCCAAAATCCACTTTTTGATCCTGGTTGGACCAACTGGAAACATGGATTTGGGTATGATTCCTTAGCTGATGATTATAAATTGCTGAGAATTTCTTACTCTGGAAAGGAAATCATGTCTGAAGAAGAAGCAGATTTCATCTTCAAAATCTTTACCCTTAAAACTAATTCTTGGAAAACAATCAATCAAGACTACCCATGTAAAGGCTATATATGTTGGCTTATCTTGCTCGTCAATCTTATTCCTGAATAGAGAGCACTTTAGCGGGTAGTGATGGGGTTTAATTATGTTTGGTGTAGTTTAAGCTTCCATCAATACATCTATATGTATGGCGTTTGGGTACGACATTTCGGAAACGGGATACAAGAGAATAACCCACGTTTTAAGTAGCACTAGAAAGATTGAATATTGTTAATTGGATGTCTGCACATTCAAATTTATTTACTAAATATTTATAGATACAACTTGGAATTTCTAGCAAAATCTCATAATCTAACACTAGGATTTTGCTTGATGACTCCTAACTTTGTTCTTAGTCTCCATGCCATGCTCTCTTTTGTCATTATATCAAAACGTTGAGCTAGAATCACAATTAACATGCTTTTTATTATTTTTATTGAATTGATATATTGATATGGTTTTTTAAAAATAATTAATTTTGATTTGATATTATAAATATTCTAAAAGAACTCTTATGAATTTCCTATTTTATTAGACTCTATTTTTTAGACCAGCTTTATATATTTTTAATATATATATCAAAGATGTACAAAATATGGAGAAATAAACAAAAAAAAAAAAATGGGGAAGATTTACGTATATAGCTCACTGTACACCAAACGTGAGCATCGACAATAACAATTTAAAAAAAAAAAAAATCTTTTTTTGATTAACTTGGTATATAAGACCATCCATATATTGGGTATAGGCAAGAAATTTTCAATATATATATATATATATATATAATAAATTTAAAAAAAAAATACATTGTCTTTTTTGTTTTTGAAAGGAAAGTATATTGTCTATATATCTATTAAATTTTTAAGAAAGTAACATATATATAATTATATTTATTTATGAGGTAAAACAATAAATAAACTATTTGTTAATTAAATAATTAATGTTTGTTCGGGAAAAGAAATTCAACCTCATTAGGATTTCATATCCTAATCTTAACCCAACTCCTTTTACTTGAGACATCATACATATTTAAGCAATCAACAGTACATCCATTCTTCTGCTCAAAAGAGAATTTCCCATGTAAAATTATATGGAAAAGCTCCAACTAGCAAATCACTGTTTTCCCACTGAAATTATTGAATAGATACTCTTGAAATTACCCATTAAGTCTGTGCTGCGATTTAAGTCTGTATCGAAACAATGGCAATCTCTGATTTAAGATCATCGTTTCATCCAATTAATCCTCAACCAAAACCGCTACAAACTTCTCCTTCCATCAGAAAGGACTCTCTCTTTCTACTCCATAGACCTCGAATCACTCTTGTCAACACATGAAAATTCTGATGCTCCAGCATCAGTCATAGCAGAAGAAAAATTAAAATTAACAAATTTTTATGTAATCGTCGAAGGTTCTTGTGATGGATTGGTTTTACTTTATTTATCATCTAATTTAACTAACAAAACAATTCTTTGGAATCCATCTATCAGAGAAACCAGAGTGATTCCAAACCCGCCTGTTGATTCTGGTTGGACCAAATGGAAACAAGGATTTGGGTATGATTCTTCTGCTGATGATTACAAACTGCTGAGAATTTATTTCCTGACGAAGGAAATCACATCTGAAGAAGAAGAAGAAGAAGAAGAAGAAGAAGATTTCACCTTGGGAATATTTTCACTTAGAACTAATTCTTGGAACACAATTGATCAAGATTATCCATACAAAGGCTACGGTGGCTTATCTTACATGTGAATCTTATTCCTGAATGGAGCAATTCACTGGGTAGTTAAAAACAGAATATCAGGTTCAGGCGCAATAATCTCTTATGATTTATCAGACAACAAGTTTCAGAAACATTGTTGCCTAGTCAGATGAGTCTAGATTTACTGTAGTTAGTGGAAATTGATGGAAATTTATGTTTGCATGAAACCACTCGTTCAAGAACTATAATTTGGGAAATCAAGGACAAGGAATGTAGTGTAAGGACAGAAATTATGTTTCCTTTATATTGGTCAAGATTTCGTTCATTCATCAATGGCAAACTTGTCTTGCAAAGGTTTTCACAAAAGAAGCTTTATTTTTGCAATTTGGAAGAACATTCATACAAGGAAGTGACTCTGGCTGGCAGCTTTTTCATCTACTATGATAGAACCACTTATGTGGAGTGTTTGATATCTCCCAATTATTATTTATACCCAAACTGATTTTATATAGCTGATTCTTTTTTAGTCCCCTCAATGTTTTCTTTCTAGGTAGTCCTTTTGCACCTATTTGGTTACAATGTTAACATATTAACTAGTTTCCAAATATATATATCTATATTGGTTACAATGTAACTTATAAACTTATCTGTGTAGGATTATATAATACTGTTGATAGCTATTTGCTCGCCTCTGTTATTTTAGCTATCTAGAAAGAAAGATGTACGATTAAATTTATCCATCACAAGCTTTGCGTCTAATAACAACAATATGTGTTCATAATAAATGGCATACAAACTTCACCCCATACCAATCCCAACATAAAACAAATTTAACACACATTACAATCAACAAGCATTCCAATCGTCCTGCTATGCCAGCACCATCGCAAGTAAAAAAATACCTGATCAATCTGAAAAGCGCCTCCATGTTCTCGGGTCATTCTGCACAGACCAGGGAAAATTGTATAACTGGGGACAATGGCTAACCTCTGCATACCGCAATAAACGCATCTTCCGCAGCAAATCATTCCATTCCATCTGCAAATATGGCAAACTCCTCAAACACAAACCCTCCAAGCTCCAATAAGTATCCCCATCAGTTTCAGCGCTCGAGCTGATATCAACAAGGCCTCCATCCTCTATGCAAAGATATTCCAAATTATGGAGACGATCAGGATTTACCCATTTTGGCAAAGTTTCATGACGGTAACGCCTGATATACAACTCTTTAAGCATTGGCGGAGGGCAAAGCCTGTCTAGTATGTCTTTCATGTGTTCACAATTTTCAGCGTCAATGCCTAGAATCTTAAGTTTTTGAAGATTTGACAAGACATTAAATTCATCTGCAGTTATTTCACTATGGTTATTCAAAATCATTCGTAGTACCCTTAATTGGCGTAGTTCTCCAAGCTCAAGAAGTCGACAGCTTGTTGAGTTACGCGGGCGTGCCAGTCTCACTCCAGATAGTTCTTGAAGCTGCGAAAGGTTTAGTAGTCCATGAGGAAGGTAAGGAAGAGAGACGCAAGAGCTTACATCCAAGAGTAACAAATGCTTTAGACTAGTGATTGAAGGGCTTAGTTTTGATAGATTAGTGCATCCGGTTAAAACCAAGAGCTGGAGGTTTTGGAGTTTGCGAATGGAAGATGGCAACTCTTGCAAGCCTTGGGCTCCACTTAGATTTAAATATGCAAGGCGTTTGAGGGAGCTGATCCAAGTCAGTAGATTCTGTAAAGCAAGTGTGTCGTCTAACTTACTGTTGGACAAGTCCAGCACTCTAAGTGAACTTAGTGAACCCAAATTCCTATCAGAGAAAGCTTGATTGCTAATTAGCAATAAAGCCCTCAGCTTGGGACATCTTTGCAATGATTTTGGACCCATTTCACTTGTGAAACCCAACCACCGAGAATTGGGCATGAATTCTTGCTGGCCCTGGTTGTTGAAGCTGCAAATTCTCTCTTCTTCTGCCATCAAAATTGTTAAATCTCGCACCATATTATGCATTTTAGCACTGTACACTCTTCCATCATATCCTCGCTTCTGGACAACTTCAACAAGGCACCTGTTTACCAATTCTGATAGACATTCAGAGCCCATTTCCATTGCTGTTTTCGAGAGACTGTCTCGGATGAAACCCTCTCCAATCCACCAGCAGATTAAGTTCCAAGCTGTTATCTCAAAATCTTGAGGGTATATTGACAAACACAGTAGACATCTCTTTAGAGTAGCTGGAAGTTCCTTATAGCTCAATCGCAGAGAATTCATTGCAATAGAATTCTCTTTTGTGATATTCGGTTCACAAAATCTTTTGAAGATTGCATGCCACTCTGTAAGACTATCAGTTGATCCTAGTAAAGCTCCTATAGTCTTGATAGCTAATGGAAGTCCTCCACATTGATGCAGGATTTTCCTGCCCAGAAATTCGAACTCCCCGTAACCTTCATTATTTTTCTTACCAAATGCAAACTTGGAAAACAACGACCAGCTTTCCTCGTCATCGAGAAGCTTCGGTTGATGGATTCTTTCAGCTCCGATACCAATAGTATAAGCAACATCTTGGTTTCTGGTGGTGATGATAATGCAAGTTCCTTTGGAAGCCGATCGTTGTAGCTGAGAGAAAAAACTCATCCACCATTCAACACCTGTATCCCATATATCATCCAGAATAATAAGACAGGTTTGCTCTTTCAATAAATGAAAAATAATGTCTAATATATATTTTCCACGTGATGTTTCTCCCAGTTGTTCTAATATGCTTCTCAAGATCGCATCCACCGTAAAATTTTGAGAAACTGACACCCATATGGACCGATCAAAATGACAACGTATATCACGATCATTAAAAATGAGCCTGGCAATTGTGGTTTTTCCCAAGCCTCCCATCCCAACAATCCCCATCATCTGAAGGTTGCGGTAGCTTGGGCTAAAAATCCATTCTTTTATCTTTTCCACGTCTCTTTGAACTCCAACAACTGTTTCCTCGGATAAATCGTATTCCAATCTGCTAAACCTGTCAATATCACCTTCATAACTAATGTTTCTTGTCGCGTTCAGATAGGTCTTCAAAATTTCCTCCACCTTCACCAACCTTGTATTAATATCCTTCAATTTCTTGTGTGTTTGAAGGCGGAAAGACAAACCCGGAAGAGAAAATTTGGAGCAGAGTCCAGTTTTGCGATATTTTTCTCTGATTAGGCAATCTGTCAATATATCATCTGTCTCATACAGGAGTTCTCTAAGAGCATCCAAGGTGTTAAGTAATATTTCCTTCTTTTGGTATTCATCTTCTTCTAGAAACACCTGAATAAGTTGAAGCCTTGACCTCATGACCTCTAGCTCGCGTAGAAAGTCAAATGCATACTGAGTTTCATAGCAAAGGGCTGCGGAAATTTGCTTCGTCAAGTCCAAAATCAGTCCATTTACAATTGCCATAGTGTTGACTGTGGACTGTATATTTTACCTGCAAATAGAAGTTCATATTTTAGAGCTTAGAGGGTATCCTTGGCCAATATGCAAAGGCTGTGTTTGGATAGATTGCAAATGCAATTACATAAAATAAATACTTTATAAGGTTGTTTCTGCACTAGCCATTTGTGAGTCATTAAATTTAAAATTATATTCTCTCCATTCTCAATAAACTATTCAATTTGTCTGAGTTATATTACTGAATGAATTAATTATAATATCTACATTTGCAATATACAAACACTAAATTTAATTTTTCATTAATTACCATTGATCATATACAAATAGTAAAAATGAAAAAATATTTATTATTTGTTAAATCCAGAAATGTGACAAGTACGTGGGAACATAATACTTTATCAAATGTTACAAGTATTTAAAAATATAAACCCTTTCAATATGTGATAAGTATTTAGAAATAGATGATATATATATATTAAGTATAGTACTTTCATTAATTATGTTTCTGTTAACAAAAGTGAATAGATTGATCACGACATTAGAAGAGTTCATTTATGCAATATAATAGAAACCAAAATATAATAGAACTCTTGTTGCCCACCTACAAAAGTTCATTTATGCAATATTCTAGCATTTTTAATTTTTATATGTAAAACATTGATATGATGAATATTAGTATAACTTTTAAAATAATAATTTTATATTTTTCAACTATCGAGCAAGTGTTAATAAAGTTTATATTTCTTCCGTCTCATTTTATTTGCATGATTTGACAAAACATACATATTAAGAATTTATTCAATAAAAGTTGTTTTGTCATTTCATACCCTTAACTAATTAAAATAGTAATAAAAGTCATTCACTTAATGAATAATCATAAAGGTTATTATGGAAAAAATAATTGTCTACGTTTCTAAATTTAGAAGTCTTGTAAATATTTTGAGACATCAAAAAAATGAATAACAAGCAAACAAAATGAGACAGAGGAAATATTATAATTTGGAGCATTCGTAGATAAATTTTGCGAGTTAAAATATTTATTAAATGTAATTTTATTTTTTGAATTGTGGTGTTCAATGCATATTTCAACCAAATCAAACATTTAATGGCAGTTTAGTTTGATTTGGTTGGATTTGACAATTGGAAGGTTTGAAAGAAGATAAATTAAACTTCATACTATAAATACGGGAAGCAAATTAATACAAACTATACTATAAATACATTTCCGTTTAAAAATTAATATAGGCATAATTTAGTCAAATATTATTATTCTTTTTTTCAAAATTGAGGTTATCCAATGATTTTTTTAATTCTTTTTTATTCTGAAGTTATGATATTTATAAATCAAAATGGATTCACGTGTCGTGTTCACGTTAGATTGACTTCATATAGTGAGAGAAGTTCGTTCAACATAAACATAAACATGATATATTCATTGTATCAAATACTTGAACCCTCACACATCATAAAACTGCAAAAAACTCTTAAAACTTGATCATGATCAAAATTTAAAACAGAGCAGTCAAATTCATGACCCATCTATAACTGTAATAACTGCACATACCAAATTGTTCTCTATTGAGTCCAACAAATATGGAAAATACTTGAAATTAACTCCTGAAAAACAATAGAAAATGAAAATAGAAGTAAGCATGAAAATTAAAAGAAGGATTGGAGAGGAATATATACATACATTAATATGCATCAATCACCTAGAAAGAGCAGATTTGGAACTGGCCTCAAACATATAGAGTAAGCTATTTAAGAGCAAAAGGAAAAATTTTACAAGTGTTGAGAAGAAATTTTTTTCAGAGTTTAGCCCATCTTCCTAACCTATTGCGCAAGAGGAAGAAAGCATATGGGAATTTCTCTGAAGCAAAGTTATGGTGTCTAGTTTTGGAAGTAAACCACTTTTCTTCTCATTGGCTGATGGGTTTGAAAGATAAATATAGAGGACAAAAACTGTCGATGCATAATTGCTTTGATTTTGCCTTGATAAATACTTACTTATAATTATACTTAATCTCTATTTATTTTTAAAAAAATATTTTTTTTGAAAAATATTTTTAAATAATTTATTTTTCGTTGTTTGGTTACATATTAAAAATTAGTTTAAAATATTAAAATTTTAACTTATAATATCATAATAATAATAAGAATATAAATTTCGTATTTTAAAAATTTTATTATTAAATATGAGAATAATGCACAAAAATAATATATTATGAAAGTTATCGGTGACCGGTGGCAGTGGCGGTGGCTGGTAGCGAATTATGAATTGTGGTAATGGCTACCGATGATTAATAAATAAAAAAAAATATGGATTTACAAGGTTATAACAAGTTTGTCAAGTCCCAGAAAATATTTTACGCTCTTGGGAAGTCAGTTTCCTTAAAAATTACTTAATTTTCTTTTGACTATGAAAATATTTTCCGTTGACTTATTTTTTTACCTCAAACAATGAAAAATTGTGAAAAATATTTTCTTACAAGTTATTTTACGGAAACAAACAGAGCGTAAATACTTTAATAACTTGCAAAATTATTCTACTGTATATAAAATTAAATCGGTTAAAAAATATGAAAATTATTATTTAAATATTTTATTAATACATATCAAGTAAATATTTTGCATATAAATGTCAAAAACATCAAAACAAATTATTATTGCTAATATAAAAAATGTACACTGTCATCAAAATTTATATCTGTAAGAGTAAATTTTTTATGCCATAAGATTTTTTCCATAAAGTGCAGAGATAAATTTTTACATTAGGTCGGATAAAAGCGAATAAATATGGTCCTGTGTAGGTTGGGCACAGTAAGGTTGAATAGACTGAACTTTTTAAATTTGATTTTTAAATTATTTGATTTGTTCTTGATTTTTATAAAAAAAATTAATTAAACTTCATTTGAATCTTAAAAAAACAAAGAAAAAAACTGAAAATATAAATGGAATCAAAACAAATTTAATTATTAGTTAATTAAATCAAAGTGGTGCTTCCTATAGGATTTTTTTTTTTTTTAAATCTTTATCTTCCTTTAAAGATAAGATTCCAATGAAAAGCAAATAGAACATAGAAAAATTGGACAGACCATTAGTTAATTGACTCAATAATGGAGTGTCCATATATAAATATACATTTTAAGAGAATAAAAAATTCCTAACTCCAGTAAAGCTTTGATCCTTACAATAATTCTTCTTCCTTTAACAAATAAATAAATAATTCTTCTTCCTTTGGATTGTTGACAGACAGGCCTGATAATTGCATCTCCACTTTCATATTTTTTATAGTTCTTTCTTTATCAAGTTCAAAGTGAATATATTCAAAGATACAAAGAAACATCTGTTAGCTTTAAGTCATCCAATTAATCATCTCCACCGTACATTCTTCTATATCTATTTTATTTCAATTTTAATTAATTGCATAAAATTGCAATTATTTCTTATTTCAATAAAATAGTTAAGATCAAAAATTATTATCTTTGTCATAAAAAAGGTCATGCTGATTACAATAAATACAATAACAAAAAATTATATTATCGGCAGACTGAATCCACAAAATTTATGTCATGTAGGAGAAGACCATCATGAACTGAACCGCAAAAATTGAAAAAAGAAACTAACTTTTTCTTAAAATCGGACAATGCCGAAGTAAGTTTAGAAATCAAACCAAACCGGTTGGTTCGGTCAAATGATTCAATTTTATTCAAAAAATAGTTATTCTATAATAACCAAGACTAAAAATAAAATAACTGAACTAAAATTGAAAATAATTTAATTTGATTCGGCTTTCGATTTGTTTCAAAGTTTGCTCACTCTAATCCCCAAACACCCTAACAATTTTTCCAAATAGTCCGGACCTGATAAAAAATTTATGACCCTTAGGATTACTAATGCTATATTAGAGAAATAATGATGATAAATAAATTAAAGCATGAATAGTTGCAAGTATCTTGTACCAAACTAGTCAAGTTTCTGCAAAATAAGACAATTCCAAGGATGAAATTTAAATTTTCTTGGCAAATAGTTAAGACCCCCTTCAAAAAGTTGTATAGAACACTAGCAATTTTTGCTTTGAATTTGTGCCTTTCGCGGTATAACAAAGTAAACTTGAAGTCACATCCGAGAGGTGAGATAGGATGGCATAGATTCCTTCATTTTTAATGAGAGTTTTCGAGTTTGAGAATTAGATATGGAGTCCTTTAAACATTCGAGAGAGAACGCATTGTCTCTTTTTATGGACTTAACGGACCAATGAGATTCGGCCACCAGAAAATTAAAAAAAAATAAATAAAAATAAAAATTGAAGTCGTCATGGTGTAAAGCCAAGCTTTTATACTAGAAGACATAAACATACATGCGAAATACTATATTTGAACAATAACTTTTCAATTAATTTATTATAAAATTAAATATCTGGATTTAGGCTCAATTCCAACCCTACAAATAAAAATCGTCTAAAAGTTTTCTAAAGATTCAGTTTACAGGACTTGGCTTGGCTTAGAAGGACGAAGTCTTATCTAGATGTCTAAGGAAAACCTGCAAACCAAGATTGTGAACGAAACAAAATCATAGTGCTCAATGAGGTGCTAGCTTATAGTGTTAGCTTACCCTTCAATAAAGCCCAAATCGGATATTCACAAGAATAATTAGACTAATATACCATGTTGCACGGAAACAGAAATGATAGGAATGAATTGATATTTAAAATATAATTTTACATAAAAAAATAATATTTTATATAGGAAAATCGATACACGGAAATGTACGTTTCTAAAACGTGAAAACATCCATAACTAGAAATTTCCCTACATCATTGGGAGGCCTTTCGAGTTGTGGGGTAAGTCATTTCCCAAGAACAAAATCTTGAGATCAAAAAGAATTTTAATCTAGGATTTTCTTGAAATGTAAAGATTACTTGGAATATAATTACATAAAATTATTAACATTAGTGTATTATATGGACATATGTATGTTTGTATATCATTGTTCTTGGCAAAGCAAAGGGAGTGGGAGACCTACTGATAATCCTGCAAGAATAAAATGAAATTGCCAGCAAGAGCCACTTCAATTACATGGGCAAACGAAGAGAATTGTAATAATGTTTTTCGTAGAAAGCTTTAGACTTATGTAACAAATCTCAGGAAAAGTTAACAACATTACAATCAATTCACTAATTATGGAACAACCAATAATCTCCACATATATAACTTAACAATTATTATTTAATTGTGAATTCTCCACTTTCCAAGTGCTGCCACTACTGGTGCAGATACGAACCATTGTTCCATCGTCAACATGGTAATATTTCAAGTTAGGGAGATTCTCAGGACTAATCCAGTTGGGCAACCTTTCATGGCAATATCTCCTGAGGTACAACTGCTCAAGTGCTGGGGGAGGGGAAAGCGGATCGAGAAACTCTAGCATACTTTTCCCTTTTGCATTTTCAGAATCAAAATCAATAGCTAGTAGCTTAAGTTTTTTAAGCTTTGATAGAACAATCTCTTCCTCTACAGTTATTTCACTATCTTCATTCAGATGAATTTGCAATACCCTTAACTCACCTAGTTCACTAAGCTCAGAAAATGAACACCATTTTTTGTTAGTCTGACTTACGAGTCTTAATCCAGACAGTTCTTGTAACTGGGAGAGCTTATATCCCAGTCCGCGAGGTAGGTTTCGAATCCTCTCGCAAGAGCTTAAGTCCAACACTAGCAACTTCTTTAGACAAGTGATTGAAGAGCTCACTTTTGATAGATTAGTGCATCCACTTAAAATCAATAGCTGAAGGTTATGGGCTTTGGAAATCGAATCTGGCACTTCTTGAAGGCCTTCTGATCCACTCAGATTTAGATAGGCGAGGCGTTTGAGTGAACTAATCCAATTCAGGAGGTTCTTTAAAGCATTAGTGTCTAACTTGTTGTTAGACAAGTCCAATGCCCTGAGAGAATGAAGTGAAGCCAAATTTTTGTCCAAAGGAACACATTCGCTACTCATTAGCAACAATGCCCGAAGCTTTGGACTTTTTTTTAATGATTTGGCGTCCATTTCACTTCTGAAACCTAACCATCTGGAGGTTTCAGTCAATTCTTGTATTCCTACATCATTGAAAGAGCAGTGTTTCTCATCTTTTGCCATCACAAGTGTCAAATCTCGTACCAGGTCGTGCATTTTGCACTTGTAGACTCTTCCATCACAGCCTCGCCTCTGGACAATCTCAACTAGGCATCTTCTCACTAGCTTAGACAAGCATTCGAACCCCATTTCTACTGCAGTTTTCGAGCCTTCACCCTCCACAAGACTCTCTCCAACCCACCAATGGATTAACTTTTCAGCTTCAATCTCAAAGTCTTCAGGATAAATAGAGAAACATAACAAGCACTGCTTTAGCTGATAAGGGAGTGCCTTGTAGCTCAGTAGCAGAGATGCCATTACAACATCATTTTCTTTCGTAATGTTGGGATTACAAAAACTTTTCCAAGTTTCATCCCACTTATGGTAAGAATCAGTTGATCCCAATAACCCTCCTATTGTCTTTATAGCCAATGGAAGACCCTTACATTTAGCCACTATTTGATTGCCTAATGCCTCGAAACTTTGCAGAGAGCTTTTGTCGATCTTCTTAACAAATGCATGCCTACAAAACAATGACCAGCTATCTATTTCACTAAGGAATTTTAGCTTATGGACTCGCGAATCTTCAACTCCGATAGCAGATACAACTTCTTCATCTCTTGTTGTGATAATAAAGCAACTTCTTTTATGAGCTTTTTCAGAAAAACAAGAGAAAAGTGTCTTCCACCAACTGAAATTCTTGTTTTCCCAAATATCATCAAGAATTATGAGACAAGATTCTTCTTTCAACCGTTTAAAAATAGGATCTAAAGGTTCTTTACACTGTGTTTCTCCTAATTGTTGTAAAATGCTCTTCAAAATCTCCTCCTTTTCAAAAGTTTGTGAAACTGAAATCCAAATCTTCTTCTTGAAATGATCATTTATCTCTTCATCTTTATAAATTAGCTTGGCAATAGTGGTTTTTCCCAAGCCTCCCATCCCCACGATTCCAATCTTTTCAAGCACATAATCTTCTCGACAAATCCATCCTTTCAACTTCTCCAAATCACTGTCAAGTCCGATTGTATCATCAGATGAGTCATAATTCCATTTAAACAAATCTGTTTTAACCCTGTTGAGGATGCTGCTCCTTTGCAGTCCCAAACGATCATTTAAAATATCAAATCTCGCCTTAATCCTTCGATTAACATGCAATATTTTCTTGCTTGTTCGAAGGTGGAAGAAGAAATTCTGAGGAAAACAATTGTACATTTGATATTCTTTCCTGACTAGACAGTCTGTTAATATGTCTTCTGCTTCATACATTAGTTCTCTGAATTTAGGCAAGTCTTGGATAAGTTGTTGGTTGCAATTATCACTGTTTGCAAGTAGTTTCTTTATACTATCTACTCTTTGCTCCATAAACTCCAATTGGCTTTCAAAGTCACGTGCAATTTCAACTTCCTTCATAAGACCTGCAAAAGCTTGCTCCAACACAACAGAAGCCACAGGATCTGGAACTGGAATAGCCATTGTCTCTTGTCTCTAAACCTTACCTGTCAATTTTTTTTTTTTTTTAATTTTTTTTTTTACGTATAGTGCTTTAAAAATTGTGAAAAACTTCAAGTTTTTTTTGCCGTATTAATATCAGTTCTATGTAGTATTATATATTATTGTTGAAACATTGAAGAATAAAAATATTATATCAAAATGCTACCAATGGCTGGTAAAAAACGTCTAAACAATAATTCTTGAGTTGGGAATAATTTTTTCATTATCTTTAACGCATTTTCTTGAAAACTAATTATAACTCACCAAGTTAACCCTTCATGAAAAACAGTTTTCATGGTAAAAATTACTCACATCCATAAATTTGAATTAAAAATGAAAATTTTTACCTTCTAGGGATGAGATGGGAGGGCAGAAATCTCTTCTCACTTGAGCAAAGGTCTCGAGTTTACGCTTCTGCAACGTCGTCTCTTTAACACTCTCCCTAGAGCACTTATGCGAATTAGGATTAGTAGGGTTAGCGGGCTTCGATTAAAAATCAAACATGAAACTCTGTGCAATATCATCTTTAGATGATGAAATTAGAACAACAATATATAATTAAAAGAAAACAAAAATTAATTGTTGCCACTTTCTAATGTAATTTGATATATAGAGAACACATGCATTAAATTATCAAATCCTGGTTTTTCTTAAAAAAAATAAAGAAGAAGAAAAGAAAATAGAAAGGAAAGATGAGAGAGGACACAAAATTTTATAAGTACCTGTCCTGTACTGAGTTTATATGTTTAACATAAGCCGCAAGTTGTAACAAGGATTCAAGCAGTGAGCTTCCAGCAGGAACTCAGAAGAACAAAGATGTAAATGATTTACTGATATAATTCAAAATGATCTTCTTAGACCAAGAGGTTCCTGTTAATCTCTTTGTTTATGAATTAATCAGAGTGACTTTGGAGTTGAAGTTACTTTCTCAAGTCATTGGCTTCTGGCTACCAAGGCAAGTAGGACAAAATAAACAATTGGTGTTGCCATTAGATGCTTTATAAACTTTTTTTTTTTTCCTTTTTTTGCTTACATTATTGAACGACAGGACGTGATTCTTCATCTTTCTCTTTTCTATTTTTTATTTTTATTATAAAATTTTTTTATTTTTATTATAAAATGAATAGATGTAACTCACTCTTCAAAAATTAGAAAAAAAAAATCCAAATCTTATATTTTAAATAAAAATCTCATCCCCTCGCGCCAAAATATAAACATCTAGAGCGTGAAATTTACATGTCCGATATTAAAGCATGGTAGGATCAAATCATACAAGTAGAAATGGCCACGGTTCCGGAACCGACGGTTCCGGTTCCGGAACTGGCGGTTCCGGTTCCAGAAAAGCTGGAACCGGAACCGAACCGAAATGGTCCGGTTCCGGTTCCGAACCGTCCGGTTCCGGTTCCGGTTCCGATCCGATTACAAAACCGACGGTTCCGATTGGTTTTCCGGCGAATCGCATAATTTTAAATTTTAAATTTTGGATACCGGTTTAAAAAAAAAATTTATATGAACATAAAAAATTAAAAAATACAGTTAAAAAATTATAAAATATGAAGACCGGTTAAAAAAAAAATTATTTGAACATAAAAAATTAAAAAATACACCTAAAAAATTAAAAAATACTTCAATTAAATTTATTTTTTTAAAGACTTGAATTGTTGAGTGTTGAACATAATGATTTTTTTTAAAAAAATTTTGAACTGAATTTTTTTTTTTTTAAGTTTGAACAAAATTAAAAAAAAAAAAAATGGGCTTGAACTTAATTTTTTTTTTTGTTTAAAAAAAAAATTAAGTTGCCTACGTATCCTCTTGGGGTTTAGATGAATCAAAGCCCACGTAGTTCTTACTTACCTTATATCAATTTCACTCCTTTTACCTTAATCGCTATTTGCACCACCGGTTGATGTTTCCGTTGAGGACCCATCGTATAAATCAAATAAATCTTCATTTTCGTTTGGATTTTCTTGGGCTCTTAGTTCGGCTTTGGTCCAATCATCCACGCACGCTTGTGCTTCTAATGAATCGGGTGTCATACGAGATCGTGTTTCATCAAGTATGTTACCTCCTTGACTAAAAGCTTGTTCAACCGCAACAGTGGAGACCGGAGCTGTTAAAATTTGTTTTGCAAGTAAAGAAAGAATTAGAAAAGTATTTGCGTGACGACTCCACCAATCTAAAATTAGAAAATCTGCATCTGCATAATTATCACCAAACTCAAAAGAAGTTGTTAGATAATTGTCAAATTCAGAAATAGAACTGGATTCCCTTGTTCTTTTTTGTCTTTGCAATAAAACTTGTTGAGCAACATCAACACCACTTACCCTTTGTGTTGAAAATTGTGGAATATTAGATTGAGAAAAAGTAGAAATAGAAGTAGATGAACTAAAAACTTGAACAAATTCATTATATAATTGCATAATATTTTGTTTAACTTCATGCACTAATACATTTATATTAACATTATCTTCTATATCAAGATTTAATACGTCATAATAAATAGTCAAATAATCACATAAAATATCTATTCTACATCTAGGATCAAATACAATAGCAACAAGATAAAGAGGTGGTATATTTTTAAAATAAGATAACCATTTTTTTTCATTGAAAAAATACAATCTTTTAATAAATCATCATTTTGAAATTCTTGTAGTGCAGTAACAATATTAATACACATAGGTAAAAATAAATTAGATGTGGGATAATAAACTCCACTAAATTTATAGGTAGCATCATTAAAAATTTTTAAAATATCTAAAATTTTTGCACAAATCTCCCAATTTTGTGGATATAAATTAATATCCTCAATATTATTAGTAACAAAAAAACATAATAATTCTTTATAAGAAAAAGACTCGTTTAGTAATTCATATGTTGAATTCCAACGAGTTGGGACATCCCTTGGAAAACGTTTTGGTCTTTTATTATTTTCTTTACAAAATTTAGCCCAACTTTTCATCACTTGGGGATGTGTCCATAAATATGAAATTGCTTTTTTAATTGGAGAAATAAAAGAATCAAGAATTTTCAAACCATCTTGTACACATAAATTTAAAACATGGCATGCACATCTTATATGAAAAAATTTACCACCAATATTTGGTTCACAAATTTTTTTAAGTTCAATAATTGATCTAATATTTGCAGAAGCATTATCAAATGAAATAGAAAAAATTTTTTTTGTCAACCTATATTCATCTAAAATTGAAACAATTACTCTATAAATATTATTTGCAGTATGTTTATCATCAAAAACACGAAAACCAATAATTCTTTTTTGAATTTTCCAGTCATCATCAATCCAATGACATGTAATACCCATATAAGAATGCATTTGCCAATGATCACTCCAAACATCATAACAAATTGAAACACGAATTTTCAATTGAGAAAATAAAAGTTCTAACTCTTTTTTTCCTTTGTTATATAAAGAAATAATAGTTCGTTTTACAGTATTTCTTGGTACTCTTTTAGCACAAGGATTTAAAGCTTTTTGACAATAATTATTAAAACCTAATTTTTCACCAAAACTAAAAGATAAATGTTCCATAGAAATCATTTTTGCTAATTCTTCTTTTTGTATTTTATCAGAATATTTAAATAAAGAAAGGTTAGAAGCGTACCCGGAAATTTATTGTTGAGACCGATCAACTCCTATTTTTGTTGGATGTTTTGCCTCCAAATGCTTCCAAAATGATCTATAGCCGCCCGCTTGTTTAAATTTATAAGATTTTCCACAATAATTGCAAATTACATCGTACATTTTCTCACCTTTGAATTTTTTTGTGAAATGAATGGAGAATATGTCGGAACTTTGTCTTGCTCTTGTAACAATTTTTGCTCGTTGCTCTTGCTCTTGCTCTTCATCTTCTTGAAATTGCTCATTAAATTCGGATTCTTGAGTTGGAATATCCAAATTTTCATTTGGAAAACCTTCAAAATTAAATTGGTCGGGAATCATATCATAGATGTCGTTTGTAGGGATAGATGATTCTCCAATTTTTCCCTTGCCCTTACCCGAATTTGAGTTTCCTCCACTTGCCATTATATGATAATAAAATATAATTTGGAAAATTGAATAAAAAAAATTAAAGAGAATAATTACTTAATAAGAGATATTGTAGAGTAGAGAAGAATAAATGAATAATATAGAGTAGAGTGTAGTATATTGTAGAGAGAGTAAGTAGAGAGTGTAGTATATTGTAGAGAGAGTAAGTAGAGAGAGTTGAGATTTTTTTTGTAATGAATTTGTAAATAAAATGAGGTATTTATAATAAATCTAAAAATTCATTTTTCCAAAAATACCCTTAAAACTAGCCGTTATATAGCCGTTTATGGCTGTTGGGAGGGGTAATTAAGACATTTCACAACAGAAAAAAAAAAATCAAAAATCTGACAGTTACAACGGCTAGAACCGCTGGTTCGAACCGGTTCGAACCGGCGGTTCTAACCGGCCGGAGAACCGGCGGTTCCAATCTGGTTCCGACCGGTTCTCTGGAACCGCCGGTTCTGGTTCCTCATTTGCAGGAACCGGAACCGAACCGGATTTTTCCGGTTCCGGTTTCGGTTCGTCCCGGTTCCGGTTCGTCCCGGTTCCGGTTCTTACCGGTTCCGGTTACAGTTTTGGGCCGG
The DNA here is from genome assembly GCF_041381405.1 of Jatropha curcas. Taxonomy (NCBI): domain Eukaryota; kingdom Viridiplantae; phylum Streptophyta; class Magnoliopsida; order Malpighiales; family Euphorbiaceae; genus Jatropha; species Jatropha curcas. Next base: position 867,615 of record NC_143157.1, read on the forward strand.
TTCGAACCGACGGTTCCGGTTCCCGGAACCGTAATTTGGCCATGCCTGCATACAAGTCATAAATTTTGTTTATTAAGCATTCATACCTTCAGTTATAATAGAAAACTACTATAAATACTTGTGCTAAGTCCCATAGAAGGACACTGCATCTAAATAGCAATTTCAACAGATTATTCCTCTTATACTTCTATGTGTATAATTACTAGTCAGCTGTCACGTTTCGTAAGCAACTTCAGAACTCGCACCCAAAACACCTCATTTATGTAAATATCACCCAGATACTCCATCCGTCATATTTTATTTGCTTGTTATTCTTTTTTCGAATGTCCTTAAATATTTGCAACGTTTATAAATTTAAATAAATAAATAATTATTTTTCTATAATAATTTTTATAATTGTTCATTAAATAAAAAATTTTTATTAATATTTTAATAAATTAAGGATAAAAAAATAACAAAATAACTTTTGGTAACTAAATTATTCTAAATTATTAATACGCGTGTTTATCGTATCATCCAATCAAAAAGGAGGGGGGAGTAATATTGATGGGTCCCACGCCTACAACTAAAGCTAGTTAACATTGGACATGGTTAGTAGACACGGTGCGTATCAATACTTTGTTATCTTTTCTCTTTCTTCATCCTCAATCCAACAACAGGACCTGCAGAGAGTTGAAAATAATTCCAAACACTAAAAATATCATATCTATCATCTCAAGGAATCGAACTTTTTTGAAATGATTAGTTAACAACCAACAATTAAGAAAAAAAAACCTGAAAAATCATAAATATAAAAACTCAGAAGTCATTGTCATTGAATAAACGATTAAAACAAACCAAATTTCACGAAAATCCCAAAACAAATACTCCAAAATCTCTAATTGTCTAACAAAAAATGAGAAAAAGATTCTAACTTAAGGAGGAGATCCTCCACAAGTAGATTAACCCTCCAATGCAAAACCCATAAAATCTCACACAGAAAAGAATGAAAAAACTCACTCACCTGCAATAATTTTTCAAAATAGAATAAATTGATAATATTATCCATGCGATTTCCAGTAAAAGGTAAAGGCAAATGTCAAAACCTATAAATTTAATCTCATATGAACCGTCACAAAAACAAAATAGTTAAAAACGAAAAACAACTCTTTGATTTTGGCACCAGAAAACACTTGATTTATTCATTGTTGAAATGATTGAAGCTTCGACTCATCTCAGCAGTGGATCCCATCTCAATTCTCAGACCTTTGCTTCAAAGAATTAAACTAGCGGAAACGGTAGACTATACTCAAATCAAAGAGAACCCTAAATTACTTGAAGTTTACATGACCCAAACAATTTCGGAAAAGAAAGAGAGACCAAAAGAGAGAGATGAGAGAGTTGCATTGATCTAACAGTGGTTCTATGATAGAGAGAGAGTGGGAAGGGAGATCGACGAGGAAGAAAAGAGAGAGAAAGGACAATAATGAAACGTTGCGTTTTGTGCTAACCCAATTCCTTGGGTTAACTAACTCAAGAGCATGTATGGGGCCTACAAATATTATTTGTTTATTGTGTAATTTTAACGGATTTGAAATTAGGATGTAATTTTAACAAAAAGATGAAATTGAGATGTCAGGAGGAAAGGTCATTTTAGGTAATTGCATCTCCACTTTCATTATTATTCTTTTTTTAAAAAAAAAATATTTCTTTCTTTATCAAGTTCATATATAGCAGTGATTATATTTAAACATAAAAATGTAAGGAAACATATTTCTATTTTTTTATATATAGAATTATGAATTATTCATCTGTCTTTTGAGGGTGGATTAATCCCTCTTCGATCGTAAAGCGTAAGTACTTTTTAATTTAACTTGTATTTTCACTCTTATAGTAAAAATGCAACTTATCACTCTGATCAAACACGTTGTTGATAAACATGATTTGGCTTGAAAACATCAAAATTAATTATCGACATTTTACATTTTTCTATATAAGTGATACTTCAATTCAAATTTGACCAAGTGCATAAAATTGAAACTACTTATTAAATTAGGTTAAAATTAATAAAATTAATATAATTTAATAAAATTCTAGACCTTATAATTTTTTTTTTCTCTACTCATAATTGGCAAGTGTTTTTGCAACTTAACATTGATAGGTATGTCTTATCCTTCTGAAAATAGCAATTAGTATGACACTGTGTTGATGACTTTTTTTTATATATATATTTATAAGGGACAATAATTTTTTAGCAACAAATTTTTTTTTTTTTTTTTTGGCAAATTGGCAAAAAAAGTTGCTAGAACCTTTATGCAGTAATAATCTCTTGCTAACAATAGATATTGTTGTTGTTGACTATCTTTTTAACAGCAAAATTGTTGCCACTGAGAAACAATTATGAACAGTGAGATGAAACAATTATTACTATTCTAAAAAAAAAAAAAGTAGTTTTAGTAATCGAATAAAATTTAGTCTGAACACCCTAGAATATTACTATTTTGAAAAATAACTGATTTTGAAAAATAATTTTTGAGAAAAATCTTTTCTTTAAAAAATATTTTCTAAATAACTCATTTTCTATTGTTTTGTTTGATTATATATTGAAACTTAGTTACTTAACTTATAAAATTTATAATTATAGAAATGTCATATTTTAAAATTTTATTGTTAAATACGAGAACAAATGCATAAGAGAATGATAAATTGTGACAGTTACCAGTGACCCACGCTTGTCTGTCGGCCAATTACGACTAGTGACCAGTGGTGGTGATGGTTACTGACGAGTGATGAATTTATGAATGTATATTTGTAAACTTATAATAAGTTTCTAAATGTCCATGTTGTGAGAATCCAGAGAATTGTGTACATTTGTCAATAAGAGGTACACATTTATATAAAAGTGATTCCTCAACTATTTAGAAAGATAAATCCTAGACTATTCATTCAGTACTATCAAAACGGGATTAAACCCGCGGACTTTACGGAATCGCTAGTAATTTTTGTGGATCTGAACAAAATAATTGAAGACCATTTTTAAAATGGATTTTTTTACCCGGTTCATTTTTTATCAAGGCTCGGGCAGGCTAGGCCGGATGGGCCCTCAGATTGTCCTTTTTATATAGACTGATATATATTTTTTTACATAGACAGTCGATCACTTTTATTGTCCATTTTTATTTTCCTTTCTCCTTTTTTTCTTTCTTTTATATATGCTAGTCTTTTGCATGATGTGCGATACATGTTGACTATGCTCGTTATATACTTATTTTTTATGCTCTTTTAAACTTTTTTTTATCTATATAATATTAAAGCATAAATTTTTATTTAGATTAAAATAAATATTACATCTTATGTACTATATATATGCTAGTCTTTTGCAATTTTATTTGTAATGTTACATCTTATGTACTTAATTTGTTTTTTTTATAATGAAAGTGATCTCAAAATAAGCTTCAATTTCATCCCTAAACCTAATCATTGGTCCTTAATTTATAAACGCAGATTCTTAAAACCTAATAAGCCCCCAAAAAGAAAATAAAATCATCACTCAATTTTCAACTAGAGTCCTTGATCCACATCAATATCTATATATAAATATAATGAATAATAATAATAAATTACTTTTTACTGCTAGGTAAAAAAAAAAAAAAGAAATGATAAGATGATCTGAATTAATAATGGCAATCACTTTGGTTGCAGTGATATTATACACATATATACAAATTCTTGAAGTTTTAAAAAGTGACCCAAACAGAAATATATAATTCTAGATTTATTTTTTAGTTTCATAAACGCTATTTTCTTTCAAGTAAAACAAATTTAAAATATAAAAGAAAAATATTAAGAAAATTAAAAATGTTTAATCATCAAGATGTCATCTATTAATTTTAAGGATATAAATCTCTTACTAAATTAAAGTGATAGTAGTTAAATATTAATTCATTGAAATTTCAAAAAGTGACCCAAACAGAAATATATAGTTCTAGTTTTATTTTTCTGTTTCATAAATACTATTTTCTTTCAAGTAAAACAAATTTAAAATATAAGAGAAAAAATATTAAGAAAATTAAAAACATTTAATCATTAAGATGTCATCTATTTATTTCAAGGATATAAATTTCTTAATAAATTAAAGTAATAGTAGTTAAATATTAATTCAATAATAAAAAAGAAAATAAAAAATTATTATTAAAAATAAAAATCTTTTCACAACTCGATATATAATAAGAAATAAATTATATTACAAAATTATCAATTTGAATTTCAAAAATCAACCCATTCTTCAATTGAAAAAACCATAATTGAAATTTGATGTTGGTGGATTAAAAAAAAATGATCAAAGCCAAGTCAATAAATGTAAATTACAAAGCAAATCATGCTAGAATTTAATATTAGTCAATTAATGAATTTATTTAATGTTTTGTTTCTCGTAAGTTGTAAATTTAAAATAAATAAATTAATTAATTAATAAAAAGATTACATGAAAGAAACATTCCATTCTCTTCAAATAAACCATCAATTTTTCCTACAATCATATAAAAAAATTTTTTCTTCTCCTAAATAAAATATTTTAATCAAAATAAAATCAAATATTTAAAAAATAAAATATAAAAATTTTCAAATGTCTCATTATAATATATATTTATTAAAAAATAAATTTAATAAAAAATTTTAACAGTTTGAAATTGTTAATTATCTATATGTTTGTTAATAAAAAAAAGATTACATAAAAGAAACGTTCTATCATCTCCTAATAAATCCTCAATTTTTCCTACAACTACAAAAAAAAAAAAAAAAAAAAAAACTAATATAGTTTTTTCTTTTTATCCCTATCCTAAATAAAATATTATGTATATTCTATTTGAAAATTTATTTTTTAAAAAAATATATCCAATCAAATTATACAAACATAAAGAAAAAAAGAATATACTTTTTCTCTCTCCTAAATAAAATATTTTTAATTATAATCAAAGTTCTTAATTATCTATATGTATTTATTTTAAAAATAATTTTTATAAATTATATGCAATTAACTAATAAAATGTAATTTTCTAATTGAGTATGATTAAGGCTATTTTAGAATATTTTAAATTTCATTAAGGACGATATCAAAAATCTCAATATTCTCCATATTTTCGCATTTATATAGTATAGATAGATAGATATGTTGTCATTTCTAGCATTGTTGCAGCTACCTTCAAACAATCAGTGGCTTTGATTTTTTTACCAAGTGGTTCATGCAGAGTCACTTCTTACAAAAAAATTTGATTATGGAGGTGAGCATATATATATATTTATTTATTTATTTATTTGTATATAATGTAACTATATATATTTTTTAAAAAAGTATTTACGATCAATCCTCGTTAGAAATTATTTTATTTCAAAGTAGTCAAAAAATATTTTTGAAAAACGGACACGTTCGAATCCGTTCGCAGGCTCGCTGCAGACAGGGCCAAGCCTGAATATTAGAGGCCCGTTTTTAATGAGCTCTTTTAGCTCGACCATTTTGGGATTGAGTGTGCATGGGCCTGGGCGGGGTTAGACAGCCTGTCAAATAGGCTGTGCTATTATTTATGAAGAAATCTTTAAGATCATGCTATGTACATAATAAAGATCGACTCTCTTTAACACTTCCTTCTCAAGTTGGAGAATAGATTTTAGTCATATACAAGTTGTTATAGATAGAGTTGACATGAGCAACATTCAAACTTTTTGCGAAAATATCTCCCAATCGGTCTCAAGTTTTAATATGAATTACGAAGATAAGCTTTTCTTGAATTTTATTGCAAATAAAATGACAATCAATCTTCATATCAATATGCTTGGTGCGTTCATGAAATACTAGATTAGAAGCAAATGAAATTCAACTTGATTATCACACAATAATTTAGCAAATAATGAAGATTTAAGATCAACTTCATTCAACATTTGATACACCCATCCAGTCTCACACACATATTTTATTATGGCTTTATACTCTGATTTTGCACTCTTTCGAGAAAACACAAATTTTGTTTCTTACTTCTCCATGAAATCAAATTCTCCAACAAATACAAACTATCCAGTTCTATATCTTTTGTCAACTTTAGATCATGCACAATCTGCATTGAATAATACTAAATATTAGAATGTTCATGATTTGAATATAACATACCTCATCCTAAAGCTCCCTTCAAATAACATAAGATCTATTATAAGGCTGCCCAATGATTTAGTATTGGATTATACATAAACTAACTTAAAATACTCACTGAATGCACAGTATTGAAACTAGTCAGTGTAAAATAGTTCAACTTATCAGCTAGTCTTTTGTACTTCTCAGGATCTTTTTTTTTTTCAAGTTGTAAATTGGGTGTCATAGCGTATTATACGGTTTAGGACTTTATTTTTTCCATCAACAAGTCAATAACGTATTTCCTTTGAGACAAAAGAATACTTTCTTGTACTTGACTACCTCAATACCCATTAAATACTTCAATAGACTCAAATCTTTCGTCTAAAATTGGGAGTGAAGAAAGAATTTGATGATGTTATGCCTACCTCTAATGTCACTGTCAGTAATAACAATACCATCAACATATACAACTAACAGAATTATACTGGCCTTAGAATTTTTACAGAATACTGAATGATCACACTTATTCTTTTGCATTCCAAATGCTTGAACTGCCTCAGTAATCTACCAAATCAAGCAGAGACTCTATTTTAATATATGTAATGATTTACGAAGATGACAAGACCAAGTATGGAGACTCTATTTTAATACATATAATGATTTATGAAGATAACAAACTTTCACATATTCCCCCGAGTTGTTGCTTCATATAAATTTCCTCGTGCAAATTACCAAGCAAGCATTCTTAATATCAAGTTGATACAAATGCCAGATACAAGTTGCAATTAAAGAGATAAGATACCAACCTAATCCAAATTGTAAAAATTAAATTTTACTTTATTTTAATCTTTATATCAATGTTTACCCTAATTATCATCATTTCTTACAATATTACTCCGAATTATAACTAGGATTTGAATCATAAATAAAAAATTCTTTCCTACAAGCTCAAAACTAACATTAAATCTTAACCTTGGCTATCTTAATTATTGTATAGATTAAAATTTCATTGTTTCAATTTAAGGTAAGAAATCAAAAGCTCAGGTTTTTTAGGGTAATTATTTATAGGCTTTAGCTTTTGTTCAAATACACTAATAAAGACTCCATTTTTCAAAATTATACGATATAATTCTTACATTATAATTCCCTTATCCTATAAGGTCCAATCGTAAGTTAGTGAATATAAAATATCAGAAGTATCCTAAAAATTATTAGTAATGTGAATGTGTATTTGATAAAAACTTAGGCTCTATTTGTTATAATTGTTTATTTTGATTATTTATTTATTTATTAGAAACATGAAATAATTTTTAGTTTTGATTACATATTTTTTGAAAAATATTTTTTTTTCTAAAATTTATTTTTCTTTTTTTTTTTGTTCACAATGTGAAAAAGTCTTCCAATTATCAAATCTCTCTTTTATTAAGTCATTAAAGATTTTAGTTAATAATAAATTTTCTAAAAATCCAAAATTTCAGATGAAATAATTAAAAATATTTTATAATTTAATTTTAAAATTTCAATGTTACAGAGTAACTATTAATTATTATGTTAAATAAAAATATAATACCTAAATATATAATAAATAAATAATACTAAATGACATTAAATTTATATAGATAAAGAAAATAATAATAAATAGAGAAGAGATAGAAAAATAAAAGCTAAGAATTTGAATAGAGATAAAAACATATGCTTTTATATTTTGAAATAAATGACATTAGATTTATATAGACAGAGAAAATAATAATAATAATAACAAAAACAACAATAATTTTATGAGAATAAATCTTATAAAGATGAAGAAAATGAAAAATATAAAATTAAAAATAGAAAACACAATTCTATAAACCACTATTTATAGTTTCATAAAATTTATTTTTTATTTTCAAAACAATTTTCTTAAAAATAAAAAAATTAAATAAATTTAAACAAACAGATTTTCTTTATTTCTTTTAAAAAAAATAAAAAATAAAAAATTTAATCGAAAACAAACCGTACCTTCTAAACTCTGAGTTAATTTTTTTTTTTTCTTCCCGTAAGGAAGCGTAATCGAGTCAATGGAGAGAGGGAGTGTCACTATGTCGGAGGTACCCCGGCCGCATTCCAAAATTTTTTCTAAAAATTTATCCCTAAAATATTAAACATTTTGTTTTCGCGCCCTAACTTTTATTTCTGGGTTAGTCACTGGATCGAGTCCTTGTGCATTGAGCTTATGAATTGCTAGAGCTTTCTCGTATCAGTAAAACAATCTAATTTTTGTGCAGCATATTTTCTTTGAAGGGTCTATCCTTTTCTGGAGTTTCTCAACCTTGGTCTCGCAATTGAAAGGGTAACTGATGTGTCGTGTGATAGGAACGACAATGTATTGTTGGATAGGGTCTTTAACTGATTGTTGAAGTGGTTTTCTCGTTTTTACTTGTTTTGAGCTCCTTCTTTGCCTGATCTTGCTTTCGCCACTGAGAATCTCTTTATTCAGGTGTAATTTTTTTTTTTTTCAAGTTTTGAATTTTTGTTCTTTTTTGTCTTTGATTACAAGTTAAGCTTTTGGGTGTCCCATTCTAGGTCTTCTCTTCCTATCAATTTTGAGGTTCCTATCTAAAATGCTCTGTTTATAATACTTTTTGTTAGATAACGTTCAAATTGCAGGCCTGAAAGAGTGAGAGAATTGGAAGTGATTCCTAGAAATGGAAACGACGCCATGTCCTTCAACCCCTCGCTGGAACATTGAGAGGCCCTTCCTCACCGGCCGTTTCCACCAGGTTTCTTCACAAATCATACTAACAAATGAACTGATTAAAGCACACTCGCTATTGTTGCTTTCAAATTGCATATCCGCTTGCTGCATTTTACTTGATTTTGTTTTTTTTTTTTTTTTTTTTTTTTTTTGTTTTTTATATATTAGGTGAAAATATACCATGTTTTACATAATTTTTCCTCCACTTTTTGCTTCTTAAGGCAAATAAGGCAAAATTGAGATAAATTTTTAAAAAATTGGTGGACTTTCGAATTTTAAGTTCACTAGCTAAAATATGTTCTACTTTGTGATTTTTTTTATGGGTTATCAATTAGGAGACAAAAGGAATCTCGAGATTTGCTGATATAAAGGGACTTCCCATGGATTCCTTTAGGTAAGCTCATTTATTTGGTTCAGTTTTATCTTTTTTTTAGTCATTATTGTGAATAATCTCCTTTTTCTTTTTGATATTAATTCTAAGCAAATTATTAATCTGAAATTGAATATTTTTAATTTGATGAGTTACAATGAGCTTACAGGAATTCTTAGTTTAATACAATTTTTGTGTGCGTGTTAGCAGCTCTGGATCAGACAAGGCCATTGGCTGCTATGATGCAGCTGTTCAGGTGTGTCTAGTGACTCTTTGCAATAGTCAGTTTTCTAGATGTTCTTGCTTTGATTTTCATTTTTCTTTCTTTTGTTGATAATGGGATTTAGAAATGTTATATACTTTAAGTTAATGATTATTTTGAACTCTCTGAATATCTTTGATATCTCTAGGTATGATTTTTTATTTTTGTTGCTAATATTTGAAATATTTTGGGAGGCTGACGAATCTTTGTATCAATTTTTGGCTTGCAATTTTATTTGTGTATGATGTTTATTTCTCTTTTAGCTAAGGAAAATCCAATATTTGGGAATGGATTGCAATCATATTTGTGTCCTTACCCCAAAAGGCAAATTGATCTTACCTTCCATTGCTTAGGATATTTTTGAAGTTCTGAAATTGCATAAAGAATTTTTTTTTTTTTTTTTTTTTTTTTTGGGAATTGGATTATTTCTATTTCCTCTCTAAGAAACATACACACAAATGTTCGGGAAGCTATATGCAACTTTTATGGAATTTGTTTCAACGACTTCGTTCTTAAATGGTTTGGGATCTCATAAAGATAGACATACTTTACATTCATAATTTGGTTGTATTTTACGAGAATTGATAGTTTGTCCATGTTTTAAACAGGAACTTATTGTCATCAATGATCTCATGTCTGCTTTGGTTGGAATTGAAGGACAATATATTTCAATCAAAAGAGTCCATGGAAAGGAGGACGTTATGACTTTCCAGGTTGATGCTTCAATGGATTTGGCACTGCAGGTACTGTTGCTGTACGATTGGAATTTAGTACCTTGTGGAAGTATGGATGGACTTTTAAGTTTAACCTTTTCATTTCGTTTGATTCTGGTCTAACCATTTTTCATTTAGGTATGTTGTAACCTAGTTGGCTGTTTGTTGGTTGTTGGATTGCTGTGTTCATTGAAGAATTGAGCAAATGAAACTACATTTAGCATTGTATTTTATTCAATATTGGCTTTATTTATTTATTTTTCTTTCAGTTTGAAATAAAAATATAATTTTAGGATGTTTCATAAGGATTGATGCAGCAACAGTACACTTTTTAAGTTTGATTTCGTTCTCTAGAGATGGATGTAAATTTGTAAAACTTAATTTTGAATGGATCAATATGTATCTGTCAAATTGTATGAAAGAAGCTCTGTCGAACTTTTGCCTTTATAATTGTCTTATTAAGAAAGTTTAGAATCCAATGATGTTTATCGTGGATTCAACTGATTTATGATTATTTCAGAAGCAGCCTTTCCAAATCATTTGAATTGATGAATGCACATTATTTCAGGAATTAGCGAATCGAATATTTCCCTTATGTGAGAGCTTTCTATTGATTGACCAGTTTGTTGAGTCAAGATCGCAATTCAAGAATGGCATAGTTAATCATGCCTTCGCTGCTGCACTCAGAGCACTTCTTCTAGTAGGTTCTTTGTGCTGTAAGTCGTGATTAAAAGTATGTTGTATTGTGGCTGTTGCATGTTTGTGTTCATTTTATCTGTAATAATTGGAACCTTGGCTGCTCCTGTTGCGTATTCCTTTGCTTATCCCATCTGTTCCACTAAGTTTAACACTTTTTGATTTTTATATGACGCTTTAGAAAATCAAGATAATATAAATTGTTTTATTCTGAGTTTACTCTTGTCTAGATATCTCCATCCATATCTAGAGAATTAATAAAAGGGTAGTTGTCAATAAAATTGTTCTTTTGCTATAATTGAGGTGGTTCAATTATTTTCTTAATCTTGTGGAAAGTCAAAAGGTGTCAAATTTAGTGTCATGGATGGAGTATATAATTGCTGCTTGTAGTTTCCTTTTATTATAAGGTGAACATCGACTCCTATGGATGTGGATTGTTCTCATCTGTCAAAGGAGCATAGACAATCCTCATTTGGGTGCAGCTTGTGTATGCATTTTCATGTTAGCCATAGTGAACAGAAACCAAAGTAGAACTAAAAACCATGCCGATAAAGAATCATAAATAAAATGAGAGTTATATATAAAAGGTAAAGCAATTAAAATAAAAAGAATACCTCCATGAAAGAGTCAAAATGGGAAAAAGAAACTTGGAAGTGGAGAAGTATGGGGCAAACAGCAAAACTAGGAGGGTAAGAGATCCATAAATTCTTGTTTTCTATAAACATTGCCAGTTTGTACAGATCTTAAATCTCAGCACGATCAATTATTCTCCAAAGAAAAGCCCACAGTTTTTTTTTTCCAACTCTAAACAAGCTTGCCACCCTCTCACTCAGCGTCCTATGCCTTGTAAGCAATGATTGAATAAAACATCAAAAGTGACCTGATATTTGCATATGTTTACTCTATCTCACTGCATAGTTATGCTATTTAGCATATAAGGACATCTAAACCCAACTGCACCTTTGGTGTCAGGCTATTGTTCTTCTGTTCTCTAGAAGTCAGGAGTAAGGCATTTTTTCAATGAGTCTTCCTCTTAAATTGAATGCTGTCGCAATGTTTTCATCAGGATTACCAGGCAATGGTGGCACAGCTTGAACACCAATTTCGACTTGGAAGACTCTCCATACAAGGATTGTGGTTTTACTGTCAGGTTTGAGCTTGTCCTAAATCTACATGTATCTTCTTGGATGATTTCTCAATAGGTTTTCCATGCTGCAATGCAGCCTATGATGGGTTCCATGCAAGCATTATCCACTGTGGTAAAGAAAGCTTCTATAAATAATTTTACAGGTTCTGCTGTTCTTAACCTTCTGCAGAGTCAGGTAAAATTTCTTATCTGATTTACTCTGTTTCTTTGGTCAAAACAATTAGTTTTTCTCTTTAATAATTGAACTCTCTCCACTAGTTCGTATTATTTTGTTATTAACACATCTTTTGCTATATCCAGGCCAAGGCCATGGCTGGTGATAATTCAGTGAGGTCATTACTAGAGAAGATGACACAATGTGCAAGCAATGCGTACCTTAGCATATTAGAGAGGTAAATTGTGCAAGCATGTTACTGGATCTGTTTTTGTGACATTCATAAGATCCTTTCTCCATCCTGCTTTTAGGATCTTTTGCTTTTGATCCAACACACAATTTACATTTTAATTTTGACTTAGCAAATCTAATATTTGGTACATTTTTTGTTTGAGATATGTGCAAACAATGTACTGCAGAGATTTTGTTGAGGTCCCATAAAAGAATTCCAATCATTCTTGTGCATGTTGCTTTAAGGCCTTAAAAATCTGTGAGATAAACATTCAAGAGTAAAATATTGTCTATCCATATTTGGATTTGCAAAGAGGCATATAAATCTAGTGATCTTGCTTGCTGCTTAATTTGGTCTTTTTCCCTTCGCTGTTAACAATACTTGAAAAATAAAAGGAAAAAAAGAAGATTCATTGTCCATATATATTAAACTGCAGTTCGTCATCATAGCAGCCTTCATGCCTGGTCAATTTAAAAACCCATAATGAACTTAACTTTGATGACATGCCATTTGCTTAAAAGAGTAAATATTTTTATTTATTTTTTGAAATAGTTTCCTTAGATATCTTAGAGGATATGTGAAGCTAAAATTCATGTTTAGGTCATATGTATACCACTTTTTTTTTTTTTTATGAATAAGGTATATGTGGTTGTACACCAGTGTTTTTGGGGGACATTTAGACCTGGGAAGGATGGATGTGCACAAACAAATAAATAGATTTTATAGTTGTGTTAAGCGTGTGTTACTGGGGATAAGTGTAATGCATTGTTTTTGTGCCTTAATTTTCCTTACCTGCTGTGTATTATACCGTATGGTATTGCAGCCATGTCCATCATCTATGTTTATGTCTCATAGAGCAAAGCCACAGTTTAGTGCAAATATACTTTATTATGAACTTTTCTTGTTTTATTTTAAAAGGAACAAAAAGCATGCTGGGTATTGTAATATCTCTTCTAATTTGTATACTTGTAGTTTTGGGCATCACCTTTGTTTCTATTTTCCCTGTGGTAGCATATTTTCATGATTAAGTAGATTGATTTTTCATGGAATGATACATTTATAGGTGGGTCTATGAAGGAATCATTGACGATCCTTATGGTGAATTTTTTATTGCTGAAAATAAATCGCTTCAAAAGGTATATTGACTTCATTCAGGATGATAGGTGTTTCAGAGTTGCTCAAGATGCTTATAGTTTTCATTTTATAGGAGAGCCTCACGCAAGATTATGATGCCAAATATTGGAGGCAACGCTACAGCCTTAAAGAAGGGATTCCTAGCTTCCTTGCAAATATTGCTGGAACAATTTTGACGACTGGAAAATACTTAAATGTTATGAGAGAATGTGGGCACAATGTTCAGGTTTTCCAATCTTTATGTCCTTGGTTTATGGTATATCAGTCTTGCTTAAAGGAACGGACTCTTCCCTGTGCACTTGTGTGATTCTCTTTTGCTTTGGATTGAGTTTATTTTATAGGTCCCTTCCTCAGAAAATTCCAAATTAATGAGCTTTGGATCAAACCATCATTATCTTGAATGTATAAAAGCTGCTTATGATTTTGCCAGCAGTGAGCTCATAAATCTCATAAAAGAAAGGGTAAGCATTGGTTTTATATCAGTACTAATCAACATGCAGGTCTCTATATTTTATTTTATTTTTGTATTATTAGCCATGGCTATTTCTTTCATTCTTCTTGCGGAGCCTCCTAAGACAATGTTTGTGCTGTAGTATGATCTAATGGGAAAGCTGCGGTCTATAAAACACTATCTTCTTCTTGATCAGGTACTTAAAATTTATTGATCTATGAACTTAAGACTTAAAACCTTTCTTAAGATACATTTTGCATTATTCAGGAAGTTACGATTTGCCTTGTTTTATGGAGAGGAAAATTGCTTTTCTTGTTTGAATTTTCTTTTCTTTTTAATCAAATTATGTTGTTTCAGGGTGATTTCCTGGTTCATTTTATGGATATAGCTCGAGATGAGCTTACAAAGAAGCTTGATGAGATCTCAGTGGAGAAGCTTCAGGTTTAATCTATCTCTTATGCTGAAAAATGATATGTGACTCAAGGACAAAGTTATTAATATTCAGGATAACAAAGATCTAAATGTTTTTTTTTTTTATTGTACAGTCTTTATTAGATCTTGCTTTGCGGACCACAGCAGCTGCAGCAGACCCATGTCATGAGGACTTGACATGTTGTGTGGTAAGCAACTTTTACCCTTTTTGCTTTGATGGGGTGAAAGTAATACATTTAAATTGTCGCATATTATGTCTTAAATGTTTGCTTTCAGGAAAGATCTTCTTTGCTAAAAACATTGGCCACCCTGAAAGATCTTGAAATAAGGATTGTTTCTGATACTAATGATGTGGAGGATCTAATGAGCATTACTGGTCTTGAGACATTTTCTTTGAGTTACAAGGTAGTAATCTGGTGTGTCCATGAATTTTTTATTAAGTGAATTTCCTGCCAAAACTGCTTTTGATATAATGATAAAGTCCTGGGCTTGCATCGATACTAGTGCGAGTTCAAGTTTTGAGAGGAGCTACTCTATGTAAAAAAAATCTAAAAGTTTGATGCCCTCCAAATTCCTCAGTACCCTGCTTAGGCGATGGGACTATAATTGGAAACAATGATGGCAGTTTCCTTTTGACTTTTTTTAGGTTTGAGGTTCATGCCCATGTCATTGATATTTTGCCTTCTTTACATTGCTGTATGGCATGATCTTGAATATTTTTTATCTAACACTGGTACTTGCTACTGAATGCTTATTTAATGTTTGGTTGTGTTTCAGGTCCAATGGCCATTGTCTATAGTTATATCAAGAAAAGCCCTAACAAAATACCAGTTGATTTTTCGCTTTCTGTTTCACTGTAAACATGTGGACCGCCAGCTTTGTGGGGCATGGCAAGTGCACCAAGTATGGCCTAGAAGCTTATTGATGTAAAGTTGTTAAAGTTTACTTGCCCGTTCCAATTACGATATATTTTTGCAGGGAGTTCGTGCCCTTAACATGAGGGGAACTGCCATCTCTAGATCAGCTCTGCTTTGTCGTAGTATGCTGAAATTTGTTAATAGCCTTCTACACTATCTAACATTTGAGGCAAGTTTTGTCTTATCATCTTAAGCTTTTTTTTTCTTTCTTTCTTTGAAGGATTCATTGTACAAGTTCTGGTTTTACATTTGCCTTTTCACCTTTTTCTTTTGTCATAAAACTTATTTGTTTTTTTATTTTTGATTGGTGTAGTTCTACTTCAACATTTTGTATTTTCATACAGTGCCTATATCATGAAATTTAAGTTTTTGATAGGCTTGAAAATAGTTTAGTATATATTGGAAATCAATGAATGTAATATTTAGGTTCATCCTTGGACCTGAAATTATGGCTGATATTTAATGTGTGGGTTGGAAGCTGATCAGGTCCCCATGGGGACACTAGTAGAAGAATATTCAGATCTGCATGATTAATTCTGATCTGCCAAATTTCAAGGTGTTAGTCTTATTGAAGGGTAGGGTTTGAATCTTTACAAGAAGGAAAAAAGAAAATGATGATGATGATAAGAATAAAAAATGATCCAACTTCAGCTTGGATTCTCTCTTTTTTTTTTTCTTTTTTCTGTTTCCCTTATTTTCATTTAATTTTAAATTGTAATTTTTCCTTTTTTTTTGTTTAATTTAAAGTGGCTTTTCATGGAATCTTGAGAATCTAACTTGGTGATTGGTTTTTGCTAAACAATACCCTCTTGTCAGGTTCTTGAACCTAATTGGCATATGATGTATGATAGACTGCAGACGGCGAAAAGTATAGATGAGGTATGGGCTTCATCAATTTTTTGGATTTGACATTCTTTGATGTGCATTACTTAAGCAACTGTCCTTTCTGTAAAATTTTATGTGGTAGGTCATTGTATATTGCTGCGCCGGTGCCTAACTGTGGTTCTGTATTTCTTATTGCTTCCTTTCTGGAACAGGTTATCCAATATCATGATTTGTTCCTTGATAAATGTCTCAGAGAATGTTTGCTTCTTTTACCTGAACTGCTCAAGGTTTGTTTTATCTTCTTTTACTCAAATGTTACATTTAATGAGGCACAAGGCATTAAGAAATAATGAGGCATGAGAAAAAATTGGCTAACAATAGAGACATGTTGAAAAGAAAAGGAAGAGAGATATTGTCATTTTGGATAAAGAATCCTAATGGGCCAATTAACAAAGGATTTTTGCAACATTATCTTTATGAATCTAAAGTTGATTTTAGTACAAAAGCTTCAAATATGATCTTTTCCTAAAATCAATTTTAGCCGATAAAGAATCATATTGCAAATTGCATATCCATTGGCCAACTAGTTAGGCATTATGATTCTCATAGACGAATGAGTAATTGATTCATGGAATATTATTATTTTAGGCCTAAATATTGTAAAAAGCTGATTTTGGGGAAAGTTAAATTATGGGCTTTTTCCAAAAATCAGTTTTAGAACCGTAGAATAGCTTGCAAAAAAAAAAAAAAAAAAAGCTACAATTATAATCATTAGATCAACATGATTTTAGTATTTTGGCGAAAGTTTGCTATCATCAATAGCAATGCCAAATAGGGCCCTAATTTAACCCAAAATGTCTGCTATTTACAATAACAATACCATATGGGCACTTACTCATGTATGCTAATCTTCTACTTCAATTGTGGATAAAATCCTGCTAAATCCCACTAAGCATAACTCTTTTCTGGTGACCACTATTGGACCCTTAGATCTCGTGAATGTAAATGGTTTGTCTTTCTATTTATTTATTTATTTGCCCCAGATCCTCTGAATAGCTAATATTCAACTTGAAAGAATATTGAAGGACTTTAGAATTTATTTGGACCCTTAGTTGCTGAAGTTTTAAGATATTTCTTAGTCAGATATCTCATTTTAGTCATAACAAAAGATGATACCATAATGGTACATGAAAGCCACTGAATAATCATCGATGGAAGGAAGATTTGGTAGGGAATCCAGAATTCTAATTAATTTGTGGTTTTTGAAGTTAATCTGATTTCAAAATCAAATGTCTGATTGCAGAAGGTGGAGAAGCTGAAATCATTGTGCCTGCAGTATGCTGCTGCAACTCAGTGGTTGATATCATCTTCTGTTGATATTCCGAAGCTAGAGGAACCTATTGATGTTCCACAGAAGTCCAGGCAATGGAGATCACGAAGCCCATCTCAGGCGCTTAAAATGGCAACTCGAAACACAACTGTCACTGAATCTATACTGTAAGTTCAAGGGAAGTGGATGTGAAAATAGGGGATTATAGGGCAGATTTGACATTACGATTGCCGATTACTGATTTTGGGTTAAAAACATTTGGGAGAACTTTCATGGACCAATGGTAATTTCCTGAAATATTGCTTCTATGGGCCTAAATATTGGGAAAAACTTCAAATTTGAGCTTTTCCAAAATCAGTTTAGGCCCTTAGGAAATTATTTGCAAAGAGCTACATGATTTATACCAAAGTGATTTCTCCTAAAATATGCTATAAGCAATAGCAATTGGAAACAGGGCCATGAAAGAATCTCTCTCATTGAATCTAATATTTTGCAGCAAATTTGAGAAGGAATTCAATGCAGAGCTTCAAAATCTGGGACCAATCCTGAGCAGTAATTCCCAAGCGGAGCCACATTTGACTCATTTAGCGCAGTGGATTCTTGGAGCTAGAAACGATCAGTGATTTTTTAGTATTGGTTTTTTGAAACTATAGCTTTTATTTTGGTGAGTGAATACATTTTCCACTGCAGGTTTGCCAGTTCTTGTTGTGTGGGAAACAAGAAGCGAGTGCTTGCTTAATTTAATGTGTTCTAGCGTGTTCAGTTTTTCCTTTTAGTAAATGTAATTTCTTGAGAAAAAAAGAAGTAAAGTTCTATTTTTTTGAGATGAAAGTGGATGTGAAATGTTGTTCAAAGAAGCAATATTATAAAGTAGCATCAACAGATTGGAGAAAGAACCGGATTGCAGCAAGAAAATTTTCATCTTGTTCAGAAAATGCAGCTTTTCCATGCAACGTGTAACTGAACTTCTCAAACGAGTAATAACGAATTTAATTCAAACTAATCATGTCTCTACATGATCCTCATGCGGATTTGAAAGAACAATTTTTCAAAAATTTATTTTTTGAGTGTTGCTTTAATTTAAATATTTTGTTTATGTATTTTGATTAAATGATGAAAAGTTAAATTACATGTTTGTTCTGAAATATTTATTAGTACAAGTACATTATCGTAATTAACTAATTATTATAATTAAATTATTTAATTCAATTAATAAATATGTGATTATTTATTATCTGTGGAATTCTCATATTTTCAATTGAAATGCTTATTAATTTATTGAATTTTCATAATTAAATAATATATAAAAAGATTTAGTTATAGTGCATATATTTTAAGAATTAAAATTATATTTTAATTCCATTAATTAATTATATTATGGTCGCTTACTCCAATTTAGTAAAAGAAACTTAATATTTATTAGATGAAAAAAAGATTAATTACAATAAAAATATAAAATGTCACGTCAACATTTCCGAATTCTAATATGTTAGGGTCGATACTTAAAAAAATGATATACTTAGATACATATAAACTATAATCAGAACCTTATACTTTAGTTATCCAGTGTTTTCGGTTCTATCTTATTCTTTATTTTATCAAATCAACTAATAAATTTGTGAATTGGTTTCAATTGTATGCAAGTAGTGTGATGTGATGATCTACATAGTTTTATATTGGTTACATTGTTTACTCCTCTTATTAATATCAAGATGTATGACTTTTTGGGTGCAATTCATTTGCATTGACTCTAGTCAATAAATTGGTGTCCGCTATATGAACTTTATTTGGACAAGCTATGACAAAATACAAGAGTTATTTGTAATGGATTGAGTTGAGAAAGGGTTTGTTTTTTAATTTAAAGGAAAATGTTCTGGCCGTAGTTAAGAAATTCTCTATTAAAAATAATGTTGCATGTAAAGTTGAAGAATTTACACCAAATTATTATTATTAGGTCATTAAGTGTATAAGGTTTGAGGAAGGTTGCCCATAGAGATTGCAGGCGATAAAAAAACGTTTTAGATCATATTGGATAATCGGTGTTTATAAAGGACCACATACTTATGATACACCACTAATGTCACAAGACCATAGGCAATTGGATTCTACGATAACAAAGTGGTTACATTTTGGAGATGATTGGGAAAGAATCAAAGTTAGGTGTTAGTGACATTATTGAAGAAATTCGAAATCGATTTCATTTCGAGATTTCTTACAAGAAAGCATGGTTACATTTTGGAGATGATTGGGAAAGAATCAAAGTTAGGTGTTAGTGACATTATTGAAGAAATTCGAAATCGATTTCATTTCGAGATTTCTTACAAGAAAGCATGGTATGCAAAGAAGTCTGCCTTGACTCATGGTTTGGTAATTGGAAAGACTCTTATGCTAAGTTGCTGTTGTATTTTAATGCTCTCCAAAATTTACAATCTAGGAACTATGATCGAGCTAAAAGTGGAACACTTGAATAATCTCTTGAAGAAGATGTTTAAAAGGGCTTTTTAGTCTATTTTTTATATAAAAAGTTGAATACTTCATCTATTTTTATCTATGAGTTAAAATTTTTACACCAAAATTAAAAAAATTAAATCAGGTAACTTATAATAAAATATTTTCGAATGGACTAAGTTATCATTTATCTCATTTAATTACCCTAATTTCGACAACTCTCTATCCATTAATTTGTCACTTAAATTTTAAAAAAATTATAGAAAACAATTAATTGGTTTAGTATATTTTAATTTTCTGAAGAATGAAATAATTTTAGACAAAATAACATTTGTCAAGAGAAAATAATTGCAAAAAATAGAGATTTTATTAATCTCAACATGGAAAGGATTTGCGAATTAAAGAAAGAAACTGAAAATATTTATGGATTTCGTACCCAACTTCCTCTCATGTTTGTTTGGTTTTGGGAGGTGATAAGGACACTAATAACGTTGAGACAGAATCTTTTTATTATCAATTTCATTATTATTGTTATTATTGCTTCACTTTTCCTTTTCACGGTCCTGTTAGCCACAGCGATTCCCTGTCCCAAACCCAACCCATCGTAACGTTCGAAAAACCGAGTAAAAATTTCTTTATACACTGCAACACACGACCACCGCCATCAATGCGCGTTACTTCTCCGTCCGTATACCAGCTGCACTTCTATTTCTGTGTCACTGCTTGCCACGTGTAAAGAAACAATCGTCTAAGATACATCGGGAATGATGTAGTGCAGCAGCAGCGGTATTGTATGAAGGCACAAGCAAAACATTAAAACGGTCGATTTTTATTTTTTTCCGTGGGGTCATGTTAAAAAAAAGTGGGGGCCACGCGGTTAACTGATGCGTAGATCTGTGATATATTTGTTCAGCGGCTCTCTCTGGCTTTTGCTCTTGTCATTTTTGACAAAGTGGATCCCACCCCACCATCTCGATCTTTTCAACCCTCTCTATTTTTATACACAAACAAACCCCTCACTCTCACCCACGTACTGCTCTTCTGCTCCCACTCCACTCCGCTCGCCAACATTTCTACCCCAGACCAAAAAGCAAACCAGGACTCTTCTTCTTCTTCTTCTTCTTCTTCTCTCTCTCTCTCTCTCTCTCTCTCTCTCTCGTGCTCTGTTTCGAGAAGCAGAGCATGGAGCGTGGTTTCATCTTCTGCTTTTTCTTACTTCTTTGCATTTTCTGTATTGCAGGTGAAAACATCTTCTTCAAGTTCAGTGGATGGTAATAACAAATTATTCCTAGTTGCCTTTGCCACCGTTGAGGGAGAATATGGTTCAAGCTCCTCGCATGAGTGTTAATATAAATATTGAGTACGGAGAAGAATATCAAAGTATTAGAGAAGATGTAGTTGAAATCTGCGTCATAATAGGAGGCCTCCAAGATATTGCACAAAGGAACGCGTGGATAGACATTAATATGATTAATTTTTCATATATTAGTTATTAAGACATTTTTTATATAATACAAGTTTAACTCAAAGCACTTTATTACTCTTAATAATTTGTAACTGTGTAACAAAAACATAAAATCTATGTTTTTATTATTTAGTTTGAAATATTTATAAACTAAAATTATCGGATGATACGTGTGTTTTGATAAAAAAATACTTCGAGTAAATAATTTTTTTTTTTATTGAATCCATTAGTTAATCTTGTGGACTCTTAATAAAATATTATTTTCTCGTGTACTTTTTATTGACTGCTTATCAGTATGAGTTACTTTTTCTATTGTACTAAAACCGCCGATTGAGTCAGTGATTTTTCTATTGCATTAAATTGGTAAATAGTTTTAATTTAGTATTAAATTGGAAAATAGTTATTTGAAAAACTTTTTTTTTCCAAATCCCTTGAAAATTGGGGTGTTGTGAAGGTCATAATTTGAGTAAAATGATTAAGAAGGCTAATGAGGTGAAATTACATCAACTTGCAAAGTTAGAGTTAAAACTGTGTATTATATCACTTTGTGTCCACGGATCGACCCGATTCATTTGGGTCTGGTTTGAGCATTTATTTAAAGAAGATTCGGTTTATTGGATTGGTCGATTTGAATTGAACTTATTTTAAGGTTCGAGTCAGTTTATTGAAATTCATTGGTAGACTTAAAATCAATCAACATGGTAAAAAATCGAGCAAAACCTTTTGAACTGATTGATTCGATTCGAATATATCCAGTTCAAGTATCAAAATCAGCTTGGTTTGGTCTGTTGTTCAAAAACCTCTGTGTTTATTTTTTTTAGCCTTGGTTCATTTCTATTTTAACCAAACAGACCATTTGCTCACCCCTACTTTGGGAAGTGGTTATGTAAATGGTGTGATGCTATTTACAATGATTGTGTGAAGGTAAAAAAAAAAAAAGAAAAAAAAAAAAGAAAAAAATGGTAATCAGAAAAATATGGTGAAAAATTAAGTAAATCCATAAGCACCAAAACCAGGAATGATTGGAGAACTGAAAAATGTTTCTCTAAACACATGAGGTTCTTTATCCAGTGAAAAAGCCATTGCAGTTATGAAAATACCAACTACTACAGTCTGTCAGTTTTAATTACTAGCTAGCTAGCTAAGCGTAAACTAATGATCATTATCCCAACATGTGCTACTTGCTTACTTAGCAACTTTGTACTTTGAAGAGCCTCACATGGTTTCTTACTTAATCCTCTCCTCTTCCAAAATATGACATTTTCTATATGACTTAATTGAAATTTATTTTACATTTTGCTAATTAGATGGTGATTTAATTGGTCTTCTAACTTACGTGAAAAATGTGAAATCTCTAGTTTAAATCTTATTGATCACATTTGAGCCAAGGGGAGAGCTACTACTATTATGTAGCTTATATTTAGCACATTGAGCCTCCAATGAAATATATATATATATATATATATATATATATATTGAAAATTATATTGATATTACTGAGTTGATATTGATTGTTAAATATATTTTTCTCTTAGCAATATTTACTAAGTTACTATTAGGGGTATCTTTCAGTTAATTTATAAGTACTATGGTACAATTTCCTTTAATGAAACTTTATATATATATATACACATGTGTTTGATGCATTTAAAAAAAATATTATTTTTAAAGTATTCTTTAATGAAAATGAATTATGATTCATAAGAAAGGATTGAAGGAGAGCCATTATTATGATTGCAAGATTGTAACTTTGAACTCAAACTCAATCTAAATCCACGGGATTTGATACTCGTATCGTTTTAAATCCATTTAATTAAATATCCAAATCTTTTTTAAATGGATTTTACGGATGGGGTATCCATAAAAACTCACTATGCCCTCAATCCTCACTTCCATCAGGCTTTTATTGAATTTTTTTTTTTTTTTTTTTATAAGTTGCTGTTGGCTTTGTTGCAATGTACAAAACAAAATACAAGGAGGAATCCACAAAAGGGATCCTATCCAGCTGTGAAAATTAAAGTCAGATTTCTTCATAATTTTGCCTTATGCATCAAAGTCAGGATTTGAAACAAGAGAGAAGAAAAAAAAAAAAAAAAGAGTAACAACCCAATTCAATTCATGTTATCATGTATAAAACTTTAATATGTTTAAAAAAAAAATAAAGAAACCAAAAGAGCTAATCCTAACTAAATATGAAACATGCTTTGTCTATCACCATTCCTATTCTCTACTTCATAAACTAATTAATGGACCCTCCAATTATCAGCATGAGGTAATGGTTCTTTTCTTTTGGAATAAGTTTCAATTTGATCCTTAAACTTGGGCACAATATACAGTTTGTTCAAAAATTAACTTTTTATACAATTTACCCTTTGAACTTGCACCAAAATAACAAAATGTCCAATTTTTTAAGAAAAAACTTTTTATAGTTTAAAATAATAAAAATTACTTTAAAATTTAAAATGAGAAAACAAAAAAATGATTTAAAAATATAATAATGATTATGAAAATTTAAAGTATTTGATTTAAGAACAATTTAACAAATATTTGATTTTAAAAAAATTATAGAATTAGAAAAAGATTTGATTACAAAAATATTTGTTTGTTTTTTGTTTGATTATTATTTTTAATTATATTTGATTTAGATCAAATATTTAATTATTTTTTTAATCATATTTGATTTATATCAAATAATTTATTATTTGGAACAAAAATTGGACATTTTATATTTTTGGTGCAAGTTCAAGAGATAAATTATATAAAAAAATTAATTTTGGGGCAAATCGTACATTGTACCCAAGTTTAGGGGGCAAATTGAACCTTATTCCATTTTTTTTCCTCAAAATCAATAGATCAAATCCCCCAACTAAAACTTACTCAAAATTTTTTTACCACAGTCATTCACATTCATTTAGGACATAGCTAAAACATCCATCAATTTATTTTCCCTCTGGGCAATTTTTGCTTACCAATATGTTGTTATTTCATTTAATATTGCATTTTTTTTAATTGGAGTAAGACGAGATAATCAAATATTTTGAAATATACAACTTATTTTAGTTAACAATAAAGAAATTGGAGCTTCAATACTTAACTATTTCTTTGTTTTAACAGAAGTGAAAAAGAAGGGAACATGTGGGTCCAAAAAAGTAAAATATACAACTTAACTTAATGGAGATTTACTTTATTATCATCTTCATTTCATGATTAATCTTCCCCCTTCAACTATAACTTATTCCCACCATAGCTAGGCATGTGATATACCAACCTAAAATTTGTTTAACAGTTGCTTTCTTTCTTAAATTAGCATCCTAATTTAATATTTAAAGGCTTGAATTCTCTCACACTGAGCAACCTAACAAAACCCTATCAAATGGAATTATTAAAGTTGTGCTTATAGCTAAGCTCAAATTAATAATACAAAAAAGAAAATGTCCAACCATTTGCATTCCTTTCTTGTTCCTTCAACCTACCAAACCCCGTAACTTAATTATGTGTTTATGCCCTTAAACTAAAGACATAATCATGTTTTAGATCTACCCCACTTGCCAATTGTGCATAAATGATTAATTTTTTGCACAACTTTCTCTTCATTAATTCTTGAAGAAGAACATGAAATCCTCCAGAGAATACAAGAAGCAAAAAAAGCTTCTTCAAGAAAGAGGATGCAAAGCCTTGTGTTGTAGTTGCAGGCTTAGTGTTTCTTCTTCTGAAGAATTAGCAACAGAGAGCTCAGCTAATTCGGACCGATACGCTTCCATTTCAAGCTTAGCTCATGCCATGGTTCAAGAAAGACTAGACCAGATGATTAAAGAAAGGCAGCAAGAAGAAGAAGAAGCAAGACATAATAAAGAGAAAACAAGGTTAAAACATGAAGCTATCAATAATAAGTTTGTAGTAATGGTAGCTATGGAGAAGAGCTCTTATGATCCAAGAGAAGATTTCAGAGAGTCTATGGTTGAGATGATTGTGGCAAATAGATTAGAAGAGCCTAAAGATCTTCGTAGTCTACTGAACTATTACATGTCAATGAACTCTCAAGAGTATCACGGAATGATACTTGAGGTTTTCCATGAGGTTTGCACTAATTTGTTTCTATATTGTAAATGTCATTGATTAATATTAATTAATTTGAATTAAGGTTATCGATAATTATTATTTAGTGATTTTGATTATAAGCATATATAATAGAGTTTCAATAAGTATAAAAATTCTCAAAGGGTGAAATGAGGTGATAGAGATCCTTCTCCATTAATTAATAATTTTGAGTTTGAGTTCTGGATATGAAATCCCTTTAAATATTCGGGAGAGCATTTTACGTTCCTTCATGCACCCTATCCAAAAAGGATTAATCCAATCAATAGAATTCAGATATCTTACAGTTAAAATTTTTTTAAAAAAAAGTTAGAATAAGGTCATGTGTTAATATGTTGTTTTATGTTACAATAATGGAATATATTATTATTATTATTTATGACGTTAGTATTAGATAAACTAAATTAAAAATAAGTATAGGTTTATTTGTTTGTATTAACTTGTAGACAATTATTAAGTACAATTTAAATTATAGAAAAGTGGGGTTTTACGACACTCTCGCTACCAAAAAAAAAAAAAAAAAAAAGAAAGAAAGCAACGTCTCACTAAATTATTATTTTTTTAGAATAATTAATCTCTAATTTGGATGAAATGAATTCTATAAAATTTTGTTGGATTTATTTATAAATTTAAATTTGTATTAGGTATGAAAAAAAATTAAAGAATTCAATTTTATAGTTTTGAATATGACTAAATCAAATTCTATTATTAAAATGTGAAATGCGAATGCTATAAATATAAATAATCTAAAATTTTATGATAAAATTCTTCATCGTACTAGCCTTCTAAATGTATTTCAAACATGAAAAATTTATTTTTACATAAATTTTATTTAAAATCCATTTGAAAATAAATTGCAATTCATTTATACCAAATGTAGCCAATTATGATTATCTATTTGCATGCCTAGATAAAAGCAAAGGGACCAGTGAGGTGAAGAGTATTTTTATATTTTGGGTTCTTTCTTTTTCGTCTAAGACTGTCAAGTGTATGCTTGGTTATTGAGGAACAATATATAGTTGTTCTAATCATGTATTAGGCTTATACCAAAATCAGCCTACCTACTTTTACTTTTGTCCCCTTACATAAATTATTTTATACATATATACATAAAGTTCAATTCACATTTATTTTGTTTAATGTATAATTTTTCTTTGAAACTCCTTTTTTTTTTTTTTTGGATAAAAGGGAGAAATTACCAAAAAATTACATCAAACAAAGTCTTGATTTAAGACGAAAATTTCTTGTCCATATGAGTGTTTCATACATCAAGCCAATAAAAAAAAAGTATTTTTTTCTCAAGTCACGTTAATTTCTTGCCGGATAGTATCTCAACTCTTAACTACCACTGCGTTGTAAATATTAGGCATCTTGCCTGGAGGAAACGCTACATCTAGTACTAGCCCAATGATTTGAGTATACGCCCCAGGTAATATATTAATGAAAATATTCTCATTTAAACCAAGACATTGTTTGTGATTGATTTGGTGTACAGTGAATCCATACATGGAGAATAGGCAAGTTTTTCTCTAGTTAAGATATCCCACGAAAATCATGTAACCTTATGGAGGATCATTGAAAACATGATAGCCTAGAGGAAGAAATTTCTGAGAGGAGCCATTCAATTAAGGCAGTGATTACTCTCCCTAAAAATATGATAAATTTGAACTTTCCAATAAATGTGGAGGTAACTTCGAATATGCCTAACCAAGCTCATTATAGAACTTATAGCGACCTCATTTTTATTAATCAGCTCGCAAACATAAGCATTATCAACTTTTATCCGAAGTTGTCTGATATGCAGATCGCATGTAAGGGGTAAACTAAAATATAAACCCCCATAGCTCGCAATGAGAATAGAGCAACTTCCAACATTAGCTGCAAAGCCACCCAACCAAGCCCCTTCACTGGATTTAATAACCTCTATGTTGCACAGAAATGAAATAAAAAAATAACCTCTATGTTGCACAGAAATGAAATAAAAAAAATGTAAAAGCACAAAAATGACACAGATAAATGATATTTAAAATATAATTTTACACGGAAAAATGGTATTTTATATTACCGAAAACGTGGAAACATTTCTGAAACACTGAACACGTATTTTATATTAGCGAAATCGTAGAAACATTTCTGAAATGAAACACTAAATACGTATTTTATATTAGCGAAATCGTAGAAACATTTCTGAAACACTGAACACCATGGCCATAAATTTTCATAAATATGGAAAAATCCTTTCCACTGATGCCTTCCCCATTAACGTTCAAAATTTCCTTACCAAAAGTAATCTCTACTTGCTATCAACAGGCTTGAACACATCCTTATCAAATACCAAATTGTTTCTCCATGTCCATAATAGCAAGTCACTGTAAAGATTAAACTGCAGCTTATCCCATCAACCTGGACCAGGCTATATCTCATATTGAATGTCACCCAATCTCAAATGGACCCAAAGTTCAAGAAACTCCTGAGATATCTAGCAATAGCAACCTATTCCAAGCGTTTCTAGCAATAACACAATCCCTAAGCAGATGCAAAACGCTCTCTACAGCAATGGACAATCATCTATATTACACGGAAACTTTCTTTAATCGTCGTTGCGGCGTTTTGGAAATGTTTGGAAACTTAAAAACGTTTCGGAGCTGTTTCAAAAATGTTCCGTGCATGGAAATATTTGGACGCTCCTTGGGAACGTTTCAAAACTATTTTTGTAAATTGGATAATTTCGAAACGCGCTTCCCCTTATAAAAATATGTTTCCAAACTAAAAACTCTTAAAAGCTCGTTTTTCTAATTAAACTAAATTTATAATAATTATAAATTCACAAAATATGTATTTTTTGTGAGTACAAAACATATAATCCTTTTGGATAAGATTAAATATTGACTGGACTTGACTTGATGTTTGATATATTAAATGGTTTCTAATAATTTATTTCTTTATATTTATAAATATAACCCTATATTTTTCATATTTACGTGTTTTCCTCACATTTCTATTTCTTATATTTTTAAAAATACCATTTTTCCATATCCGTTTTTGTGTTTCCGCAGTTCCACATTTCCATTTCCGTGCAATGTAGGCAATCATAATAATCTAGTAATTAACAATCCAATCTCTGCGGAGACGATAACTTTTCTATACTATTTGTATAGTCCGTACACTTGTGGAACACGCATCAGTCGCTATCAACACAAAACGAAATAAATAAAAATTTTGAAAAAAGTGACTATTTAACCCAACGAAGGCAGTATCTTATAATAATTTAGTTTCACAGGAAAATAAACAATATGTGAAATTATAAAGAAAAAGAAAAAGAAATGTAGAAATGAGCAAAATAAGCATGAATGTTGTTGTAGCTAATTGTTGAAAATTTGGCATTTTGTATAATATACTGATAACTTGTCAAATAAATAATTTTAAGTGTGATTCACATTAGATTTTATTATAATCACATAAACTCAATTATCTTAATTTAATTACTTTAATTTAATTATATCATATTAGTACAAATTTGAAGAGACTTTCATAGTTCGTGTATATATTATTTTATGTTACATTAAACTCTCACTGAAATTTTATAAGATATTTTGTTTTTTGAAATTAGATCGGAGTATGTTACTGAAATAAAATTAAATTTTAATTTATAAATTTTTATAATAACTTGACAAACCTAAATATTAATATTAATCCATTTTTGTTATTCATGTTAGATTTTGAATATCTTTCTTAATATTAGGAGGGATATATAGAAAGTACAAAAAAAAAAAAATTACATGCCTATGCTGCTCCATTTCTAAATGGAATATTCATAAATAGAAACATGAAATCATCATCATCATCATCTCTCTCTCTCTCTCTCTCTCTCTCTCTCTCTCTATCTCTGCTATAAATGAGTTAATGGTCTTCTTTGGATAACAAAGAATCTTAGACCTTCATGGAATACATACAAAGAACCTTACAGCTGCAGAGAAGAAATGACCCGTGAAATGCAATAAAAGCTAAAGCAAAGAATCATAAAAGCATAACCAAGAGGAAAAATATAACTTTAATTTATATTCATGACATTAAATTGGCTAAAAAAGGCCATTGGTACAAAACAAACAACAGAAGAGAGACCCCTAATCGCTATTAATTTTTCCTGCTTTCTCTTTTCTCTCTTTTTTTTCTTTTCGTGAAAAAGAAAAGAAATTCTATGTTTTCTTTTATACTAGTCTCTCCTACCTACCAAAAACAGAAATTTTCTTGCCTCTTACATTAAATCTCTCATTCTGAATCACTTTCCATACTCCCCATTGCCTTCAATCCTCTAGGTCTCTGCATCAAATAATGCACAAATCAATCTTCATTTATTTAAACTTTTTCAAGCTAATTCTGATCATCTAATGGAATTAGATCCTAAAAAGGTTTGAAATCCCAAGAAAAGATTCAAATTTTAAATTATTAATTTTCCTTTTCTTGAACTTTCTAAGCAACCAAACAACAAATATACAACTAAATGACATGAAAATCCATAAGGTCCCAGAAGCAAGAAATCAAAGAGCAGAGCAGCACCTTTTTGGAAGCCTTTTTCTCCCTCACTTCATACCTTTCTTGACACAAATCGGTTAACCATGCACCTGGACTCACCAACTGCAAATACACAACAAAACCAACAATTAAGATATGAAACAATGATCCAATCCCAAGTGGGTACATCGAGGAGACATACAAGTAGTGTTTTTTGTATTAGCTTAGCTCTTTTCTTAGGCCTTTGAGGAGGCTTGCAGCCTTTCATAGCCATGAAATCCTCTTCCTTCTCTTTGCTGGACAATGTAATAAACAACTTAGGCCAAACAAATCCCTTCTCTTCCTTCACGTTATCAATCAAAAGTTTCCCACTATCATCCAATCCCAATGATCCCCTTGTCGTGTAATATCGATCTTCCTTCTCTGGCGATAATACCGATGACTTCCTATTGTTCATTAAGTCAGAATTCCTATAAACACACACAACCCAGAAATAAAATCAGCAATTTTTACAATTTTTTGCAAGGTATCACAAGAAAATGAGAAATAACAATTTCTAATGAGTTTTGGCTTAATGCCATTGTAATAATCTGCAAATCTTCTAAGTTGCAAGTTAGAACACCACTTGGAGCCAGATTAACAGAAAATAAGAACATGGGAAATGAAAGCTAAGAAAATGATCTACCAACAATATTACTCCTAATTGAAACAGATTTATCATTTTGATATTTCCCTTCTCTCATCAACCAATTAGGCCACAGAAAACTCCGATACAACTTTCCTTCATCATGAAAAAATAAGATCCTAAAATGTAGCAACAATAGCAAATAAAACAAACAAACAAGTTGTTCCTTTCCCAAGTACTGAATCTTTTTTCCAAAACAAAACCCTTGATTAGTTAGGGAAAGAACACAAGTGAAAAAGCCTAGCTAAAATGCATACATTCTAAAACAAACGGTTCCAACAAAATTTTACTTAACATTCATAGATATAACGAATTTTATTTACTTGATAGCACGAGAGGGCGATTCTTTCTCAGCAGTAATAATGCGTGATGTAAGTTTCTTCTTTGGCAAAGAATCTGTTGGTTTGGATGTGTTGGCTAAGTTTCTATCTTTTTTCACTTTCACACATCTAAGCCTCTTTTTTGTCCCCCATTGTAACACAAAATCTGTCTCTGCACCTCTTTGACTCTTCTTTTCCTTCTCCATATTCTCTCTATACAACAAAACTTTAAAAGAAAGTCTGAGAAAATTATTCATAAATCTAATACAAAAACAGGAAAATTCACCAGTGATAAAAGAATAGTTCAAGAAAATGGCATTTTCCAGTAGCAAATAAGAAATAAGTAAAATTAATAACAAATTTAGAGGAAATTTTGCCAATAACAGTACATTTATATAAAGTTGGGATTTTTTTTTATAATTAGAAGTCATTCCCAAGGAAAATACAAGAAAGTATAGGAAAGTTTGATTAAAAAAGTTAATATTGCTGCAAAATCAGTCGCTGACCTCAAGATCTGCAGTCAATGCAACGCGAATCTATTAAAATTCTCACCAATCGGCCTGCATTTTAGAGCATAGACAGAATCAATTACACATCAATGCAATCACAAAGCAAAATACAAGAAAACACTCCAGTTGCTGAGAAAGTAACTAAAACAAGAATGGAAATTTTTCTTTTAATCAAAGAGATTTTATCCTTACAGTTTCTCAACAATCAAACAGCCCATAAATGCAAAACTGGAGAGAGTAGGAGTTCATTGCATTATACTGTGGCACCAAGAAACAACAGCAACAGCAGAAAACTTATAATGGTTTTGAATTTTTCTTCTTTTTTTTTTTTTTTTTGTTTGGTTGCAGAGAAAATGGAAAATTTTCTCAAGAGTATGAGGGAATGAAAGATTAATGGCTTCGGATTTGAGGGTTCGGATTAGATTTTAAGTTTGATAGCTAATAAATCCAAAAATCGGCGCTTTCTCTGTTATCTTCACCAGACCTCTCTTTTCAGTTCTCTCTTCTTGTCTTGTGTTTCTTTTAAAGTTTTATATTTTTAATTAATTTATTTACTGATTTTGTTAAAAAATTTCATATTTATTTAATAATTTAATGATGACCGCGTGATATGAAATGGATGGTCAGATGCGTTTCCCTCCAATTGGGTTGCTTTGTTGCTTGAAGACATAGGACTCGACTAGACCAGGTGTCTTCTAAGTCACGTGACAGTTGCTCAAGGCACGTGAGTTGGCGCTGCCATTTGCAACGAGTATGAAGCAGGGTGAGCAAACTTTGAAAAAAATCAAAAATGGAATAACCAATCAAAAATTATAAATATTTATTTTCTGAATAAAATCGAACTGTTAGACTGAATTAATGTCTACCGAATGGACCAATTTGGTTCAGTTTATAAATTCGAAGTTTCACATATTGAATATTTATGTCAGCGTGGGCCCTAATAGCAGGCCCAATATTAAAACTCATATAAAAGATAACGCATTAGCAAGAGGTTATTTGGGCCTAGAGACCCAACTTTATAAATGTTATACAAACTTTTTTTTAGAACCAACACGTGCGGGTCTCTCACTGTACATATAAAAGTATTCTGAACATATTATGTTGATTAAGAGTTGAGAGTTTCTATTTTAAATTTTAACTAAATATTTATCAACTAAATTAATTTTATTTTTATGGTTAAATTATATAATAATATTTTTGTGTTCAGCAGAATTAAAAAATTTTATAAGTGGTGATATAGAAAATTGATATATATTATATCTTTTAATAAAAATAAGTAAATATCAAAATTTATCAATAGTAACTTTTATTAGTTAAATTTCTATCATTTTGATAATAGAAACAATGATTAATGTATATATACACAAGCATGTACACAATTAAATTTAATTTAAATTAGAATATCGTAATTTGAATTATATTAAGCCACATTCAATCACATTTGCAATAAATGAAATTATGACATCCTAATTAAAATTAAATTCAGTAACACATAGAAATTAAATGAAATTAAGATATTATAATTGAAATTAAATCAATTCATGCTTAATTAAGTCAAATTTGTAATTAAATTAAATTAAGATACTCTAATTAAAATTAAATTAAGGCACACTTGAGTAAGTAAAAATGTCCAAGTTTGAATTAACTTAAATTAAGACACCTTAACTGGATTAAGTCATGCTTAATTAAGTCTACTTGAAATTAAATGAAATTAAGGCACCTTAATTGAAATTAGATTAAGTCACACTTGGACTTGCTTGAAATTAAATTAAATTAGATACTCTAATTGAAATTAACTTAAGTGACTCGACTTAGCTACACTTGAATTGAATGAAACTAACCCTAATTGGAATTAAATTAAGTCATACTTGATTAACTCACATTTGAACTTAAATGGAATTACGACACCTTAATTGAAATTAAATTAATTTATACTTGATTAAGTCACACGTGACATTAAATAAAATGAAGACACTCTAATTTAAATTTAAATTAAGTCATACTTGATTAATCTGTCACTGTTAAAATTAAATTAAGTCAGATTAATCTGTCACCGTGACATTAAATTTAATTTTTTTTTTTCGAAAGGACTAAAAATTTAAACGGAGACATACTTTGGGAACTCCGAAATAATTATCATAAACAGCGAGAACGAAGTCATGTATTTTGTAAAAACTAGGGGACCTGAAAATCATTTTGCCTCAAATTAAATCACACTTGAAGATTGAATGAAATTAAAACATCATAATTGAAATTAAATTAAGTTAGGCTTGATTAAATCATACTTAAAATTAAATGAAATAAGACCCTTAATTGAAATTAAATTGAGTCACACTTAGTCACCCTTGGAATTAATATACCATGATTGGAATTAAGTGAAATTAACATTTTTGTAGTTGGAATTGAATTAAACCAAACTTTATTAGTCACATCATATATGTGGAATTAAATTAAATTAAGTTATACTTAGAATTGAATAAAATTAAAACCTCCTAATTGGGATTAAATTAAGTCACACTCAACTAAGTAAGGGTTGATTAAGTTAGGTTTAAAACTAAATAAAATTAAGACTCTTAATTGAATAAATTAAAATATACTTGAAATTAAATGAAATTAAGCCACATGATTGGAATAATATTAAATCATACTACATTAAATCACCCTTGATTAAGTTGCACTTGGTTACTCCTAGAATTAAATTAAATTAAGATATCTTAATTGGGATTAAATTAAATCACATTTACAATTAAATGAAATTAAGGCACTAGATTTTCCAGTGGAATTGAATGGAATTAAGACACTCTAATTGAAATTAAATTAAGTCAAACTTCATTAAATTACACTTGGTCACACTTGATATTAAATGAAATAAGACTCTCTAATTGGAATTAAATTAAGTGACACTCGATTAAGTCTCACTTGGAATTAAATGAAATTATCTCACGCTTAGTCACCCTTGTTATTAAATTAAATTAAGATACTCTAATTGAAATTAAATTAAGTCATACTTAGAATTAAATGAAATTAAGATATTACAATTGAAATTAAATTAATTTACACTTAATTAAGTTACACTTGATTGTTTTATTTATTTATTTATTTTTTTTTTTTTGAGTATTGGGGATGGGGATTCGAAGCTAGAGTATTCAGTAAGGTGTTAATTGAATTTAGTGACACTCAACTAAGTTACCCTTGATTAAGTTACAATTGGAATCAATGAAATTAACACACTTTAATTAAATTTAAATTAAGTCATATTTAGTCACTTTTAAAATTAAATTAAATTAAGTCACTCCTGATTAATTCATACTTAGAATTAAAAGAAATTAAGGTATAACAATTGAAATTAAATTAAGCCATTAAGTCACATGATATATATGAAATTAAATTAAATTAAAAATCTTAAATTGAAATTAAATTAAGTCATAGATAATTAAATCATACTTGTAAATTTTTTTTTTGAGAATAAATCATACTTGTAATTAAATGAAACTAAGTTACTCTAATTGGAATTAACTTAAGTCACATTTGATTAAGTCGTACTTGGAACTATATCAAATTAAGGCACCTTAATTATATTAAGTCATATTTGATTGAGTCACACTTGGAATTAAATGAAATTATCACACCTTTATTAACATTAAATTAAATCACACTTGAATTAAATAAATTAAGACACCCTAATTTGAAAATTACATGGCACTTGGAATTCAATGGGATTAAAACACCAAATTGAAATTAAGTTAAGTCATACTTTACTAAGCCACATGATACGCGTGGAATTAAATTTAATTGATTCTAAAAGTGGAATTAAATTAAATTATAATTAATTAAATCTTACAAATTAAATGAAATTAAGAGACCTTATTGTAATAAATTAAGTCACAATTGATTACACAATTAATATAACCTGATTGGGGTTGAATTAAATGCATTCATCACTCAATTTTAATATATAATATTATATTAACCTTTCTCTTACCACTAGAAGTGACTAAGTTTACACATCTCTACTTGAATATAAAACAATATTATATAGTTTAGCTACAATAAAAAATTAATCGAAATATTAATTTCAATAATAATCTAATATTAATCATTTAATTTCAATGAAATATTAACACAAGGGTATATTAGCAAAAATAAAAATAAAAATAATTTTAGTTTAACTATACAAACTAAATTTTATTAATCTGTATGCAAGTCAAACTATACTGAAAATTAAGAGATAGAGGAGTAATAAAAATATTGTAAATTAACAATTACTTAGGGCCCTCTCTCCATATGTGAGGAACCTGTGCAAGATCACTCATCCGAGCCGCCTCTGGAGGAAGAGCATGCAACCATGAAAGCCAAGTACCATGACCATTATGGGCCTTCTATGGTGGAATCCCCACCTCAAGGGGCTTCATTTCATGATGCTTCAGTTAGACAATAAGAGATGGAGATGGACGTTGAAACCTTCGACTTGGATAACTTGGAGATCAAGCAAGATGATATTTTTATTGATTCCGCAGGACCTATCCCCTCTATTCGCATATCGGATAGTTTGGAATCTTCCTTAGCTCAAAAGTGGAATAATATTGTGATTGTGCAAATTTTGGAACGAAGAATTGGATACAAAGCCCTTTCTCTTAAAATTCAAATGTTATGAAACCCTAGATGAGCTAATATCTTGGACTTAGGGAATGATTTTTTTCTTATCAAATTTGACAGGGGACTGGATTATGAGAATGCTCTACTCGGAGGGCCATAGCCCATGCTTGGAAGCTATCTACAAGTTCAACCATGGTCTCCAACCTTTGATGTGAATAATGCAATGATAAAAACAATGATTGTTTCGATCCGATTACCAGGTCTTCCACTTTACCTCTATTATAAATCTGTTCTAGAAGCCATTGAACAAGTGGTAGGGAGAGTGATTAGAGTGGATTATAATACTGAAGATACTCTAAGGGGAAAGTTTGCTAGACTGGCAGGATCTATAAACTTGAAAACTCCTTTGGTTTCAAAATTCTTACTCAATGGAAGGATGCAACAGATTGAGTATGAGAACTTGATTGATATTTGCTTCACTTGTGGTAGATATGGGCATAGGGAAAGCCTTTGCCCTAACAAGCACCCCGTGCCAGAATTAGTACTGTCAAAAGGGGCTAAACCCGCGGACAGCCCGTAATTTGTTTGGATATGGGTAAAATATTGAGGCCCATTTTTAAGCCAGGCTTTTTTTACCTGGCCTATTTTTTATCAAAGCCTGCGCGGGCTGGACCGGACGGGTCTGTGGAGGCCTGCTTTAAAACAATATATATATATATACATATCATAAACATTTAAAATAGAAAGGGGGAATAAGCCTAATGGAAACCATGTTGGACAAACTTCCAGTGGTCTTAGGTCTGACTCTTAAAGGCATTTCCTTCTTCTTTCCATGTTAAGGCCCTTTGAATGGACATAAAAAACCAATAGAGTTCAAGAAAGTAGTAAAGTTAGAAAAAAAAAAAAAGAAAAAAAAAGATCGACTTTCAAAACGGACATATTCGGGCTGTCCCTGGGCCGCGTGGGCTAGGCCAGGCTTAAATATTAGAGGCTTATTTTTTAATGAGCTTTTCTTTCTCGGCCCATTTTGGGATCAAGCCCGTGCAACCC
Source organism: Jatropha curcas (assembly GCF_041381405.1). Lineage (NCBI taxonomy): Eukaryota > Viridiplantae > Streptophyta > Magnoliopsida > Malpighiales > Euphorbiaceae > Jatropha > Jatropha curcas. Next base: position 904,795 of record NC_143157.1, read on the forward strand.
GACCGTCTTGCACGAGTTGATCCCAAAACTCCAGGCTTTAATATTAGAGGATCCCGTCCTGCACAGGCTCGATCCCAAAATGGGTCGAGCCAAAAAAGCTTGTTAAAAAATGAGCTTCCAATATTAAAACCCGGCCTGCACGGGCTCTATCTCAAAATGGGCCAGCCAAAAAAGCTCATTAAAAAATGAGCCTCTAACATTAAAGCCCAGTATGGCCCATGCGGGCCCGAACATGTCTGTTTTGAAAGTCCATATTTTTTCTTTTAACTTTACTACTTTCTTGAATTTTTATTGGTTTTGTATGTCCATTCAAAGGGCCTTGACATGGGAAAAAGAAAGAAACGCCTCTAAAAATTGAACCTAGGATCATCAGAAGTTTGTCCAATGTGGTTTCCATTAAGCTTATTCCCCATTTTATTTTAAATGTTTATAATATATACATATATATTATTCTAAAACGAGCCCCCGTGAACCCATCCCACCCAGCCCGCGCGAGCGTTGTTAAGAAACGGGTCAGGAAAAAAAAGTCCGTCATAAAAACGTGCCACAATTTTTTGTCTATTTCCAAACAAATTACGGGTGATCACGGGCTGTCTGTGGGCTTAGGCCCATTTTGGTTGTACTATATGTGCGGGTTGGGCTGAGCTGGACCGGATAGCCCGTTTTGACAGTGCTAGCCAGACCTACTTAACTTTGAGCCTTTTAATTTTGAATTACCCCAAGGTGATATGAATACAATGGGTATGGCATATGATCTATGGATGGTTGTGACGAGAAGGGGTCGCCGCCCTTAGGGCCAAGGTAATGATTTAATTAGATTGAATAAGAGGCCTTGAAATGAATCTAGTGGTACTAAGCTTGCGGCTTTATCTGTGGATGCCGGGGTGATGGAGCATGAATGTGTTGGGAATAATGATACAGCTGAAAGGGAGAATCCACTTGTTGCTTTTCAGGAAAATGTGAGGGGAGTCTTTCAGGATCCTCCTGCCACCTCCACACAGGAGCGTACTTTTAACAATAAGGGGAAAAGTCCAGTTAATGTTTTCATTGGTTCATGTCAGAATTATTATAAGCCTTCTAACTTGGGAAAAATTTAAAAAAAGGGGTTCACTGTAATACTAAGAAGGATTCTATTCCTCCTAAAGCTACTCTTGGGGGATTTTTTGAGTATCAAACTAAAAGTAGAGCCCTACTTGTTAATTCGAAGGATACCAGTTTAGATCCTTCTAACCATTCTATGGTTCAAGTGGTTCAAAAGGATGTGCCTCCTGCGGGTTCTCTTCACAGCAGTGTGGCTAGGGACTTGTTTACATTTCATTGCCAAATGGAGCCTATCATTATGAATGTTGGGGAGATTCTAATCCTCCAGACCCTGGTTTGATTAAGCCAATTAATTCCCAGCAGCGAAATGAGGGGTCTTCTGTGGATTCTGAGTTCGATGATGATTATTTTGTTGACATGACGGTAGGAGAGAAGGAGGATGAGGATTAAGGTGGCACAGTTGGGCTGGATTGATGCTCTAGTTCCTAGGTTTTCTTTTCTTTCTTCATTTTGTGATTTATCAATATGGATTTTATCATGGAACTGTCAGGGTGCAGGTAACTATGATTTCTTAAATGTCTTGAAGATGGTTTTAAGTTTGCATAAACCTCATTTGGTGGCTTTACTTGAACCATGTATTAATGGTTTAACAGCGGATAGGGTTATCAAGGGCATTGGTTATAAAAATTCTCATCAGGTTGAAGTAGCAGGTTTTTCTAGGGGAATTTGTCTTCTTTGGTTTAATGATTGGGAGGTTTATATTATTCAAAATAGTAACCAATTTATTCATGCCGCAGTTAGTGATATTAGCAAGTTTTTGATGGAGTTAACAGTTGTTTATGGTTGGCCCCAAGCTTTTGGACTTCGGATTCTTTGGGAAGATCTTGCTTATAATAACAAAGTGATTAACAATCCTTGGGCTATCATGAGTGACTTTTAATGCTATTCTTCAACTTCAAAAGAGGAGGGGGATCGCCTAATAGAACAAGGGTCTGTAGTAGTTTTAATGCTTGGTTTCGGGCTTTTGGAATGATTGATTTGGGATTTCGTGGTTCGCAATTTACCTAGAAGCGCAGAAATCTATTTTGTAATATGGAGTGGAGCTGTAATTTTTCAGAAGCTATAGTGACTCATTTTGCTAAAGTCAGATCTGACCATTGCCCGATTCTCTTAAAATTATCTAGTAGCTATTCCTGTTTGCATATGGATAAACCTTTTCAATTTCTTGCCACTTGGATTACACATAAACAATTTAATGATGTTGTGTCACATTTTTGGAATCCAAATGAAAATCTAGTTAGAAATATTGAGCAGTTTGCCTCCCAGATGCAGGTTTGAATAGGACTGTGTTTGGAAATGTCTTTCGACAGAAAAGATCTTTGTTGGCCCATCTTGAAGGAGTTTAGCATTAATTGGATCAAGGGGGTCATTCTCACCTTTATCGATAGGAAAATAAATTACAAAAGGAGTTGTGTTTAATTCTCCAACGAGAGGAGCTTATATGGTACTAAAAATTTTGGGCACAATGGATTATTTCAGGTGACCAGAGTACTTTTTTCATCTTCAAGCTATTAAGAGAAAAAGGAGGAATCGATTTAAAGGTTTATTTGATGATCATGGGACCTAGGTGGAGGATCAGATGCTCCTGCGATATATGGCTACTAGTTTCTTTTCTAGTCTCTATTCTAAAGACGCTGATCATGTGCCGCTCTATGCTATTAGAGGTCAATTTCCTTTAATTCTGCCTGACTTGTATCCTTCTCTTTCTAAGGCTCTTGATCTGGAGGAAGTCCGGATGGTTGTGTTTCAAATGAAATCGTGGAAAGCCCTTGGGCCTGATGGTCTTCATACGGGTTTTTATCAACGTTGTTGGAAGGTGGTGGGGGACTCGGTGTTGAGAGAGGTGGGAAGGTTTTTGTAGGGAAAGCTTTACCTTTATTTTTGAATGCCACACAGTTGGCACTTATTCCTAAATCACTAATCCTACTCGTGTGGTGCATTTTCGGCCTATCAGCTTATGTAATGTCTCTTACAAGATTATTACAAAGGTCATGGCTAACAGGCTTAAGGAGATTTTGCCTTCCGTCATTAGCCTTTGCCAGACAAGCTTTGTTCCTGGGAGACATATTACATATAACATCATTATTGCTCAAGAGGTTATTCATAAAATGAAGAGTAAAGTAGGGAACATCAACTTTATGGCTATCAAAGTAGATCTCAAAAAGGCTTATGATAGAATCAGGTGGGATTTTTTATTTCATACTTTGATGGATTTGGGGCTCTCGGGTTCTTTTGTTCAAATTGTTATGAATTGTATTAGCACTTGCTCCATGAGGGTGTTATGGAATGGATTTTGGATGTGTTTTATCCTTCCTGAGGAATGTGACAAGGTGATCCCCCTTAGTCCGTATTTGTTCGCTTTATGCATGGAACGCCTCTCTTTGGCTATTAATTATATTGTTGCTGCTAAGGCTTGGAAGCCCATCATGCTGTCACGAGGTGGTTCTCCTCTCTCTCATCTTTTCTTTACGGATGATTTGGTCTTGCTAGCTGAAGCAGATTTTGTGCAGGTCAGTGTTATTCGGTCTCTTTTAGATGCGTTTTGGTTTAGCTCAAAACCTAAGTTTTCTATTCTAAGCTTGTTAATATTGCCTCTCGGAGAAGGTTAAGTGTTGGATTGGGTTTTAAGGAGACTACTAATTTAGATAAGTATTTAGGAGTTCCCCCTCCTCTATGAAAGGGTCACCAAGAGATCCTATGCTTATGTTATTAATAATGTGAAGTTGAAATTGTCTTCTTCGAAAGTTAATAATTTATCTTATGGCGAGCGGAGTTACTTTAGCTAATACTGTTGTCTCTACCATGCCCATTTATGCAATACAAACTGCCAAATTGCCTATTTTTGTTTGTAAAGAGATTGAGAAGCTGTGTCAAAGTTTTATTTATGGTTCCACCACGGAGAAGCGCACGATTTCGATGGTCCCTTGGAAGGATGTTTGTAACTCCATGAATCGAGGGGGGTCTTGGTTTTAGAAGTCTGGTTGATCTCAACAAAGCTTTTTCAATGAAGCTTGGATGGCACATTATTTCTGGGTCCAGAGCACTTTGGGTAGAAGTTTTGAAAAATTGTTATAAGTTACAAGACTCTCCCGTGCCTATAACTCTTAATCGTAACACTGGCTCTCCTCTTTGGAAGGGGCTGGTTGACTATTGGAAGGATTTGCTTAAGAGTATTTCCTAGTTTGTTGGTAGTAGAGCGAAGGTGCGATTTTGGATTGACAGATGGGTTGCAGATGATATTATCCTCCTTGATAATGTGGTGAAACCCGTTTTGGCTGATTCTCTTCAAGAAATAATCAATTGCTACGTTACACCGTCTAGTGCATAGGATTGGCTACGTTTTATTGAGTTTCTTCCAATCTTAGCCCTTCCTAATATTATTGTTGTGTTGCCGCCAAGTATTGGTTAAGGAGAAGATGTTCCAATATGGCATTTTTCCAGTTCTGGGAATTTTGATGTTAAATCAACTTATGATTCTCTTGTTGATACTTCTCGTGATCGAAGGGGACATAATTGGACTGTCATTTGGAATTGGGCGAGTCCACAACGGATCGATTTATTTTTATGGTTAACCCTCAAAGGGAAATTGTTTACCAATCAAGAAAGGTTCCGCCAACATTTGTGTGAGTCTCTAGCCTGCGAGTTGTGCATAGGTGGTTCAGAGTCAATCATTCATGTGGTAAGGGATTGCAACTTTGCTAAACAAGTGTTGTCTTCTCTTAATCCTCCTTCATATGTGTTTTAGAATGATTCTGTGGATGCACAAACTTGTGCTTTGAATAATCTTATGGAGTCATTGTATCATGACAATGGTGTTAATTGGCCTTTAATATTTGTTGTTGCATGTTGGAAGCTTTAGGGATCTAGGAACAAATTTTTTTTTTTTGCAGGAGATACTCACAATGCAGTTTCTTTAGTTTTGTGGATATGCTTTGGAGGTCTCTGGTATCTCTAAGATGCAGGTTTTGAATCATGGTGAGAGGCCTGCGAAATCGCAGCAATGGGTTAGTTGGTGGCCTCCTCCATCGAATTTCTTCAAACTTAACATTGATGGGGCAATGAAAAATGGCAAAGCTTGTGCAAGTGGTTTGATCAGGGATGCATTTGCTCGGTGGATGACAGGTTTCTCGACCAGTCTAGGTGTTTATTTAGTCCCTTTGGCGGAATTACGGGGTATCTTTGAAGGTTTGAGGTTGACTAAGAGGTATGGCATTGCTGCATTGCACGTGGAGTGTGACAGTTAATTTGTTGTGAAGATGCTCAAGGGTGTGATGGCTACTCCATTAGGGTTCTAGGCTTTGGTTACTGCTATTAGGCGAGCCATGCAAAAATGTGGGAATGTGATGTTATCTCATATCTATAGGGAGGCTAACTTTTGTGCAGATTGGCTAGCAAGTTTGGCTTTCTCTCTCAGTTTAAGAGTTCATGTTCTTTTTTATTGTCCTTCAGAACTTCATGCTTGGATTGTTCATGATGCTACTGGTGTAGCGTATTCTAGGTTCTACCTCTAATGCTTTTTTGCCTTCCTTTTATACCAAAAAAACAAATTATAAATTAGCAATGAATTTAGTTATGAATTAAGACTAAAAAAAACAATGAATCTAAGCAATTCAAATCCATACAACGTTATACCTACGGAGAGAAGTTAATAACGGGTCGAAAATACATCCATTTACAAATTAAAAATAGATCAAAATCCATTGCTAATAAAGGCCAATAAAAAAAATGGACTTTCTGTTTCTAATCTGTTGCTAAATCTTTTTAGCAACGGAGTATGTCAACATAGAAATGCAAAAATCTATTTCTAATTTTTATTTTTGGGTAGCGTAGATGTCAAAATGTTAGTTTAGAAATTAGGGTTAACTTGTTGAATAAAAAATCCTTGTTTTCAAGTGAATTTAGAATCTACTTTTGGTGACCTACGAGCAGCCTTTGAAAATGTCTCCACTCTTCTATTCTATGTTCCCACAGTAAAGAAACTAAAGAGCTTAAAGTTACACTGTCAACGTTACTTTTGTTTTGGTTTGAAAGCAAAAGTGTCTAACCAACGTTACTCTTGTTCTGCTTTTTTAGACAAAACTCAAAGTTGGTTAAGAAAAGCAATGCATGCCATTTGCTTCAAATGAAGGGAACTTCATGCACATGCCCCACAATTCATTTTCCAACTCAATTTGAATATATTCTTTGTGACCGTTTTTTGTCGTTACAACATTAAAATTAACAATAATATATTGTTCTGTAATTAATTTTGAAAAATTTCATATTTCATACGTCCATCCAAATAATGAAAAATCATTACCTAACCATGCTTATCCATACATTTAGCTAATGATTATTGGTCAATTAAAAAAATTGTTACCATTTATTACTAATTTATCATTTTTTAAATAAAATATAGTAATATCTTCATTTATTTCATGCATGTTTATTTTGTTAGTTTGATCTATGGGTTTGTCCAAGAAAAACAATTATACAATGAACCAGTGATTCCATGTAACCATTAATAAATAAAAAAGACGCAGACGTAATGTAACGCCCCATTTTTCTGTGTCTGAAATAGTAAGTTACCGGTTTGTGAATAGTAATTTATAATTTTTAAATTTTATGATTTATATGTTAAGTCAAGACAGTGTCTCCGGCACCGAATGTGACGTCCGCCGTCGGATCTCTCGAGACTGGGCGGTGGGTGTTACACGTAAATTCGTTAATTTTTTAAAATTTTTTTTATCTCTTGCAGTTACCTTTCTTGTATTTCAAAAACTATATATCTATATAGTATTTATTTGATAGTTATTTTCTAAAGTGGATCTTGCAGTTACTTAATTACTATTGGTTTGTCATTCCATATAAACATAAGGTAAAACTATAATACAGATTTCAAAATTTCTGTATTGGCGAATAATTTTTTCCGCACCATTAGATTTAGAATAGGTAAATATAAACCATTTGATCTAAGCTAAATCAAATGACTTGATACCTATCCTTTTTTTTTTTTTTTTTCAATATATCAAAAGTAGTTAAAATCTATCAAAAATAGCATATTTATTTTTTATTTAATATATGCATTTCCTGTTAATAAATATAAAAGTAATTATTTAATGGTGTGAATATAAATATTATTTTCAATATAACTATAATTTTTTTCAAAATAAATAATTATCTAATATATGAAATTCGTTTACCCAAAATAAATTATTTAAAATTCTAATAAATAATTATAAATTTTTATTTATCTTACTATCAAAATTTTTAACATGGATTTATGCAATTAAAATTGTATTATATACATGATATCTCATTATCTTTTAATATAACATTTTAAATTGAGAAAACTAATAATGTTTGACTGAAAATTTATCTCCTTTTATAATATCTAATAAACCCATTTGTCCAAAAAATTATATAATTAGAATCATATTAATTGTATTTTATTGTTTATTTGAGTCATATAATTAGATTTTATTATGAAAAATAATTTTATATCAACGTTAAAACAAAACGTGAGATTAAAATAATTTAATTTTCTTTTCATATATATCTTTTTAAAATGTGTTAAATTGTAACTTTTGATTATATGATAATTTGCATAAATATTTATAAATTAATTTTAGATGTTCAAAATAAAAATGTATTAGTCTAATTAACAATTGTTATGCATAATATTTCTTCCATCGAGTATGCAAAGTAAATATGTACTTATACTATTATTTTGTTTAATTTAATATTATGCATAAATACTATTTTTTTGTATTATTTATATGAGAGTATAATATATTAAATCAACCATATACACAGTATTTATACAATATTCATTATTCCTAATTATTTTTTGAAGTAAAATTAACAAACAATAACTAAAGGCTTAAAGCTCAGTTGTCTTTGTATAATTTTACACATCTAACTGCGGTTGGTACTTAGTCACTTTTACAACTACTTTACTCATAATAATTGTTTTTCTTTTATTGACCAAAACTAAAAATATTATCATTTGAAAATGTCTTTTAACAAAGTTATTTCAGGTGTCGTTTGTTTAAGTTGATTGCTGAATGTTAAATCTGAATCAACAGCTTCTCGAACCGAATGAATAGTCTCCTTTAAATAAGAAAAAGAAAAAAAAAAAGTGGTTTTAGAATTTAAAAAAAATTTAAAAAAAAAAGTCAATTAAAGTTGTTTTTCCTTTCTTCAGAAGTCAAAATGCATCTAACTTTTATAATTGTTCTAATTTTTTTTAAATACTTGTAAAAAATTGGCAATAATTTATATATCTTAAATATTAGTTTTTGAATAATAATGTGAAATGAACTCTTAAAACGTCAAATATCAAAAATCAAAGTTCCTCGTTTTTTCAACATGTTAATAATTCACAATCTTATAGTAGATTCTAATGAGACATCATAGCAATAAAGGTCTAGCTTTGAATTACAGGGTTCTACACTCAAAGTGTTGTTTTGTGGAATGCAAGGATTACAAGAAGAATGAATAATTTATTTGATATTTCAAATAAATGGAAATAAAATAAAAAAAAATATGCAAAATTAAAGAAAAATTAATAAAATAAAAAAAATTATAATTAAGATAAAAGAGCTTGATATGGTGCAAAAAAAAAAACATAATGGGTCTCATAAACTTTGTAATTTTTTTAATCTCTTTGACATTTTTTTTTTAATTTTAAAAACTTATTTTTATAACTATCTAATAACTTTTTTTTTAAAAAAGTGTTATAATTACTAATTTACTATTGGTTTGTCATTTCATATAAAATGTGCTATATAATAACAATTAGAGGCAATTTAGTTGTTTTAGTAGTTGTCAATTATTTTATTAGCTAGTTTAAATTAGAAGTGTTTAGTAAATAATAGTTTAACATAAATTGACAAAAAATGACATTATCTGTTTAATTAGTTGAATTCGACGAAAAAACAATGAGTATAATTGTTAAAAAACTTAATTAAAAGCTAAACATTAAACGTCATAGTGTTTAATGTTTCATAAATAGTTCATTCAATATAAGTTATATTACCGAACACTACAATTAATAAAGATAGAGTTTTAACTTGGTCAAAATGCTAAAAATTAAATCAAAAGTCGTTGCTAAAAATAAGACCTTTAAATATTTTTTTTAAAGAAATAAAATTTAAATATTGAAGTAAAAAATTGACAAATATTATAATGATTCTTATTTAAAATAGACATGCTAGCATGTCTCAACATTATGTCATGTCAACTTTTATTGCATCAATTAAAATTTTTACTATCTGGTTTGGTGATAGTTATTGAAATAGGCATGTGCCGGCCTATATTGTCATGCTACATTATAATTAATAAACTAAATAAAATTAAATATGAGAAATTAGTGTCATTGCTAGCAACATATCAATCAAATTAATTAATGATATAATTAGCAAAATTCAAAGATCATGAACCCAAAAATAACAAAGTTTAATTTCTAATTTCTTTTAAAATATTAATTAATCCTTCAATTAACTACTCGGGTTCTCATTATATAACTTATATATTTAATTAATATTTTTCCTATTAAAATTAAAAAAAAGAAAAATCATCGCCAATAATTCAAATTTGTCATTATACATTAAATCATTCCAATGATTAAGTCCACACAAACCATGTTGCCATGAACATGTTAGGTTAGAATAAACAATTCAACTCAACCACCATACCTTTACAAAACTATTACCAATACAAATCATTATTCTAATTCAGACCAATTTATATATTTTTTTATTTTCTAACTTATAAATGAAAATAAATAATTTTAAAAATTAGTATTAAAACAATTCATAAGTGAGTTAATGAAGGGAATTAGGGCAAAGAAGAGTTAAATGTAATACAAAATAATAAAAATTATAACTAGATTTTTTTTTTATTTATAAAATTTGACTTGATTATATTGTAAATATATTCAATAGTTGAGAGAAATTTTATTAAGGAGTTAGGTTGCAAACTTTAACTTACAAAAATTATAAATTGAAATACACCTATATTTTCTAAAGATTGACATTTCCAAATTTAAATTGGTCAAATTGTGAGATTGTCAATTTAAATTACAATACAAGTTTATTTATGCACTTATTGGTCAAATTGGGAAATGTAACTACCTTAGTATCTTTAATGAACTTATCTTCCTTGTGTACCTTTCAAAAAAAAAAAAATCTTTATTAAGGAAAGTTGGATGATCTACCTCCTGATAAGTAGAATTGATAATGCAAATCAACCACAGATGTTTTATACACTTCCCGATAAATTACATTTCGCTAATCTATTTATTCCAATAAAATATCACATAGTTTAGGTAAATTTAATATATATATTTCCCTTTATTTTAAATTTAAGTTTCAGCTCTATCCGATTTTTTTATCCAATCAAATAAAAACCAATTTTAAAAATATTTTTTTCTCAAAAAAAATAATTTTTTATAAGTTTATAAAAAAATTACTATTACATTCCTTTGCATTGTCAAATATACTAGATAGGACCTGTTTTTTATAAAATATATAATGATGTCTCTAAGTTATGATCCTGACAAACACTTTAGTCCTTCGTCATTTTTTATGAATGTTGCCGTTAAATCACTAGGAAAAGACAAAAATACCCTAATGAAATCCCACCATCACCACCTCCTTTTCCAATCCAGCCGCCCTCTATTAGAACCTAGTCCAAGACCACCATTGAAAATAAATTTAAAATGTAGAATTATAGATTTAGTTTCTTTAAGTATATTTGATAAGTATACATTTTTAGTTGGAGGTGTCCCATATCTGTTCGAACTCCTCATTCAACACATCGATTCATCTCTGAATTCAATAACTCATTGGTGATTTTGACGATAGGAAGGTGTCAATAGCTGACTTTATAGTTATAGGTGTGCTATATTTGTTCAGATCATTCTCAACCAACTGTTGAATCAATTGCCCTAAATCCGGTCAAATGAAGTAATCTCTAACATTTGCGGGCAAGTGGAACCCTTGACTGACGGATGGTTTTCAATCACAAACTGGATGCATGCCACGTAATTGGAGATCTGGGGATGATTTTCTCTCTTTTAACGTTTTTGAACCTCCTTTAGTTTCGACTTTCGAAAAACACAAAGAGACGCTGACTTTCTCTGTTAAAATTTACTTTCTCTGTTCTCTTTATTTAGAAAAAATAGAAAATGCCCAGGAATTAAGCTGGTAGTTGAATTGATTTTTTTTCATTTTTTATCTAATATATCCCTAATTTACATTAATTGCTTTTTTAGTTTTGATGGAGCCAACTCACAAAGAGAGAGTCCCGGGTACATCTATTCGACAATTAATATCTAAAATGGAGGAAATATTTAAGAAAATACTGTAATTATTTTGAGAATTCAAAATTTTCAAATTTGATTTTTACAAATTGAAATTTTGATTTTCCCCCATCTATATTAAGTATTAAGCATTTTTAATAACATGTGCCCAAATTTAGCGAAAATTTGGAGCCAAAATTTTTGGTTAAACCAACAGTCTCCTTAGCTTCTACAATATGGCTACATATAAATTTCAACATGACTTAGGACATGTAATTGCATTCATAGAGTTTTCGAAAATAAGGACTATAGTTTTTCATTCCTTATGAATCCATCATTTTTATTTGATCTCCAATGACATCCCAATGGATTCAGACACACATTCTGAAGATACGTTCATTACTTTTCAATTACCAGACTTGAACTGCTTACCTGAAAACTAAGAAGGTGTTATGGTTGTTGCTGACAATAATCAATCCCAAAATATTGTTGCAAGTAACAAGAAAAAGGAAACAAGAAGAAAAACATTGCTGATGACATTAAAAAATCTATAACCACTATGCTTTTTAGCTGAATGCAACAAGGTAATGTGGAGGTAGTTTTTTTCTTTTATTTATAGTCGTCGATCTATGCTAATAAGAAGGCACAAGGCGGCGGTTATGAAAATGAGTGGATTGTGAAGAGGTGCGACGGAGGTAGTTTTTAAATATTGTGTCTCTTTATATTTCAAAACCGTTGTTTGAAGAGGGAAAAGAAAAAAGGATGCATAAGTATATAATAAAAACATAATGTTAATAGACAAATATAATAAAATGAGTACACATTCGTAAATTGAGCACATTTAAACGACTTAGATTCTTATAGGCAAAATAGATATATGTCCAATAAATTTTTAATATGAGCACATTTGTTAACTCTCAGTAGTTTACAATTTTGTGATAAAATAACCGTGTACTTTTACATTGGAAACACAAGGGCATTAAATGCCCAATCTTTTTTTTTTTCTGCCACTTTCTCTTGCTAACCGTGCACAATTAACATAATGACGCAAATCAGATGAGTGTATTTTAGACTTTGAACAATTGCATCTTTCCCAAAATTTTCATTTTAAGTAAATTTCTCTATATAAAATAAAACACCCTAAATAAAAATTTTCTCTAAATAAAGAAAACAGAGAAAATATAAAATTAAAATCAAAATTGAAATATATATAAACCAAATCCAAACACAGAATTCAAAGTCCACCGGACATGAAAGGATCTTCCTCTTCCAACTTCGATCCACACTCTTACTTTGAATCGCTAGAGAATATGTATGCTCAGGCTAAAGCTCGCTTAATGCGAATAATAGCTGAGTTTTGAAGAATGAAGAAGATAAGAAGGGTAAGGTAGATGAAGAAATAAAAAATGCAGAGAAGGATGGAGAGAAAGAAGGATAGTTAGGGTATTTTAGTCATAAAAAATCTTTCTCTCTCCTTTAATCGCTGTGACTCACTGTTAAATACTCAAAAGCAGATAAAAGGACTAAATTGTCTAACGGAACTATATATTAAAGACATAATTATATATTTTGCAGAAAATATGTTGTGACTAGTGTATTTAACTAATATATAGGGATGTAATAATAATTTTCCCTAAATTTATTAATCAAAAGCAGAACTCATGGTTGTAAAAAAAAAAGTACAGCTTTTCGCCTAAAAAAAATTCTCCGCGGTATAAAATAATAAAAGATAAGTCAATTTAAAAAATAGAATTCTTTTTAGAAAATAAAAATGTGAACAAGAGAATAAAACCCAAAACAGTAGGTAAGACATACACAGAAAAAGATGGTGGCCCACAAATACCATATGGCCAGCTGTATGGCAGCCATTGTCACTGCCACCCTGTCTTCAACCTCTCTCCCAACATTCAATTTCTCTCTCTTCTCTCTTTTATTAACTTCTCTCTCTCTCTCTCTATATATATATAATACCCACTACCCATAAAGCTTGCATTGTGCTTTATTTTCTCTGCATTTCTCTCCTTCAATTTCATCTACTACAACCATCTCAAACGACATTCTAAAGCACAATTCCCCTCTTCAAAATCTCCTCTATAACAAAGCAAAACAAGAACTAATTTCAAGAAAATGGAGGCAATGAAGATGAACCTCTTTGTCGTTTTGATGGTTGTGTTGATGGCTTCCTCCAACATGCAAATGGCCACAGCAGTTGGAGCACCATCTCTAGCACCAGCACCAAGCCCTGCATCTGATGCTAATGTCTTTGTTCCCACATTCTTTGCCTCTTTGGTTGCTCTTGCTTGTGGGTTCTTCTTTTGAACCATTTTACATATTATTTATGTTATGTACAATATTTTCCTTATTTCTCTCTCTACCCATTTCTCTTTCTCTCTTTAGAAACACACTTCTATATCTAGTTTTCTTCTCTGTTTTTATTCTTTTTAATCCATCTTTCATGGAGTGGGAGAGAGAGAGAGAGATAGAAAAGAAATGGGTAGGGATTTGTTTGATGTGGTTATTATTTAGTTTTAATTTCTAATGATGATTATGTTGTGTGATTAATGTATTAAATTTGGTGGCATTTGTATTATATCTATATAATTTTTCTTGTTCTTGTTCAGGGGAATTAGAGAATTAGGGTTATAATAATAAATCTTTAGTTTGATTTGATTCGGTTTGGTTTAACCGGTGGTGGAGAATTTTGATCCATTGTATTTTTTTTAATTTGGCTTGAGATATATATATAATCTCACTTGTATTTGTGATTTATTTTAGCAATAAATCTTGTTCTTATTGTATTATTTTTCAAAAATTGATCTTTTGTTATACTTTTTTTGCTTGTTCTCAAATTCTTCTCTAATTGCTCTTCTTCTTCAAGATCAAGACTTTTCTTTTCTTTTCTTTCCTTTTCTTTTAAATGATTTGTGTAGTAATTAATTGTTTTTGGCTCATATAATTAAAGGATGGTAATATGCTAATATGAGGTGTGTGAATGTAATAATAGAGGAAAGTAATTGTGTCTCTTAAAATATATTTTTTAATTTATAAATTTTTTTTAAAAAAATTGCTTAAAAATATACTAATTAATCCATCAAAGAATGACAAGAATAAAGTTTTCATTAAATTAAGACCAAATTGAAAGGTTAGATTTTTTTTTTAATTTTACTTATAATTTAATTTTAATTTCAATTAGACATGAAAAAAAAATTAATTATCTGATTAATTAAAATTTTAGCAATAATTAATAATATTATAATTTAGTAATAAAATGTACAAACACTTGTCAAATAACAAAACCAAGAGAGTGTTGTTGATGCCATAGCTTCCTTAGTTCCTAGACATTGTTATCTCTATATTTTTTTTTTATTGACCTAATTTATAGTAGAAATTAATTATTATTTTTCCATATTGAACTTTTTATGTGCTTGATGCCACTATCTTTTTCTTTCTACTGTAATATTTTTATATATTAAAAGAGAAAATACTTCATTCTATGGAAATTATTTTATTTGAAGAAACCTTAATTAAAAAAAAAATTATATTCAAATTAAAACTTAAATTCTTTTATATTTTGAGAAAAAAAATTATAACGTCCTTAGTTTATACTTCTATTTCATTATTAGGTCATTCCATTTAAAAAGTGAGCTTTTTACCACTAGCTATATACATTTTTTGGACATAATAATGTTGATTTCTTAGACAGAAAAAGCTCACCTTTTAGATAAAAAACCCGATAATAAGATGAAGTATAAATAAAAAACGCCACAGTTATTTTTTAAATATAAAAAAATTTTAAGTGTTAATTTGAATATAATTTAGGAATTAGTTATATTTTGTCCAAAGAGGGCTCTCCTTATTTTTGCAAAAAATAAAAATAAAAATAAAAATAAAAGCATATCATGTTATTTATAAATTTGAATTGAAGCATTGGATGCCTCTTGCTTCTGAATTTTGGTGAAATAGCATCACAAGAATTGGCATATATACATTACTTTTTTTTTTTTTGACATTTAAATACATTACTTTTTTAATTGGCTGTATTACTATTATGACTTGAAAATGAAACCTACGGTCACTGCCAAGATGGATGAACCATTTAGGCAGGTCATAGCCACACATGGAGATACAATTCTGCAACATATGATTTTGACATGTCATTCCATATTTATAGGGGGTGTTTGAAAACGTTGACAATACCAGACAGACTCATCCAAAACCATAATTTAAAAAAAAAAAAAAATTGATAGTTTAATTCTATTTATAAAAATAGAAAATAAATAAATTATTGGTTGAATTTATAAGTTTAGATGAAACGTCTTAATAATACTTCCTCGCTTCTATAGAGAAAGTAAAAATGTTCGCTAAGATTTAAGATGTGAATTTTATCTGAAATTTTTTTTTTTTTTTAATTTACCATATTGCAACTAGCCAATAAAAATTCAACTCAAATTTGGATCGTAATACTGCCTTTTGTAATTGATCTCCTTGTCATTTGATGAACAACTGCCTTTTGTAGAATATGAAATGACACCGTCTTAATTAATGCTCCAGCATTAACAAGAAAAGACAACAAAAGCAAAAACATTAGTGAAGAAAAATTCAGTTTGTAGGTTGTTTTTTAAAACTGAAAATGGTGAGTCAAATGCTCACAGTATTCGTAAAATTGCAGATAACTTATCTATATCCATTAAGACAGTTTATAAAATTTGGCATTATGCAAAGAATGGTGAGGGTGCAACGGATTTGGGTTGTGTTTCTCGCTCTTTAACCTAACCTTTTAAGATGTTAGTTAGAGGGAATATAAATGGACACAACAATTTTGAGTTAAGCACCGCTTTTTGGAGGAAATTTTTCTTTCATTTTGGATTTATACGAATTATATATAAATCTCAGTATATATGTGCATTTAATTATTAAACGTGCGCAGAAACTATATACATAATTCAGAATATGCTTGCAACTCCAAAAGTTTAATTTGTATGTAATAATACGAAGAAGTCCTTATTTTCTTATTGTATGGTATAGTTGTTTTGGAACACCAGTTCCTCAATCACAATTATGTTTGCCACTTTTTTGAAACTCTCCCAAACTCAATGTTTAAACTAAAAAGCAAATTAAGGGCATATTGGACTTTTACTTTTGCATTTATCCCAAAGTTACCATTTTAAACAATTCTCTATGTAAAAAGAACATTATGAAAGAAAATTTTTTTCTCTATATGTATAAGACGGAGGGAGCATATATTATAACTTGTGCTTAACAGTTAACTTGTGGTGGTACAATTGAAATGACGACATTGACCCTATTAGTTGTAAGTGAATTATTTAACAAAAAGAGAGAACGAAAATTGAAATTCAAATTTTTAGGCCTTCTCTTTGGTACTGTTACTGTAATGATGAGAAACCTATAAAGCAGGGGTGTGCAAACTTTGGAAAAAAAAACCGAGAAACTGATTCGAACCGATTGATTTTAGTTATTTGGATCGGTTTTTTTATTTGAAAAAATTTTAATTTTTGGTCTAGTTTAGTTTTGAATAAAAAACTTTTCACTTAATCGAGTCGAACCGCAAGTTAAAAGTAAACGCTGCGTTTTGATAATTAGTTGAGCTTCTTATGTTTTTTTTTTTTGCCCCACATCACACTTTATAGTTTCATATCCGCCGCCTCCTCTCACCCTTTTCCGATTCTTCTTTCACCACACCTCTCCCTTTCGATTCTTCGGCCACTTTAACCTTGCTATTTGGTCAACCAACCTCTTCTCGCCACCATTTCTCGTCTCAGCCATCGATTCTAATCAGTTTAACGACCTCGGTAGCGAGTTTAGGAAGTGAGAGAAAGACACAGATCGTGACGGTACTTGGTTCTCCATCATCGACTAGAAATTCATTCCTTTGAATCATTCTTGCATTTTAGTGAGAAGTATTACGAATTAATTTAGTTTATTTAAAGATTAAAGCCTTGGGGTATGAAATTGGATAATTAGGGTTCCTAATTTTAAGCCAATATTTATTACTAATTCATTCTAAAGGATCATATATACATAAAGGAGCACGCTATTAGAATTGAATCAGTTACACGTGCAATTGATTTTAGAACTGAACCAGTTCGTCAGTTCGATTAAAATTTCTCTTCTAACTTAGTTCAATTTCAATATGTAGCTTTAATGTAATAATTTCAGTTCGATTAATTTAATCTAATTTAATTGCACGTGTAACTTAACCAAATATGTAGTTTTAATTAAAGTTTCTTATTAATTTAATTCTAATTTCAGTGTCTTAATTTAATTTAATTCCAAGTATGAATAAATGTGACTTAATCAAGCATGATTTAATTTAATTCTAATTAGGATATCTTAATTTAATTTAGTTTTATGTGTAACTGAATCAAAACACTGACAACTGTTTTCCTAGGCAACTAGCACTAATTATTACCATATTGCAAAAGAACATGAATACAAAATTAAACTGTAAAAAGAAGGGCTAAAGATGTTTTAACAATAAAATAAAATAATACACTAATCGTGGTGGTTAGAGCTGTGCTGTAATGAACTATCCTAATTCATTTACACTTTTTTTTTTTTTTGCATATGCTATTGCAACTGTATTTGTTAGATCTAACTATTTCTTCCCAGACTTCCATATCTTTCCGGAAGTACAAAAAAGGCAGCTACCGTTACATTTATTACTTTTTATGCTTTTATTGTACACCAAAGTCATACGTAGTGATGACAATACCTAATTTCAATTGGGCATTCTGTCTATTGTATGATTTATCCATCTTACATCTGCGACTTATCGGGTTGTGAAGACAGCTCCTTATCAGCAAAATGAAGCAGCCTTCTAAGCCTTAAAACCATGTCACAATGAAACGGCAGTGCAGTCCGTCTATCCAAATATGCTGGGCTCACAGTCATCCATGACAAAGCATGAAGCTCTGCCGATATGGACTCGAGAATCAAGTGTATCTCAATTTCAAAGTCTCTAACTTCCGAACTTATTCTTCCTTGCTTCATAATCCCCCTAGGAATTTTTTCTTGGGTAATACTATTACCCCCATAATAATCGATAAGACTCACAGAAAGAACAGAAGGCCATTCTTCCCTTGAGTTGCTCCTGTAGTCTTTCCCCATAGAAGGCACAGCTTTAGAAACCACAAAGCCAGTTGCAAGGGGAATTGCAGAGCCTTTACTATGAAGTAGATGTGCAAGCGGAGGTGATTCGGCAGTAAGACAAGTCGGTAGCTGAAGAGGGGTTGGAGGGAGAAAGCGCAAGCTGGGTGATGGAATTACAATGTAAGATGCAGATGTAGAACCAAGAGACTTTACAGGAGTAAAACCTTCCAGATAACCAGATGCTCCAACACCAATGCCACCCTGAGCTCCAGCTGCACAACATTTAGTGTTAATTCTTGATGCACAATATCAGTTTAAACATCCAACTTGAAATAATGAAAAATAATGTTCCATGGATATTGTAGTACAGATGGCAACAAATGAGCAAACCATTTAAAATACCCTCAACTTTGCACATTTTTTCGGTTATACCCTAAATTGAACTTAACCCCTGTGAGGCTGTGACACCCCAATTTCCTAGTTTTGTTATAATTGCACTCTAATTTTAAATTAAGGCAACTCAATTGAATAAAATAATAATGAAACGGACCCACATATGCAACTATAGTAAAATTAACCCAAGGGGATTAAGTGAAATGGCGTGTTTCACTCAACTCAACCCTCATCTCGTACCTCTCCTTCTATCAACAGTACCCAAAATTCTTCAACCCCATCTCTCTGCTCTCATCAATCTCAGGCTCCAGTTTCTAAACTGTATTGAACTCAGACTCATGCAAATCCAATTTCTTTTATATTGGATAAGAAAAGGACAGATGAAGATATTGAATAACAAAACACAAAAGCAATCCAAGTAAAGACAACAATTCAATTATTACAATATTTCTCCAAGTAACCACAATATTTAATGATGAATTTATTAAAAACACAAAAAGTGAGAAAAGCACAAAAAAAAAAAAAAAAAAAAAAAAGGAAGAAAGAAAGAAATACAGCAGTCAGGATTTGACAAAGGCACAACCAAGATGACATGGCCATAACTGATGCAAAATAGAGATACCCAACAAAAATAATTGATTCCTCATTTGGTTTAAGCTAGTAATTTAAAGAATTTAAAGTTCAACAGATGTTATTGAGGAGGCATGGAGGAAAGAGATGTGGGAAATTGCAGCTCTATTGTGGTAGATCTACAAATGAGAGAGAGGATGAGAGAGATCAATGGGGAAGAAGAGATGACTGAAAGATCGATGGACAATCTTCTTTAATTTTCTTCAATTTCATTTTCTGGCTTCAACATGAACAAATGGAAGAATGGAAAGAAAAAATAGAAAAAGAAAGAAGAAGACGTGCAAATCTTCAATTGAGGAGAGGAGTTATATGGGTTAAGTGGAAGCTAGTCCATAGTGAAATGCACCGGTTCACTTAACTTTGGTGAGTTAAATTCTTACTACACCTATTGTGGTGGGTCCCATTTTTAATTTTTTTATTAATTTTTGTAATCCTAATTTGAAATTAGGGTGAAATTATAACAAAACTTAGAAATTGGGGTATCACAGGGGTTAAGTTCGATTTGGGATATAATTATAACAAAACCTAAAATTTGAGTATTTGAAATGATTGACTTGGCAACAAATTGTAAATTCCTGGTATCTAAGTTTTTTGAGCATGTTAAGTCACATGAAAGCCTCTCTTCATGAGTACATCCCAAAAATATGGATTGAGATGCCTCCTAATTGGACATTAAACTGACAGGGCTTAGAAATTTAATTCAAATTGAAAATCCAACACAAATTTCAATACAATGGACATGAATGTATGCTTCAAATTTACTTGATAATCCTAAGCCCATGCAGTTTGTGTTAAAGGAAAAAATGGAGGTAGTCAACTAAGTAAAAGAATTATAATACACGCTTGAACAAATGCAGAGAAAGATAATGAGAGACTGAATTAGAGCAATAACTAAGAAATTATTATTAGGCAACTCCTGATCTGAAGATATAGCCTAACGAATAAAGTGGAGAGAATTCGGAAAACAAAGAACCATAATAAAGGGGAGAGATTTACTTACCAGGAGATTGTGAATCTGCTTGAAAAACCAGATGTAAAGAATGGTCAATTGAAATTGCAACAAAACTGATGCTCTGCACCCACTGAAGCATTCCCCTCGAGTTGTCAACCACAGTGTGTCCACCTATGAGCTGTTTTCTCCCAGAAGATTGTCCCAAACCACCCTTCATAAAGCCAGAACCTTTTGAGTGAGGACTGTACAATGGACTAGGTGACGAAGGAAGAGTTCTCTCTTGCATTAAACTCATCTCCTGTTGCTGCAAGGAAGCCCCGTTACTACTTCCAGGCATCCCATCAGGTATAGATCGCCGAAGTTGCAAGGGCCATTTTTTCATCTCAGAACCCCCAACTGAATAAATTGCTTTCTGCCATTCTGTTAATCATGCAAATGCATTGTAAAAATTATAGAGTTAATCATGAAATTTCTTCAATTAACAGGCCAAACAGATAATAGTTACCAAGATGAATTTTTCATAGCAACTCAAAAGATTCTAAAAGGCAAATAATACAAACAAATACAGGACCTCCACAGCAATTACTTGTTTCCTCTAATTGAAAGAAAATTATACATATTGCTAAAAGTTAAGAGTGATCCCACCGTATGGTTCTGGTTTGGTAATAATGTAGTTTTCAAGCAGCTATGACAAATTGACAGTCAGACAGAAAGGCTTCCACATCACAAGACAAATTGACAGAAGTTTTAGGGCCTGTTTAGCTCAGATTGGCAGTCAATAGATGGCAGCCTACAAACATTAAGTTTGCAGTCAATAGTTACAATTGATTGTAAAACATTCAGTAACCCACTGAATGGAACTACAGGTTAGACTACACAATGATGAACTACATTCATATTATATTGTTTCATACAAAAAATGCCAAATTGTTCTTGTTAAAACTGAACCTCTCTTTTATCATTTAATGCTAGAGGTGAGCATTATTTGGTTTGAATTGAATTACAGAACAGAACTGATGAATTTTGGTAAATTC
This sequence comes from Jatropha curcas, assembly GCF_041381405.1. Lineage (NCBI taxonomy): Eukaryota > Viridiplantae > Streptophyta > Magnoliopsida > Malpighiales > Euphorbiaceae > Jatropha > Jatropha curcas. The sequence goes on from NC_143157.1 coordinate 926,300, forward strand.
AGCAATTTCAAACAAGTTAGTTTGATTTATCTTCCACCTTCAAAGACCAAATTAACCAAATAAATCAATTACGTCCTATAATCCATGTTACCAAACCAATCAATCAGATTACCTTCATAAGACATCTCCAAACCAGTGTAAAAAACAAAGAAAATTGATACTTATATCTGAGTAGCTGACCATACATGCTAAAAATGAGCATTTGGTTCGGCCAATTCGATTAATTTGGCCAATTCATCAATTCGATTCAGTCAATAAATGTTCGGTTAAAGAAAATTAGATTTTCGGTGATCGGCTAAAAGTTAATCAAACCGAACTGATCAAATTAACCGACTGTCAAAACTACGTCGCTTTGATTAAATAGATTGTAAGATTAAAAATTAAAATTATTTCGGTTCTTATTTTGATTATGTAGTGATTAGTAATTCAGTTAATTTTTATTTCGGTTAAGATCGACTAATCACAAATTTCGATAGGTTAATTAGGTTTTCATTTTCATTAACTTCAATGTAGTTAATGATCAAAATTAATTTCATTTCAGAAGAAAAATGATCAAAATTAATTCGATCAAAATGATTCAATTAAGCTAGGTTAAAAAGATTAGTTCGGTTAAGCCAAAAAATATTTCAACTAATTTACTTTTGTTAAAAATGTCACCTTATATTGGTCGAATTGGCTGAATGCTCACCCCTAATATTACATGCTATATATTAAGGCTCCATTGAATTGAATAGAGTTGAGCTACATTGCTATGAATGAAGATGATTTTCATAAAATTCAAGTAGGATGGATAAAATAGAAAAATGTTACAGGTGTACTACGCGATAGGAAGATATCTAACAAGGTGAAAGGTAAGTTTATAGGATGGCTGTGAGACCAACAATGATAGGAGTGAATGTTGGGTACCGAATGCCCAACACGTTCACAAGATATATGTTGCGGAACTGCAAATGATGAGATAGATGTGTGATTACACAAGGTTAAACAACATTAGGAATGATCACATTAGACAAAAGTGCAAGTAGAAGAAGTTGGAGATACAATGAGAAAAAGATATTGAGATGGTACAGTAATGTATTGCATAGATCCCTACTTGCTCGACTTGTAAATGCAATACTTTGATAGCGGAGAGTACTAGAAGGGGAAGAAGTCGACCTAGTACTACTTGGAGAGAAGTTGTCACGAAAGGTTTATGGTCTTTGAATGTTAGCGAGGATATAGCTATGGACATAACAGAATGGAGACAAGATTCTTATAGCACACTAATTGTCTATCTTATGTGTTCTTCTATTTACTAATATATCAAATGATTTTAAAATTCCCCTAGAAGAACTTTTTCTGCAAAAAGTATATCACAATTTTTTCTGACTTATAATTTGCTTTGCATTAGTATTGAGTTGACCAGAGCAGATATTGGAAACAAAGGATTCATAATAACCAACCCCAACTACTTTGGGACTGAGGCTTACTTGTTGTTGTTGTTTTTGTTATTGTTTGGCCGAAATAAAACTAACTATTAGTTAAATGAAGTTAGTTGTTGTCATCAAAATTCCAGCATTTAGTTAAAAAAAAAAAAAAAAAGTCAAGAGTTATGTTCAAAACCAAACGGTCAGCAGTAGGACTTGTCTGACCACACTAAATTTTTTCTCACCAGACACTCAATCTAAGCAACTGAGTCATAGCTCAACCCAACGGGTACATAATATCAAATGAAGAAAAATATGAAGAGGGAGGACTAGAATGCAAGAAAGTCATACCTAGGTACTCAAGCTCAAAGAAATTCCCAATGCGTGTAATCACGAAATCTCTAGGCTTTATGGCACCAATATCAGGAGAGGAGCAAGCCTGAAGTATCTGACAACCTTGCTGGAGAACTTGCACAAAGAGGCATTGCAAGCCCTTTGTGTCCTGCCGACTGCTAATTCCACCAAAAGGGAATATATGGCTGTCAAGTAATTCTCCTCTTGCATCTGTCCAGATGCACACTAGCCAGCGCCAGTCCTCAGTCCATCCATAGCAACAGTGTAGACTTGGAAGAGTCTTTTGATAGCTACCTCCAAAGCCATCTGGCTCCGATCCATCAAGTTGAGAACTTGATCCAGTATCTGCACTCACAGCTGAGCTAGCATTTTGCATGAAGCCTCCACTACTATCATCAGATAACATCTTTGAAGATTCAGCAGTTAAATTGCCAAAAACAGCAGGGGCAGTTGCATTTTCCAGAGATCCTGGTTCTGAAAGAATAAAAAGTGGCTCAAACAAGTAGCGAATATCATCCTGAAGAAAATAATCTCCATTTCTGTTTGGATCATAGTTTAATCCTCCAGTCCTTGTCTGCCAGGAGTTATCCCAGGTACCTGGTCTCAAGCTAGCATCAATATCACCTTCTCTTGGAAGTGCAGGTCCTCCAAGTCGAGGAGCAACACAATCCTTCCACATTGCTGGAATAGAAGTCATTTGTGGCATGACAGAATGAGATCTACCAGACATTGTTGATGACTGAATATCATTTGAGGAACCTTTTGAAATTCGACGAGCCTTGTTGTATACAGTGAAAGCAGTCTCTTTAAGAATAACAAGTTCATTGAGACCAGGACTTGTAACCCTAAAAATAGCATCAACTGTAACAATTTGCAATACCAATTTAGGAACATTAAACCCTGAAAGTACTAGAATATTCGAGGGTGATGCTTCATCCACCACTGCTGAGGAACTTAGAGCCTTGCCAACATGATTCAGCAAAATCGGTCTCCTCTCTCTATCTGATGTGAGAAATGTTGATCCAACAGCAACAGAAGATTCAATAACAGTTTGTAGAACTGCAACAGGTTCGGGAAAGGGGCACACCACATAGATAACCTGAGTGGAGAAATGAATATAATTTACGTACATGAAATTAGTTTTCTGATAATTACTAGAAGGGAATACACGCTAAACATAAGATCCACCAACTAAATGAACTACTTCAATTGAACAAACTGATTGATTCAGTTTTTCATTAATATCTTGTTTGCAAGTTCAGGAGAGCACAATTAAATTTCAGCAGTAAAATGATCACATTGATTTATTTTCAATTAAATTGTACAAAGAAGTGAAACTCACATGAATAAAATAAATAGCAAATGCATTGAATCTGCTTTTAGGGGTAGTTTGGTTTTTGAAGTTGGAAAACAATACTTTTACACGGATTCTTGCAAAATTGACATCCTATGGTTAATTTTGCAAATTATACATAATTCATCAAGTCTTTCAAAAAAAAAAAAAAATTGAACTTTAACTTGTCAAAGGAAATCCAGATGCAAATTTGTCTTATAAAAAAAAACCTAAGCCAAGGATAACAAACTGTCTCATAATTTGAGCCAGAGCACAATATGACATGAATGATGTGGATTAAATTGAGTTGAGATGAGTTAGTACTGATAAACACATAAAATTGCGTATTTGTTGCTAAATTTTCCAACCTTATAAATGCATAAGAAAAATCAAAAGATGCTGGCACCTTCTATCATGTATGGAAAATGATGGCTATTAAAGCAAGGCAAGAAGCAGCTAACACCAACAGTAATGTCTTTTAAAGTTCAAAAGATAATAGTTAATGGGAATAGATGCAACTAAATGTGCACTAACTGATGGACAACAGGAAACTGCCACTTACCATACAAGGACCACTATTTCCTTCTTTTGGGTTTGTTGATAAGCTCGGACCAATTTTCAAAACTTTAATTGCCTTTGAAAGAGACTTAAGATAGCTTGTCAAGTCCCAGCCATTAGAGAGAGAGAGAAAATAATCACTAATTGAACCCACAAGAGATGTATTGCTGCTTTCTATCTTCATTGACTGAGGACAATCTAGCAGCACAAAACCAGTGGAAGACAATTTCCCCGTGTCTATCTCCATTTGGTTTCCCTGACTCTGAGGTTGATGAGTTCCCAATTTACACATCTCGTAAACTGTAGAAAAAACTCATAGTAAGACTCAACAACACTTAAAGCATGATAACACAAAGACAAAAAACTAATGTAAACAAGCGCATGGGAAGAACAAATGTTTAATGTATTAAGCTTAGAATTGAAAGTGCACAACAATGTCCAAGTTGCAAAGGCCATGTTTAGAGCAGCAATATTTTAAATCAAGAACTTTGCTACAATTATTTTCACCAAAAGAAAGATCAAAATATTCATCTGCCAAATAAAGCTATCAGCCAGATAATATCACAAGGGAAAAGAACACTCAGATATCACTATGTTCGTCCTAGAAAACTATAGAATGACACTCACCAGTTCCAAGTTGTTGGAAAAAATCAGCTGCAGCAGAAGTAAGGGGATCAATGTCCGGGCATATAACACAATAAGTAATCTGCAACAATTAATGAACAGCCAAAGTTGCAGTATCATTGACAACCAGAGCAACATTCACAACTCTTAAGCAATAAATAAACCAGACATACAGAACTATAAACAATTCAACATATTTCATATATCTTACAGGTTTTGGTGAAGCATATGGTTCAAAAGGTGCCTTTTCCCAGAGTTGTAAAGAGCTAGATGATGTCTTAAGCCAATCATCCTGATACCTATTAAATACACAATTTATTTGAACTTCCATAAATACAAAAAAAAAAGAAAAAAAAAAAAAAAAAAAAAAAAAAAAAGATAAAAAAATTTAGGGAGATTATGAGAAAATTGCCATAATCAGGATTAAGGATTACTACCCGACAAGTAAAGCAGGGGAGGGAAGAACAAAAAGTGTTGGCCTTCGGGAACCTGGTAGCTGCTCTGACTCAATTTCTTGGCTCAATCTTCTTTGGCCAGTGTCATCCGCTTTAGCTCCGTCCGCTGTAGCAGACACTGTAGCAATTGCAGGACTGTAAGTCACCTGAAAATTTCAGAACCCAACAAATAAAAATCAGTATACCTTCAAGGCAAGAAGATACAGCAGCAGAAGACTGAGCTGGGCTCATTGGTTCTCCAACTGATAAACATACAGTGCTTGAAGAATCTTTGCACTCGCTTAAAGTAGACTCGGCAAAAGATCCATCACATGCAATACCTCCATCACTAGACTGGCTGCGGCCTCTGCACCAATCAGTGATGGATAATGGACCATCCAAATTCCCAAATGCAGATTTTAAGGCTGTTCTGATTTCAGAGTGAAGCAAGCTGATCACAGAGGAGGCATTAATCTGGACCAAAAAAAATAAACAAACAGAAAATTTAAAAAAAAAAATGCACTATCATTGTTTAACACCAGGTTCACCATATCATCCCAAAAGAAAAATATATGTAAAAGAGAACAGCTTACATCAGAAGAAAGTGGATCTACTAATGGCATGCCAGCAATGTCCAGAGAATGACAAGAAGCCAAAGTCCCCCCACAGCCTGCATGGACCATGGAAGGCCCACAAGAAAATCCACGCCTCCAATGCTCTTGCAATGCAAGCCAGCCATAAGGACCATCCCCACAATCTGCATCCAGAGCCACATCAACAAAAGAAGTGGCTTGCTGGACAAGTAATGCCATGCCATCCAGTAGCTCCTGCAGTGGTTGTCTGTGCTTATATGAAAGCATTCTTTCCTCATTCAATGAATGGAAGGGTAAGGATGGACCAACTTCAATACTTGGTGAATTACTAGGTTTGGCTACTTTAGGAACTGCAACAGAGCGCCAAACACCAACAGGTGCATTGAGATGACTATCCAGCACTCCTCCATCAATATCACCAGCTATTCTAACTGGTATAGATTCTTTCTTCTTCATCTCATACCTGCTAGATATATTGTCTGTCATGGTACTTCCATCTCCAGGAAGTTCGCTCAAAACAGTGCTACTGCTTAACCTACTCAAGCTTGTAGGTACAGGGTTAGAAGAAGATGAAAGTATGTGTCGAACCTTGCACATAGAAGCTTGGAACATAAGACATTCGACTTCAGTAGCCAATACAGTCTTCATAGAAAGTAGGAAGTTCTCTGATCCTGTAGCTTCAGCCATTTTCCTTTGGACAGATTTGATGGCATTTGTAGAATTGACCATAGAGAATGAAGAAGACACAATCTCACTTCTAGCAAGGCTACCATTGTGTGTGATGAATTTTCTGTCACGATAATCCCTCCCACTCTCTACATGAGTGTAATATTTCTTTGTGTCCTGCCTTGCAGGACCTGATTTTAGATTCATAGGCATGCTAGTCTTCTCATCTGATCCATCGAAGCAAGGAGAAGATGGTGGGGTTGCGCCGTATGTATAATTGTTTGGACTTGAATTTGAACTCTCAACTTTGCGTGACTGTGGACGATATGGGCTTCTGAAAATTGATGATGAGGACTCACTTGCACGGGTTTCAACTGCTCCATATTCTGGAGCAAAGGACATGAGAGCTTCAGCTTTGATTAAATGATCAAACTCACCCGTAGAAGACAGAGGGGTATGGTTCACTGGTCCTGATGTCAGAGCCTCGAGGGTGATATCCTGACTTTTGCTGATGCACTCATCCATAGATGTTGTGGGAGGTGGATTAAAACTCTCAAAAGATGAAAAACCTACAGGCAAAAGCATATGATCTGCAACATCCATTACCCCAATAGGACTGCTAACAACTTCTCCACAATCTGGGGCTGAAAACATCAGAGCCTGTGATTCTGCTGTTCCAGGGGGCTTCAAAGGAGAGCAGGAAAAAGATAAATACCATGATTAGATTCAATAAAAGCTTAAGAGCATTGGCTTTTATCTTTCCTCTTTTTTACATGCACATAGAGAGACATACATGCTTACATATGCGCGCGCATGCGCGCATATTTTATAGAAAAGGCACTAGAAGTATATTGGACCATAAATATCAGCAATGGGAACAGGAAAGGATGGCATGAACAAAGATAGACAAATTATTCCTCCCACTTCTCTATAGGATATAACCCATTACAAGTGCTGCAGCATGATTATATCCATTCTGCGAATCAAATAATTAAATATGTAAACCTCCAATCACATAAAGAGAATAAAGTAATTAATTTGTTAAATTGGTTGTTGGAATATGGATCTGGAAGTGAACCGTAATGAGTGGATGAAATACAGATGGGAGAAGCTACTGAGAATCACTGAGAAATGGAAAATTCTCTTTTAGATAGATTATCAAATGGAGATGAATTTGAACTTCAGGTTTTCAAAAATGTAGAGAGGAGGCTTTCCCTGCTTTTTCAGGTGTTTGGACACGAAAGTGCATTACATGAGCTGTTAGCTGGAAAGCAATGTTCAGAGTTGATCAAACAACAGAGAAAGGTTGTTAAAATTTCTTTTTTTAGTAGAATCAGTAGAGAGTCTACAAAACCGAATCGTAAAATCAAATTGTGATCGGAAGATTTTATAAATACACCTAAAACAAAAATTATTAATTTATCACTTTAAATCAAAATAGTAAAAAATTATTATATAATAAAAATTTTTAATAATTACTGGATTTTAATTTGTAAAAGTCTGTTTCTCTTCTCTTCTGAATATCTCCCTTCTCTTCTCTTACGAAGAAGTTAAGGTTTTTCACACCAATTCCAAGGATCAAACTCAAAAGCTTGTATGTCTTCTTTAAATGTTTTTCTCTTGATTCTTCAATCTTATCTGATAAGGTAATCGATGCATTAATTCTTCCATGGAGAATTTGTGTTTCAGAGCCCAAAATGTTGTTGATATTAGATTCTAATTTGTAATTGCAGTATCAGAGACTTGGTGTTTTAAAGTCTCCACTCTTTCTAAAATTAGATGGGAAGTAATTTGCAATTTTAATGTTTTCATCAATTTTAGAAGCAATTTCATGACGTCACAACCGAATTCACAACGATTTTGGTAATCTGTGATTTTGTGTGCGAGTGAACATGTTTTAGGCAATTGAGACCATGAACTCATACGATATTACGAGTGAAATCATGATTTTGATAACCATGCAACAGAGAATCCGAGTTATCGACGGTGGCTTCTGACTGCAAAACAAGAATAACGGACCTTGGAGATCTAGGTAATGGATTAGAAAGACTGATAACTTGATTCAAAAATCGATCACTATGCTACTAAGTATCAGTTAAGAAAAATAAATATTGTATCATTCTGGTTGAGGTTAATATGCAGAACACTGAATCTGCTATAAGTACTTAATTCCAACTTATCACCAAAAAATCTGGCATATATCAATGGCAACGCATAAAAACAAAGGGAAAAAAACTAGAGCCAAGTTTGATTGAATAAAACTTCTCACTAATTAGTAGCTTTTAACGGTCTTGAAATCTAGTCAATTGATAAATAAGTACTAATTACATCATTGGAACTTGCAATCTTTTCAGATATCAAAATGTTTTTTCATGGACGAATTCACAGAGTTGCACTATTATTACATCTCTAGGTTAATAGTTAAAGCAAAATTATCATATAGAATATAACAACAGCAGATTTGCAAAAGACAAGAATTTACCTCTCCAAAAGGCAATGCGTCATTCTCAAAGAAGTCATCAAAATCACCGAATTCAGATAGAAGAGCTTGGATATTAATCCCCATACCTCTATCATCATCATCCCAATCTAAATGAGATCCAATCTGCTCATTTGCAACACCTGTGATGGTTGAATTGTTAACTTCAAGAGAACCAAAATCAGACTTGTAAGCATCTTGCATAGAAGTATTCTTCATGGTACCCATTTGACCATATGCCTCTGTCATTCCTGAACGAGGACGTTTAGAACCCTGCAATAGAATTACACTTACACATTTTTCTGAACCCACAAAATTTCCGGAAACAAAAAGAGGGACAAATAACTGTACACACATAAATTTCCAAGTGCTATCCTTCATCCCCATAAATTTCTTATACACACACAATTATTGGCAACAAAACCACTGAAATACAAAAAATTATGAAACTTGCTACTACATGGAAAAATGAAAACTGCATCCTGATAAAACAACAAATGTGAGCATCGATATTCAGGGAGAAATGCACATCATACATGCATAGATTGATAGATACAATATCAAAGCTGGAGTGTTAATAGTGTCAAGTCTAGTGGCGAATCCAGAAATATTTGTTTCCAGAATCAATATATAGTTTTCTTTTAAACAAAAGAGGAGTCAAGGACATAAATAAATTGAATTTAATGGATAAATTTTATAATTCCTGATATTCAAAAGCACATACACTTTGGATTTTCCATTAGTGAAATGTTTAAGCTATTAAATTAATTCCTTAGCTTTTGAAAGAAACAATTTGAGTCCCCGGTATTCACAAATAAAAGTCCACACAGAAAAGAGAAGGATGAAAATGGAATGCTTCATTAGATTTCTATCATATGCCTCCTCAACAATATGTTCACAATGTAAACTTGGATTGTAAATATGTTTGTACCATGTGTTTGATTAGACCTTTACATTCAAAAATTAGGAACCTAAATAATACCCACACAAAATCAAGAGCCCTAAAGAGCATTATGAATAAAACATCAGACTAAAAAACAGTTGCTCTGATATATGCTAACAAAAGCACAGTAATAGAAAACAAGGAGTTCAAGTAAGATACATGTGATGCAACTTTTTCAAATTCTTGGGCTACCAATCTACAAATTAGATACTGTGTAAATCAGTCAAGCTACTCAAGCTACTCAAGCTCAACAAGAAAATATCCATATTCTATATAATTGGTCACTCAAATTCTGATTATTCATGTCAGAAGATGAATTCTATCCTTACCATTGAGTTTATTTGGTCTAATTATTTTGTTATGAATACCAATTACTATTTGTTTTAAGCTAATTCGTATCTGTTTTACTTGAATTTCATGCAGCCATTGTCTTCAAAATAGGCTACAAGAAATCTCTCTAGAACTAAATTATTAGGTCCTTCAGGTTGAAACAACTAGAGTTGATAATGGTGAATCATAGACCCTACTTATTGAAATTGCGAAGCCTTCACCTATTGAGCAACACTAAGACAGCCAGCTACATCACCGAAAATCAACAGTGACTTCCAACTTCTCAAAAGTTAAAACTGTCTAACCATCACACACCTCTATAAACTATCTTCTCCCACTAATATGTTCTCCTTGTTTAAGCAGGAAAAACCAACGAACTGCTGATATATAGAACTGTTCAAAACACAACTTCAATTACCTCAACAAACCACAAGTGATCTCAGTCACACCTCACTAAAATTCAATTTTATAAACATAATGAATCATTTGGGTCAAACTGGATAAAAATTTCCTGCAATGTCATCAGTTATATTGAGCTTCAATGTTTGACTTCATGAGTAGCAATACCCAAACCCAAATGCATTATAGAAATGATAAAATCAGAATATGTAGCAGAAAAAGTGCAATACCAATTTGGCGCCATCAATTTCAAGCTGATCATTAGAAGATAAACCAGATTGTCTACATGATAATGAATCTGCATCTGCATCAAGGTCACCAGTTTCAGTGGTCATCTTTTGATCACTATCACTGGAGCTGCTGCTTATTGAGCCAATGCTGCTACTATTGCTATTACTACTACTATTATACCCATGCTGTATACGTGTTCCATTTGATTCAATCCGAGATCCTTCCATGCTATCTAAATCACCGCCACTGAAGAAACAAGAACAACACAAGATCAAAAATGAAGATTCAAGATCCAAAAAACAACCAACAAAAGACAAAAAGAAAAGACAGGAGAAGAGAGGGGCTGGACAGATAAAGATTTCTAACAATGGCATAATAATGTCTTTTTCAGTTTACCTGTTGTAAAAACATAGGATAATTATGTCAATAAATAAAGCTTAAACCTATATCGCGTCTCTATGTTGACAAAAACAATAAAGGAACTAATGATGCTTGGTGCATGTAAATGTGTGATGATTAATATCAATCACATAACCCTAAACAGATCTGGTCCACCTGCAAGTACTCTCTATTCCAGAATTTGCAAGGGAAAACAGTCATTCAGTTCTTAGTTTTATGAACCAATTGAAAAAATACTTCAGTTTCATGGATACTCAAAACTGATCTATCTCATCTCTCACAAGTAACATGATAAAGGAAATAAGACTTCTGAAAATATCCTACACCATCCTGAATTATCTCAGAATGCCTGCTCCAAATTTAGGCCTATCATAAATCAGTCAATCCTCTTCACCCATATACGGTTGATGGTTCTGGCATGCTTAGGACATCAATCTACTAGAAAGCCAAAATTTTTACAAGCAAGATTTTCTTAATCAATACATCAACAATGATGTTCTATTTTTCACATTTCCAAAAAATGAAAACTATTAAAATAAAGAAGAAGAAGAAGAAGAGCTAACCAATGCATAAAGAAAGATGAACCGGGGAACGATGGCCCAATCCAATTTTGGAGCCAAAATCTGCAAGAACACAGACAGTATTAATTTGAGTTGCATATATTAATACTTTGAAACCAAAAAGATATAGAAGCAATTACCAGGTCATACATGAAACAGTTACAAGATAATATACCAAGGAATAAAATACACAAACATGCAAAAAGATGGTTCTTGGTGAACCACGCAGGTTAATGCATGTGCACATACACATGATATGAGTTGTTCAAGGAAAAGGAAATTCCTGCGAAGGATAATCTAACAGAGCAGCAAAGACATACGATTGCAAACTACTTTTAAACTTTCTAAAGTATATTCTATGTCGAAACCTCAAAGGTCAAGCCCACAAGTCTACAGGTAGTACCAAAGTTAAGATTATTTTGTCACTCCAACTAGAAGATCTGAGTCAACCAGATATAATTAGCACAGAATTTAAGTACACCTTTTTAAAGAAGATCTAGCAAATGATGTTTGTAAGACTGGAACAACCACTGCCTCAGCTGGATAAATAAATGTCTTCTCATGTATTGATATTTGATCTGGTGATCCCTTATGATCGCCTCTTCCCACAACAGGAGATTCCACAACATGATTCTTAGTTAAGTTCCTGATTGAATTTGAGCTTGATTGCAACCCCTTCTCGGTGTCAGATATAGGACAACCAAGCGTCACTTCAACATAGCAATTTTGCCCCCTCAGCAAGCATCCAGGCCCTTGAGAAAGGTGATATGGTAGACCTATAAATCTATTTGATGTCCTAATCTTTCCGGAACCGCTGAAGAGAGAAGTAAGATGGTATAAGAATATTAGCTCAGAGGATTATCATCATCTTGCATGAGTACCACAGCCATCCATCCAGAAAGGGTGAAGTGCAAAAATACAAGTGAAGTTCTCATTAAGCAATCAAACCTGAAATACACTTGCTTGATAAGATCATTTGGACAACATCCTGTGAGCCAGCCACGCATTCCATGAGGAGAAACAATCACTGGATAACATAAAATAAGACAATGTAAGGCAACACAACTCTCAAGGCAGTGAGTGAAGAAATGGGTCATCAATCAAACTTTCCAACTGCATAGGAGGTGGCAGTAACAAATTGCATAATGAGAATAATTGTATTGAACTGATCAGTTGTATCCTAAAACATCTTTCTTGAAAATCGCCACCTTCAAGAAAAGACTAACCTAAACTACCACTAAAATTATGTATGGACATATGAATGTTTTGATCATTGTCAACAGTATTAACTCTGACATAATTCCAAAAGCTTATGTTTTGATCGAATAACATTGCATTTGAAACAGCTGCAGCAAAAAAAAAAAAAAAGCCAATTACTAGTCCACAGATCCTTGAAGGATACCCCTTAAAAAGTCTCAAAATACAAATACCAAAACTGTTCCTGTTGAATGTGTATTTCATTGGACAACTAAATACTCCAAGGGCCAAAATGCAATGCCAGCTACAGTGTAGATAACATCTTTTGATTCTTAATTCTCTAACCAAGTACCCTTTTTTATTTTAAATTTTTTACTCTTGAAATTACCTAAAAGTGATGTTAATCAAGCTCATCTCATTCATTTGCGACTTTTTTTTTTTAACTCAAACAACAAAAGTAAAACAACCGGAGCTTCCCAATTCTCTGTCACCAAGAAGATATCTAATAGTTTTAATATTTATGACGAAAAGAAATGCATGTCCTCCCTGCCCCTCATCAAATCCCCTCATCCAAAATTTTCTAGAAAAAGAAAAGATTAAAATGAAAAAAAATGATACACTTACACACCATACTATGCAGGGCAAAATGGAAAACTAGGAATACACCTTCTCAATATGGTTTCTGAGGAAATCTAAGCATATATAATTTACAAAAGGCAAAATATTTAATTTATCATAAACTTTGCATGAATTATCATTTCTATCCAATTCTAAAAATTTTATCAATTTACTCCATATTCTTCACTTTAGTACAACTTATCCAAAAGGTAACTAGAATGTGTAATTGCCTACATAAAACTTGTGTTATAGGCATATATAAATAAAATAACAATACTTGATGCATGAAAAGTGAAAAAAACCTACAGCCAGTCTCTAAATAGATTTCCATTAAAAAATCAGTACTGAAAAATTTTGGAAACTGAAATTCAAACCTGTTAACCTCTTATTTTCAACACATATGTGATCCAAGCAAGAAAACCCATTTCTTGTTATTGCTAATCTTCATGCTAATTTCTTTCAAAAATCAAGACGAATTCAAAAACCCCAGGGCATTGGATGAAATTGCATATGAAAGAAAATCGACCAAATTGATAAGACATGTAGTATCAGATAGATTTCACAGTATTATGCTAAGTTTAGGCAAATGAAATCATTAGGCCATTCTACACATCTGGCAATATCATAAAGGTATTTCAAACTCCAGCATATAAAATGTACCTGGAAGTCTGTAACCAGAATGGTTAGTAGAATGCTTTAACACTTTCTCTATGTCACCACTTGAAAGTGCTCGGATATGCCTAGAAACAAATAAGATAGATTGAAAAAATTTAACGAGCATTATACAACACCAAACATCAGGAACACCTGTCCACAGAACAAATTAAGGCTTGAAAATTCCACTTACTTTGCTGATATTACAACATGCACAAAGATTGCCTCTTCATTGGCAGCAAAGACAAATTCAACTGTAGGTTGTCTCCTGCAAAAACAATTCAAAATTTGCTAAAATTGAACTCCAGATGTGATCCCACAACTTAAATGATAGAACAGAATCATTGATGACCCTAACTCGTCCATAAGCAAAAAAAATGATGAGTAACGTACATAAAACAGCTTGAAGGCTGCCTGTTATGGCTGAATTTTTGGTTAATTTGAAAGGTTGAACGAAGATGGACAGTTCGGGTTTACAAAAAGGTGGAATTAAAGAAGATACGGGGGTTTTTAGGGGCTGATTTGTAGAATTGGAATAGAGAACAGCTTGAAGAGCTAGTTACTAAGGCTGGTTGAGGGTGGGTTTATTTGGAGGCTACAATGATAGGATCTTTGGGCCATCAATTAGGCTTTGTGGAATAAGTTATAGAAGCAAATACAAAAAGAACACAAAAAAGAAGGCTAAGGAACCGTGAAAAGTAACACGAGAATAGTGAGATAGAAGGAGAAGTGTTTAGGCATCAGAACTAAATATTCTTAGGCATCACAGCAAGGTTGAATTGCATCGCACAACTCCAAATAGCATACATGCTGATTTTTTTTTTCTTTTAATCGAATGACAGCTAAATTTTAAAGCATTCTAGCCAACAGTTATAAATTTACTATAAATATTAAGGACTACCAAAGAAATAGGGATACATCCAACAAAAGCTGGAATTTGCAAAATCACCTGACTATTAAACTATCAGTCCAGCAACTTATTTTTGGAAGATACATAAACAAAACCCTAAAAGAGTAGGAAGTACTCTATATTTTCCCAATAAACCCTATATAAATCTGGACGACTCAAAGGTTCTTGCATCTTTGTATTTAAATCTTCTTGATTTCCTATTCTGCATCGATATGAGAAAGGGAGATGTTATAAGCTCTGTAACAATAGAGTTCTTACTTTTTATCAGGCAATCAAAATTATTGGCCTCAATATTTATAATATATCGACTCAGTCCTTCAAGTTCCAGATCACCAATAATAACCCAAGTGTTCCTACTTGCCTTTATTTCAAATATACGAATAAATAAAAGCAAGATTCGGAGGTTAAAAGAGAAAAATTCAATTGTTGGACAGAACTGTCACCAGCTAAATCTAAAAAAAACTAACATAAGTGCTTGCATGTGATATAACTTGCAAGCCTTAAAAGTCTGAGCTGAATCATTAAAAAGCATCTTTATATGAGCCGAGATTTTATCTTAGAGGGAGGCAGGGAGCAACATCAAAACATAAATATCATAAGCTTACTAAATTGTAAAATATAATATGAATACGAAATTATTATTCTACTATTCACTTTCTGAAAACATTGCATAATTGCTGCACTTCTAAAATATAGGGTAAACAACAAGATATGCCCAACACTTTAGAAAAATTATCAATTCTGGGAAGTTCTTTTAATCATATCAATATATACAACTTAATTTTCCATCTTCATGGTTAGTTTGCACATTATTTCCTCTTTTATGACTCTGCAGAAGTCCAGATAATTGAAAAAAGAACTCCCAACACCTCCATCCTCTGCCTACTTTGCAATTAACTACTTCTTATCTAGAAAACTAAAAGCCACTAAAAGGGTAACACCCAAGTACCAAACTGGAAAATAATTTGCAAGGTGCAAAATCTAAATCTTCCCAGCCAGCACTCCAATGTTCTGCCTGTTTCATAAGTAACAAATTTTAGGATGAACAAAGTAATTAAAAGGCATAAAGGGGCCTGTCTCCCACCCCCACACCCCGAAAACAAAACAAATAAAAAGAAAAAAGAACTCCCAGCACCTCCCTTCTCGCCTACTTTGCAATTAACTACGTCTTATCTAGAAAACTAAAAGCCACTAGAAGGGTAACATCCCTGTGCCAACTGGAAAATAATTTGCAAGGTGCAAAATCTAGATTCCCCCCCCCCCCCCCCCCCCAGCTCTCCCATGTTCTGCCTGTTGTAAAAGTATTAAATACTAGTATGAACAAAGTAATTAAAATGCATAAGGGTTCTCACATCTAAACCAATACATAAAGACTTAGAGGATTTTTTGTGTGGATCTCCACCCTCTAGTTCACTCTCAGGTTACCCCTTAGAGATTGTTTGCTATAAATAAACATCCCATAAACTTTATGCCATTCATTTGCAAATCCAAATTTCGTGTTTGGTATAAATGAAAGTTCATTTGGAATTCTACATTTTTTAATCCTATGCAATCAATTCTGCTTGAACCAAATTTTAAAATATGAAAATGAGCTATAAACTTAACAAGGATATAAGCTACTAAAACTAATGAATACATATTGAAAATTAATTCTATAGTTAATCCAAACATGAATATCAAATGAAATTTTTAATGAAATGAATTCCATATGTATTTATTCCATACAATTCGCTTAAACTAAAAGAAATCATAAGCTCACTCAATTCTGTCTGTTCATCCTCCATCTACCTAACAGCATTCTAGCACCAATTTAATGTAGAGGGAAACTATTTTCCAGTTAGAGTGAACTAATACATGGGCATTTGAAAGGGAGCTCCCCAATGTAATACTTGGTCTTTCAACTTGAAGATCTCAGGTTGGCTAATAAGGCATGGAAAGATTTCCAGAACAAGAGAAGGCACTCCTACTTTTTGTAGCTCAAAACCCAATGAGCCCCTCACAGAAAGTGCAGCCAAAAAGGTGGCATGCGTCTTGTGTCTAGTTACTGCTATGAGCTAAACACAAAACTAACAACAGATACCATGAAGTTTAACTGTGGGTAGGGTCGAGTATGCATATCAAGAATAAAGCAAAAGCAGTATCATCACCACCCCTAAAGTATTGACATCGCTATTATAATTAGAATTGCAAAAGAACTGGTCAACTAATTAACGTCTTCTAAACTATTTGTAAATTGAATCATCAAATTAATTGCATTTTAACCTGAAAAGTCCTTCATTTTGAGATGGGTGATACTTTGAAAATACATCTCCATATCTCATGTATGATAGTCCACCAAGCGCTCTGTCAATGTCAAGATAGGAACTTTCAGCAAAAGATTGTGATAGTTGATGTTCGATGATTAGAATCTGGGAAATGAAAGAAAGTTTACTTTTCTATACAATTCCTTAAAGACTGAGAAAGAGCTGCAGCAACTTCTTCAGAGTCCCCGGGAGCCACCCAAACTCCAGATGAAACAACTTAAAATAAATTCATAAAAATTCAAATATCAGTGACATGATGAAACCAAATAAGCAAATACAATAAGAAGACATGACAAGAGAGAGAGAAGTTAGAAGTAACAATTGGTTAAGGAACAGAACCAACATCCATTGCTTACTACACCAATGGAAAATGATAGTATTGAGAGAGAGAGAGAGAGAACAACAAAAATTTGGGAACACATTTTACCTCTTAATCTAGACACTGAAGCTTGGGCAGTCTCAACAACAGAAGAGTGACGCCCAGGAAGGAAAAGCCAGAGTTTGATTTTTTCATCTGTCAGGTAGTACTCACAAGACATCATCAAAATTCAGATGCACCATAATCCATGCATGATAAGCTTCATTGCTTTTACTACCCTACTAAATGGAATTAATGATCATATAGGTGGTTGATGACAACTGTAATCCTTACCAGGATTGTGCAAACCCTGAGACGGATCCCAAGGTCCGACAAAGGAATTTGTCCATGTACTGAGAAATCCATCTTTCTGCAACTGCAAATGAGACCAAAGCACTAACCATGTAGCAGCATCTTTCTGCTCTAACTTTACACTGTTCAAGCTCAAAATAATGTATATTTTATTGGTATTTTAACCACACAATGAATGAATATAACTTCAGATTCACTTCCATCTAATAGAAAACAGAAATACAAATATAATGATGATTTAACCTCTTATCTGGTAGAGGATTCAAATCAGATTCATTAGGGAGAAATTGGAACCATGATACGTGATGAAGACCTCCCTGTAGAAATAGATTACAACATAAGAATAAGAGAAAAGGGGCTAACTGATACAAACTACTCAATGATGGCATGCACAAAAAATTCAGGTTAAACAAGCATAAAAAAGAGTCTATGTAGACAAACTAATTATGGCAAAAAGTCTGTCTACCAAATTCGTCCTTCCTCTCATGTCCCCCTTATTTTTAGTTTAGGTTCCAAACCTCAATTCTCTTATGAATGTTTCTGCCTGAAATAGCAATGGAACTCAGTCACTGCAGAGTTCCAATTTCCAACAGACGCATACCCTAACTAATGCACAAAATGCCTACTTCACGCAAGCCCTAAGATCAAAATGGCAAACCTCGAGCCCCTTATTCCACCATTCCAAATACCACATTCAACAGCAGCAGTCAATTCAAGCATAGTAGCCCCATTTGAGAATTAATACTCAACATAGGAAAAACACGATACTGTTCCGTTAAAAGCTTATTCACCTTCAATGAAAACTGCTCCTAATCTATCAGTATCACATTAAACAAAATTCAGTTCATTGTAACTGATAAGAATTTTTAACAAACATAAAAAAAATATGGGGAAAAAAAAAGCAAAAGAACATACAATTCTAAAAACATTTGTCCACATCACTTTAAACTGCTCTGAGACCGTTGCTCTTCAAAACCTCTCAAAGCATAGTCACAGCTGTGGAAGAGCTGCTGTAGTCGACGGCATTAATTGCCGCTGCTCAGACGGCCTCCAACAAAGCTGAAAAAGGAGCAAGGGCGAGAGGATAGAGAGTGAGAGAGGGACAAAAATTAAAAAAAAAAATAAAAATTGAGAGAGAGAGAGAGCAGAGACAAACCTGAAATCACGTCAACGGAGTTAGATCACCGGTCGTAATCTCGAGGAAAGTCCGAAGAAGGGTAGTACGCGCTAGAATGCGTGAGAGAGAGGGGCAGAGCTGTAAAGGGAAAGCAAGGGGGGAAAAAAAAAGGAAAATGTCTTTATTTTCACCAAAATGTTTCACCGCACTTCAATACTTCATTGCAGGAGTGTTCATAATCGGCCCAAACCGCCCAAGTCAATTCAGACCGACCCAAAATCACAACTTCTATTTTAGTATTAAGGAATGGAATTCCTACCTGGATCTATTGTCGTAGTGCAAGTACCGTTAAACTATACCTATTAAAAAAATATAGAACCATGTCTTTATTTTCACCAAAATGGACCCAACTTATAAAATCACCTTGAACTTTACGTGAAAAATTTATGGCACCCTAAACATTTCCTTTAACCTATTAAACACTTCAATTTATAAAATTATAATAATTCAATATTTTAACTTGCAAAAATTATTCTATTGAATGCTAAAACTTCCAAAATTAGATTAATTAAATACTTATTAGATAATTGAAAAATGTAAAAATTATTGTTCAAAAATTATACTAACCACACATTTAATGAACATTTTACACATAAATGTCAAAAACACTAAAAAAATGTTACTAGAGAAGGATACAATATTAGCTAAATTCGTAATTTTAGAGGCATAATAGGTCATTCACAAAATATAGGGTGTCACAAGGTTTTTTTTCGTAAAGTACAATGATATATTTATGTATTTAGTCTACCAAAATGTTTCACCATGCTTCAATACGTCATTGCAGGAGTGTTCGTAATCGATTCAAACAGCCAAAGTCAATTAAGACCAATCCAAAATCACAACTTTTGAAAAGTTATATTTGTAAAATTTAAAAATCAAATTACTAGCTTGTTTTACGGTTTTGGAGTCCAAATTGTCTTAATAGCACCAAATTGTTACACATAGAAACTGTAAAATGACTCGGACTATCAATATTTCGGTTGCATTTCAAGGTAATATGAAAATCAAATCACTAGGGATGGAGCACAGTTAGTATTTAATTGTAGCATACTAAATTGCACCTTGGACTTTCTACGGATTGTTTTTTATATAGGAATGGAAAAATACTTGAAATCACATTGATTCAAATTAGAACGATCCAAACAATGCTATTTTTTTAATATTTTGTCAATTTTTGGATTGCATTTCGAAATAATCCGAAAATCAAATTACATGTGACTAGGTGAGGTATTTGATTGTACCAGGCCAAAACTACCTCGAACCTGCCCTATATTTGTGTTTTATGTTTGTACTCTATGATTTTTTTTTCACCCTATACTAAGCCCAATATATTATAATATCAAAAATTTTCATGGTTGCACTTTGTAATTACAAAAACAACATTGCTATATATTTATGCAATTATATCATATAGGATTTCTCCATTTTTTTTTAGCTTTTGACCTCAATATCTCTCTTATTTCTACCCATCTATAGATTTATTGCTACCAATTACCCATTTTTCTGTTCTACCTTATATGTTTGAAATTATGTATTGATCATTCACTAAATAGGAATACCTTATTCCTCAATCTTATTATCTAATATATTCTTTTTAGTATATATATGAGTATATAGCACAACGTGATACGTCGGTTAATTATCATGAGTTCCATATATACAAATATATTTTTAAACTTGTTCATAATGATATAATATTGATTTTTGAGCAAATAGAAAACGCAATAGAAATCCTGGAGCAAGTGATTTCCTAAAATCTTTTATACTCAAAAAAAAAAAATTTCAAAACATTATTTTTGTGATAAACCCAAGGAGTAGATAGAATAGTAGTTGTTAATAGGAAACATCTCAGCAGGGGAATCATATATACAATATTCAATAAGAAAGCCAATAAGCCACGAGCACATAGATAACAATCCAATGGATGATGGATGTAAGTCTATAAGTTTAACTTTCAACATTTTTAATTTACTTTTAATATATTAAATTATAATATGAATTTACATTGAATCCTTTGAATGAGTAATATCACATTGTTATTATATAAGAAAATAACCAATGTATTTCACGGGATATAAAGTATGGAACTTCCCCTTTTCTAGCTTTTGCTGTAGTGTATGTCATTCAGTTTAAGGCATAATTGACTATTTTTAACAATAACAGATTTTATGTAAGTATTTTTTTTTTCCCTGCCAGAATATGAACTATGGATCCCATCAATCCAATAGTTAAGTAAGTGGATTAATTGATGTCAAAATCATAGAGGCACTGTAGGTAGTAAACGACTAAGTGCACAAACAAGTCATGTAATAAGATCAAAACAATCCACCAATGTTCCATCAAAGAAGAGTACAATCCACAAAACAACAAAGCCAGTGGACAATTGCTAAGGTTCTTTATTTTCTCACTACTCCATATCCGCAAGATGGGAATGATAGTGGACATCTATCTGAAGCACAATGAAAATAGATTAAAGATGATTTTGTATGTTGCTTGATGATTTTGAACGCAATGAGCAATGCCCTCTTAAATGTCTTTCACAAATGTTATCCTACATTTGAATTGTTTGCAATTGAGTGAATGTATGTTAATGAGGATGCTGGAAATAAATCTTTTTAATTAACAAGTATATTGATTTTAAAATGATTGATTCTAAGCTTGTTATTAATCAAGTAAATGAACTTAATGAAATTGCTTCTCAATATGATGACGTGGATAAAACAAATTCTAAGACTTTTCAAGTATCTACCACAATTGGTAAGCTTCCACTTTCGTAGAGAGATTATCTGTAACATCCCTTCCCGGTCCACCCGTAAACCCGAATAAACCGAGCCGAGATGCTACAAATTGGATGACTTAAATCCTGACATGCTGACATCATAATGTATAATGAATATAATATCATGCTGAGATTGCTTATAGTAATAACGTACTGAATATTTATAAGACATGATACTAGTGTACAAAATGAATTGGGCCCAACTGTGTGCCCTGTACATGCCATGAAAAAGGAAAGACAAAAGATACACATCCAAAGGAATAGCTACCCTGAAGACCGAGTCTTCTACAGATGAACTGCAGCAGTTGTAAACCGACTCTCTATGGACCAGTCTCAAAACCTGCGAGTTAAACAGGTAACTCGCTGAGCAAATAAAGCTCAGTGGATATCTCAACATAAACAGAAACAAATAAGCACATACATGTGTAAAAGAACCATGTAAACACATATAGCACAGATAAGCACACATCTCATGATATGTTCAGTTTACCTTGATGGTCTTTCTTTCTGTTTATTATACTGTATGAGTCATGCAGCATTAAGTCAAGATATCTGTATAGCTCCATAAGGTTATAGCGAAACCGAAGTGATAAGAAAAACTGTATAAACTGGATGAATACTGTATACTTGGCTGCTATGGCCCATATAATCATATCCACTCAACGGCCTGTAGCCGGAGTAACAAACTGTATGAGGCGCAGATCTGCTATCCTATGTCGCGACATGGCCTTATCGACATGGTTTCTACCTAACCTCAATGGAGCATAATGTTGGTATGTCAAATGTATAACACAACATCATAGTAATAGTTCATCACTTCATAAATTATAATGTTCATATGATTTCACATCATTTGCATGCTTGGATGTTGTTATGATACATGTTCTAATGTTGTCTTTTTGTTTTGAAATGATTGGATGCATACAAGTTGAGCAAAGAACCCAATTACATAGAAAAAGAAAGTCCAAAAATGCAGGAAAAGCCAAGTCGCGAGCGCGCCTGTGGAAGTCGCGAGCGCGAGATGCAGAAAATAAGAGACAGTGTGTTATCAGGCACAAGTCGCGATCGCGTACGTGAGAGTCGCGAGCGCGTAGTGTGCCAAATGAGAGACAGTGAGTTTCAGGTGAAAGTCGCGAGCGCGCACATGGAAGTCGCGATCGCGTAATGTGCAAAATGAGAGACAGTGAGTTTTCATGCCAACTACGCGAGCGCGCAATGCAAGTCGCGAGCGCTTCCAGGCCAAGGGCCAACTTCGCGAGCGCGTCTTGCAAGGTCGCGAGCGCGAGAAGAGCAAAATGAGAGTCAGTGAGTTTGAAGTGAAAGTCGCGCGCGCGCAGTGCAAAGTCGCGAGCGCGCGACGGGCTTCCAGCCTACGCAGTGCCAGGTCGCGACGCGTTTCCAGCCTGCGCAGTCTGCACTCTTTTGGTCATATCTCTCAATATACAAATCCAATTTGGGTGATTCAAAAACCCATGAAAAGCTAACACATAGAGGAACAAATAACTCTTCTATGACACTTCCTAATTCCCTCATTAACTGGGGTCAAAATCAAGATGAACTCCTCCCCTGTTTTCAACATAAACTCAATACCTCCCCTGTTTTCTCACCACTACCATTCTCCAACATGAAGCAATATATTGTCTCAATAGCAACACACCACACAAATTCTCATGCAAAGAAAATGATAAAAATCAAGAGATATCAAACCTTTACTCCAAAAAGCTTGAACTCTTCTTTAGCTTCTCTTTTCTACACTCTTTGAACTCCCTTCTCCTATACACATCAAAATTCTTATAACTTATCTACAATATAACTCAAGTAGAGACTGAATAACATAAAGCTGCAAGTAATTTTACTTACTTGGAGAAAATTGAGGTTGCCTAAATGGATGGAGAAATAAAGGAAATGAAGGAGATGAAGAAGATGAAGATAAAGATGAACAATGGGAAAGTAAAATGATGATTACGGGTAAGTCATCACAAAATCAAGATAAATGATGGAAACTTACTACATGGTACCTCAATTGGGTAAAAGCTACAACTTAATACTCAAGCTTGTTCTTTTAATGCCATTAAATCCTAATCCTTACACTTTGCTCTTTTTCTCTCAATCAAGTAAGTCCACTAATAAACCCATTCTACCCCAACCGGGTTCGGTTCAACTCGACTCAACTCAATGCAAGACTCGACTCAATGCAAAGACTCGACTATGCAAAGACTCGACTCGGTAGGATGTCACAATTCTCCCCTCCTAAATAAAAAACTTCGTCCCGAAGTTTACCTGTTGTGAACAACTGCGGATACTGTTGTCGCATGGTTTCTTCAGATTCCCAAGTTGCTTCTTCTGTCTTATGATTCCTCCAAAGAACTTTTACCAATGCTATTTTCTTGTTCCGCAATTCTTTCATTTCTCTTGCTAGGATCTGAACTGGTTCTTCTTCATAAGTGAGATCCGGCTGAATGTCAATCTCTTCTGCTGATAACACATGTGATGGGTCTGATCTGTATCTCCTTAACATTGATACGTGAAAGACATTATGAATCCGATCTAAGGTTGAAGGTAATGCTAGGCGATAGGCTAATAGTCCGACACGTTCAACAATCTCGTATGGACTAATGAACCTAGGGCTAAGCTTACCCTTTCGTCCAAACCTTAGGATCTTTTTCCATGGTGAAACTTTCAGAAATACTTTATCACCGACCGAATACTCAATATCCTAATCTCCTCGACCATCTGCAAAGTTCTTTCACTTGCAGAATCTAGCTCGGCTCTCAATACAATGGTAGTAAGGTGTTTTCAACTCTATTTTTATTTTTGCACCTTGTTTTGATAATATATGATGAGTTTGGAGAAGTGGTCTTATTTTTGCACACATTGGAGACAATGTGCTAGATTAAGTTGGGGGAAGAAAACGTTTAGTTAAAATTTTAGTTTTATATGTTTCATTAGCTTAATATGGTTGGAATAATTGTGAGCAAGCTTGAAAATTATCATAATTTAGTAACTTGCGATAAATTTAGTTATTTTTCTAGTCTAGTATGTTTTAGTTTTAATTTGAATTTTTGACTTAAAATGATTCTTGGATTTAACCATTTATTTTTAAGACCATGAACACTGATTTTTGTGAATTTTATGGTATATAGGTATGTTTTAATCAAAAATTATTTAACATTGCATTCCTAGAACAAATTAGAATTCCCTTTCATGCAAAATTTTAAATGCTTACATTTAGAAAGAGATGATTTAGGCAATTTTTTTTATTGAACTTCATATTTAGCCTAGGCCATCTAAGTTAAATTATGACATTTGCAACCAATTTGAAACCTATATCCAAATTTTATTGTTTACCTTTATTTAACTTAGCCATTAAACCAAGTTCAAATCATTACCCTAAGTACAAGAATGTATAATTATGAGGTTTAGCTACATTATATATATATATATATATATATATATATATAATATTAATATTAAGAAGAATAATCCTTGTCAAATGGTCTCTAATATTGTGCTAGTAAATTATTCCACAGTAATTTCTCTTTTGAAAAAAAAAATATTTTGATGCAATAAAAATCTTGAGATTATGCATTTTTTGTACTTTTTATCTATCTTTTTATCATTTCCCTTGTTCAGTTAAAGTATATCTCTAAAACTCATTACAACCTAAATAAAGACTTTTTGATTTTTCCAATTGTGTGCATTTCAATTGTGAAGAAGAGATTACGAATTTTGCATATGAGAATGTTGGATTTATTTTATTAAACATCTTATTTAAATGTTAAATATTTTTTATGAAATTTTATATTTTATTTGTCATAGATTGACTAATTATTGGTGTTGAAAATCTTATTAACTTATATTTAAATTAAGGAATGCGTTTTATTGAGAATTGAATGCTATAATATAATTAGCGTAGGAAATACTTAATTTATTCTTATATTAATAATTTTTGATATTTTTGAAATTGTGAATAATTATCTCCAACCATATTGATCTAGCTTTGTTAGTTTGTTTAGCTTTGTGTTTTTCTTTTGTTCTTAGTTTTGTTATTTGAGGACAAACAATGGTTTAAGTTTGGAGAATTTTGATAGTGTTATTTTTATAGTATTTTAATATAGTTTTTATTAGGATTTTTAATATTTTAATTACGTTAATTAGTTTTATTTATATTTTGTTCAAAGCTTTCTTGAATTACATTTTACTTGATCTTAGGAAATTTTGTTGCATTTTTATAGAAAACCGGCTAAAAATACGGAAAAGAGTGGACCTAAACAAAAAGAATGGCACACCCTAGGCGTGTTATCCAGCACTGCCATGCTGTGTTCAAGATAAATTCAACAGAGGTTCAGAGTCAAACCCACTGAATCATACAAATTAACGCCCCATGAATTTATTTAACTAGTTACATGCACACTGATTTATATAGTTGAACCAAACCCACAATTAAATGAAAACCCGATAAAACTGATTGGAAATCAAAAATCATACAAAAATCATAAGTTGGACCGAACCATATCCGAACCAAACCTGAATCAAACCAAACCAAAACCTAAAAACCTAACCCAAACAATTCTAGAAACCTATTTTTTCTTCCCCTTAGCGTCGACCTCACCCTCCCCCTCTCCTCCTCTCGTTTTTCCGACCACCAGAGACCAGCGCCGAGCCTCCTCGCCGCCGCTCCTCGCCGAAGCCGTTCCTGCCTTATTTCTCTCCTCTCTTTCGTTTCTGGCGTACGTAGAAGGCGCAGGAGAGCAGCGACTTCCTTCGATCGGGAAATCGCGTCGAGCCTTCTGCTCGTCGACTTTCCGGCGACGTCGGCTTCTCTCTCGTTGACGAAGAAGCTCCGGTCTCTCCTTCACTCTCTCCTTCCCGTTCCGGCTGGGGCAGCGAACCAAGGAGCTGCTATCGCGGCCCGCAGTAGGTACAGTCGCGTTATCTGCTTTCCTCTTCGATTTTCCGGCGAGCCAAGTACGATCAGTAGACGGCGACGCTTCAATACCTCTCTCCTTTCGTTTCCAGCCATCGTTCTCCTAAGTCCGGTCAAGCTATCGTCGGCAGGGTTTTAAGTTTTAACATCGCAGCCTTACGTCTACACTCGCAGGCCCAAATCTCCCTTGTGAGTGATAAATAAGCATTCTCTGTTTCTCTGTCTCCTTCTCAACAAATGGGGGGGAAGGAAGAGGGCTCTGCGGCGCCATTAGAGCTATTCTTGAAAATTGGTCTCGATGAGAGAACAGCCAAGAACACAATCGCCAATAACAAGGTGACCAATAGTCTGACGACTGTTATTCACGAGGTATAATGATCAGATTTTGCGTGTTTGCAATGTATTGTACAATTTTCGATTTTATTATATTTATACAATGGAATGATGGATTTCGGTTTTGTTGCTGAAAAAATTGAAGGATAAAACAATGGAAACTGTAAATAGTCTTAACAAGATTTCGGTTTTTGTGTTTTTGTTCAGTTTAATGAAGTAGTGGAAAATCTGATTTATGCGTATGTATTTTGGAGCATGATTTTTCTTTATTTCTAAATTTTTTTTTTTTCCTTGTCACTTGTCTTCAGGCTGGTGTTACTGAGGGATGCACTAGAACTATCGGAAACCTCATCTACACTGTGAGAAAATTCATATTACATTCAGTTTTTTCTGCAATTATCTTGCTTCAAAGTAATCTAGGGAGTATATCGGGAATTGAATTTTCCCTAGATAAGATAGTTTCGATTACCTGTATTTAAATTTGGTGAACTTTATGACTTGTAATAACTGTTAAATTTGATCGCACGAATTTCTTTTTCTACATAATTGCCTTTGCATTTTCTTTTTCATGTTGTGGTTGGGCATCGCACCAATCTGAAAGCCCTGTGGTTGCTATGTGTTTGACAGGTTGCGACAAAGTACCCAGCAAATGCGCTGGTACATCGGCCTACTTTGCTGGGATATATTGTCTCCTCAAAGGTTTCAATTTTGCTCTTATTCTAATATTTGCATTTGATTTTTGGAATATAAATTAAAATATTTAATCTTGAAGTAATTTTTTGGTGGATTCTTACAATGTTTAGATTTTTGCAGATCAAAACCCCAGCCCAGCTAGAAGCTGCATTTTCATTTTTATCTCGCACTGCTTCTGAGAGTTTCAAGTTGAATGAATTTGAAGAAGCATGCGGCGTTGGTAAGTTATCTTCTTGATTGAAAGTCCTTGTTTATGGTAGTTGCTCCAGGATTATGCTATATATATTGTATGCTCTTCTGCCACTTTTTCTAGTTTTCTCAATATCACCTCATCTTTATTTCATCATCATTTTAAATAATTTACTTTCTGTTCATGGTACTATTTATATTTCTCTGGTTGATCACATTCCATTATGGCATTAGATGTTGATAACTTTATGCTTCTGAGCAGGTGTTGAGGTGTCTGTAGAAGATATTGAACTTACTGTTAATGAAGTGTTTGAACAGAATAAGGAATCCATTTTGAAGCTACGTTATCGAACAAATGGTTTGTATTCAATTCTAAAATTTCATTCTTCACTTCCCATCTTTTTTATATCTTTACCATGAATTGGGCCAGTGTTCGTGATTTTCTAGGGTTTTGTGCTTCTCCATCATTCCAATGTATGTTTTTACCCATGTGCTAATTATTTTACTTTTATGTGTTTGTTATTGCATTTTTGTGCGTTGGTGCATGTATGATTACTTTGCTTTTATATTTGAGTTGTTCCATCTATGTACACTATTGAATTCTTAATTACGTTTTTCTGCTCATGTTGGTAAATAGTGTAATTTGGCTTTCTATTTTGATTCTAGTGGGTGATCTTTTTGGGCATGTTCGGAAGAGGCTTCCATGGGCTGATCCAAAGATTGTCAAGGTGAATGTTAATTATGTTCTCAAAATCAACTTATAAACAGTATGAATTTATTTAATATGTTTCTTTTGTTGACATTTCTCTGCTTTCCATGTTTTTTTTGGCTTGTTAGCAACTCATAGATGCAAAATTATTTGAATTACTTGGTGAAAGGACTGCAGCTGATAATGAAAAGCCCGCAAAGCAGAAAAAGGAAAAGCCCGCTAAAATTGAGGTAAGCTCAGTTTCATGTAGCCACCTATGCTTTTGATGAAAAGTTTTTAATTCATATCTCATTGAGTGTTGTCTGTGCTAAAACTATGCAGGAGAAAAAAGTTGCTGATGTTTCTCCAGTGGAGCCATCTGAGGAAGATCTCAATCCATTCCTTATATTTCCCAACCCTGAAGAAAATTTCAAGGTGTTTAATTACTTCAATATGATAACATGGTTATGCAAGTTTGATTTTAATTAATACAAGGGTTCGATTTGAGCTGAGTTAATTCACTGCCAATAACTGCCTTGTGATTCTCCATGCATCAAGGTGAAAATATTGTTCTAGATTTTAGTTTGCGAATAAATAATGAGAAGTGTACATTGATCTTAAATGCTTCCTTGCTGCCAATTATAACAAATCTTAACTGCCTGCCTGTTTCACACATGCAGTTAAAGAGTTTCCATTATTTAATAGCATGTGTTACAAACTCTCTTCTGGATTACCAGGTGCATACTGAAATATTCTTCAGTGATAGCTCTGTTTTGAGATGCAGCAACACAAAGGAAATGCTTGAGAAGCACCTGAAAGTAACTGGGGGAAAAGTTTATACTCGCTTTCCTCCAGAGCCTAATGGATATCTTCATATCGGACATGCAAAGGTATTATTTGTTATTAATGTTGTTGACGTTTGAGATAATTCAAGAAAGGCGAATAAAATTAAGCTCTGAGATTTATCATTTACCTTGTGCATGGTAATTCTTTGAAACAGGCAATGTTCGTTAGCTTTGGTCTGGCAAAGGAGCGAAGTGGATGCACCTACCTACGGTGAATTGCTTGTCTTTCTTTTTTTTTTTTTATCAGAAGGTGCTACATCAGTATTTGATGTTTTCTTTTTGGTATTATGAGAGTTTATAAATCAGGTCTTGTTATATTGCATGTTTTGTCTAGCTCAATTATTTGCAAGAAAACAGTATATCAACATTTTACAGGTTATTTCTTTTAGCAAGAATTATTTTCTTAAACTTCCTATTCTATTCCTTAAGTTCTTGGCCCTGATTCATATCTTATATTTTTTGTTACTTAAACATTTATCTAGAGAGAGACAGTAATGTAGTGTATTTGTTTTTAGCTTCAACTACTGTCATGCAAGGCACTTAAGCAAACTATAGATTTCTAGTGTTATTCAGCAACTATCTATATGTATATGTCAATGAGTGTCTCCATTATCTAGAGGGGATTTGTCAAAAGGGGCAGGGAGGGGTAAGGGGAGGGGGAGTGAGGGAATTGGTTGATCATTCTGCACTATCAGTGAGAGACTGCTTGGGTCAATTATTGGCGAAACATGTTACTTTAGGCTCCTGTCAAATATACATCCTGGTGATGTGCTCTGTTTGAAGGATTAACTGTATCGATCAATTATATCTAATGTTTGGCTTTCTTTGTTTGCTTTTAGGTTTGATGATACAAACCCTGAGGCTGAAAAGAAGGAATATATTGATCACATTGAAGAGATTGTCCAGTGGATGGGTTGGAAACCTTTCAAGGTATTCTCAACTCTATTTGACTGGCTTGTGTATTGTGTGGGATTTCCCTTTTTGACATTGACATTCATCTTTCCTTTTGCAGATCACTTACACCAGCGATTATTTCCAAGATCTATATGATTTAGCTGTTGAGCTGATACGAAGGGGTCATGCTTATGTTGATCATCAGGTAACTACCAAATGGACTTCTGCTGTAAGTTAATAGCTACTGTAATATCAAGTGTTTTCTGACATCCATTAGGGCCACTCCCAATACCACAAAAAACAAAAAAAAGAAAAAAAATCCAAGAAAGGGCTCAGATAAAAGATCTGTGATTCTATTCAAACTATCCAATTGCCCCATACATGTAATTATTACATTTTATACTAGTTTGCTTTCTTTTTTTGATATTATTTTTATGGAAAGAGATGAATCTTGGGAGAAGCACACTCTACGTCATGATGTGGGAGAGGCCAAAGCCATGTAAACCCTACAATAAAATTCAATACTCCAATGTGGGATTCATGTCAAGTCCCATGCCTTGTCATACCACTAGGACTATAACATCTCACTATGCTCTGCAGTCTTGGCGCCCGCAATGGGTTAACTTATGCTAGGATGGCTGCGTGCTAGATTTTTCTATCCCTGGGTGAACACTGCAATGTTGGTGTTACCACTTAGCCACAGGCAATACTGTGCTGGTGTCACCACCTGCATTTCTCGGTTGCAATTGTGAGAAATGACGGTTGGCTTTGATACCAATTCATATAAACCTTGGGAGAAACATGTCTAAAAGCTAACACATGAGGCTGAAGAGCCCAAAGCTTATGTAAACCCCACATTAGAGTGCCACACTTTAAATGTGAAATCCAAGTCAAATCTTGTACTTTGTCTTGCAGTTAGGATCATGACATGGTGTTGTGTTGTTGGCAAGTATTTCTATCAATGAATGCAATATGCAGTCATATTGTTTTTATTTTTGAGTCAATTGACACCAGAAGGGTTAATTAAAGTACATGCCTCTTTTAGACCCCTAATGAGATTAAAGAGTATAGAGAAAAGCAGATGAACAGTCCTTGGAGGGATAGACCGATTGCAGAGTCTTTGAAACTTTTTGATGAGATGAGACGAGGCATGATTGAAGAAGGAAAGGCAACACTCAGAATGAAGCAAGACATGCAGAGTGATAACTTTAATATGTATGACCTCATTGCTTATAGAATCAAGGCAAGTGTTATCAGATACATAATTAATTGTTTTACCTTGTCTAGTTTTGCATATTAATGTTTTCACTTTCTTTTGTTCAGTTTACTCCTCATCCGCATTCAGGAGACAAGTGGTGCATCTATCCGAGTTATGACTATGCTCATTGCATCGTGGATTCTCTTGAGAATATCACTCATTCGGTATATTATATTTGTTCTATATGTTTTTGTACACAGTTTTATTTTGCATTACTATGTTTGCAACTATACCTCAATTTAACTTAGTGAGGAAGTGTCTCTGTCAATCCAACTGAAAAATTATGATGTTTTCTGACTCCATTTGCTCGGTTACTAGAGGTGCTCTCCTCACCAAATTGTCAGTTTTGAAAATTCTTTTCCCAAGAGAAGAAGGATGAGATGAAGGCACTTTCATTCTCCAAAATCCAAATAGGTGTCTGTGAAAAAGAAATATGTTTTCACCCCTCTCTAAAACACTAGAATCCTGTTTCTTTATCAAAACTTGATTAATCTTATCATCCTTTCCTAAAGCCTATAAGACCATCTTCATCTCCCAGTCATGGGTTGCGACTGTAAATGAAAGGGGATCTCCTTGTCCAAAACCTGAACTGCTTGAAGAAATACCCCAATAAGAGTACCTCTTTATTCATGAGACTAATTTTTTTTTTCGTCTGTTTTTCTTAACAAGGCCTGGATTCCCCTTTTTGATTGTTGAACCCACTAATTGATTCCAAGATGAGACTCAACATTCCTTTTCTCCACAAAATTTGCTGACTTGTCCCAATTCACCATCCTGCCTTGCTCTCTGAAAGACAAGGCAGGTGCTTCAGCCAACAATTTATAAGCATCTCCTACAAGGAAAATGTGCATAAAATTGACTTTCATATATATACATTTTTTTATTCTCCTAGCTGCAAACAAACTGGCCATTCTTTAATCTCAATAAATCCTATAACAATGCCAAAGCATCTTTCCTCACTGAAGTTTTGTGTTTGTTAATAACTCTTCTGTTAGGACTTCTTTTGTCCCTCGAGCATAGTATAAATGGTAATTCGTCCTCTTAGATGCCCTGTCTGAAATGCTTGTTCACTATGCACTTTCTTATTTTTCTGAAAATGATAAGAACTGTGGACTAGTACTTGGTACTATGTTTTTCTTGATTTGTTTTTTTTAATTTTGATGTAGCTTGTAATTGTGAAGAATCTTTCGCAGAACTTTGTGTATTAGGAATAACTTGATGGTTTAGACTTGCAAATAAATTGTAGATAATAATTTTCCGAACTTATAAGAGTTTAAGCATCCAGTCACATGATATGACTTCAAATGTCAATTGAAAGTTAGCATGAATTCTCATGTCCTCTATGAGGGTCTATATCTGCATTCCTTGTTTTCAAACATAGATAATCAGTTGATTTCTGTTTATTTACGTCTTCAGTGTTAATCTGGGTTCTGTTTCTTTTTTCTTTTGTTTTGTTTTTTGTTTTTTGTTTTTTTTTTTTTTTTACCAATATTTTTCCTATATTTTGTGCAGCTGTGTACCCTGGAATTTGAAACAAGACGTGCTTCATATTACTGGTTGTTGCATGCATTGGGCATCTATCAGCCTTATGTGTGGGAATACTCACGGTTGAATGTTACAAATACAGTGATGTCAAAGCGTAAAGTAAGGAAGCATATATTGCACTCTTGTTTGAAAACCTTGAAATTCGAGCTTTTTCTGCTGTTTTAGGTTCATCTTAATGTTGTTGTGCATGCTGTCGCAGTTAAATTTCTTAGTCACAAAGAATTATGTTGATGGGTGGGATGATCCCCGTCTTATGACGCTAGCTGGTTTAAGGCGAAGAGGTGTAACTTCAACTGCAATAAATGCTTTTGTCCGAGGAATTGGAATCACTAGAAGGTTTTGATTTTTTTATTTTTTCTTATTTTTGCAATTAGTTAGACATACCTGATTATTATATTTTTCTCTTTAATGAATAACTGTTTGTACATACTGTACTTCATTTTCATATATAATCTCTATATATTATGCTGCAGTGATGGTAGTTTGATACGCTTGGATCGCCTAGAGTATCACATAAGAGAAGAATTGAACAAAACTGCACCTCGCACTATGGTTGTCCTGCATCCTCTAAAGGTTTGCATCTTATATGTGTGTGGTTTGTTCTTTAAGTGATAAGCTGCATACCAAATTCTGTTCAACATTTCTTTTCTTAGGTGGTAATTACCAATCTAGAATCTGGTTCAGTTATGGATCTTGAGGCAAAGAAATGGCCTGATGCTCAATCAGAAGATGCTGCTTCTTTTTACAAGGTGAACATATATTTGTGATTGAAGCTAGAGTCTCGGGTTCTGTTATTCTCAAATGTTTTAAAATTTTGAACAATCTCCTCAATCTACTTTCTATATAATTAGCTGCTGTCAATACTCAATGTGGATTCAGCTCACATTAGTTGGCAAGTGTGTTCATCAGACCATCCTAACATATCATCACATGACTTTCAGGCAGTGTTAACCCAAAAACTTAATCTGCACTTCTGGCACTGTCTTGTGCTTCAGCTAAGTTGTGAAAATATTAGTCATAGTTTGGTAGGTTACCAAGAAAGTAGACAATACTGCTTCCAGTGTTAGAATACTGTTTAAGTTTGTAACACATTAATCAGAAGTGAGAAATCTTTCCTTGATAATAAATTCTCATTATTTCATTTTCTTGTTCAGTTCCAATTGGAAAAAAAAAAAAAAAAAGGTCTAAGGGAATAACATGTTGAGGATGCGGAAGGGTGGAAAAAAGAAATGTAAGATTAGGATCTCTTATAGTATGTGTTCAGTTAAAGATGACTCTGTTGGTTTAGCTTTTTAGTTGCAACAGTCAACAAGAACACCAGATTCTTTGTATTTTAAACATGCACTAATGGACACGTTGGTCTTTTGCTTCAGGAGAGCTAATAGCAGCCATCATTGGGATTGGGACTCAATCTAGTTTTAATTGAGGCTGCTCTACTTTTTTTATGGAAAATAATCTACTTGGATAATTTCCTAGATTTTCTGAAGTTTAAGTGTTCAGGAAAATCAGTCAATGGAAAATATTTTTTGGGTCAAAGGGAAAACCAAGCCATTTTAAAGGAAAATGACTTCCCCTTTTAAAAGAGGAAAACATTTTTTGGATATTGGCAAATGTATTATAAGCTTATAACTGTATATTTATTAATTCAGTGATCACTAGCAGTCACTATTACTAATTATCGAAAATTTGAACCAAAAACAGATGTAAAATTTTTTTCAACAGTCATCAGCAACACCATTAGTAACCAGTGACTACCTCAACTTATCATTTTTATGCATTTTTTTGATATTTAATAATAAGTTTTTAAATATGAAATTTCTATAATTATAATTTTTATAGTCTTATAAATTAATAGTTTTAATAATTTTTTTTTTAGTTAATCAATAGAAAATTTTTTGGAGAATATTTTCCAAGGAATATTTTCCTTGGAAACTATTTCCCAAAGGTTAGTTTGTTTCCAAAAACGATCACAGCCTTAAAAATCTCTGATTTTTATTTCAAATGTCAGGATTGGAAATTGGACTTCTCTTAAATTTATCTATTGTATTGTATTTGCCTTTTTTTGATATGAAGAGTGTTCTTCAGGTGGTGTAGCTTTTGTCTCTAAAGTCTAAAGTAACTGAGTGCATGCCATTGTTGGTTTATTATTTGTTTTAAAACCACTTTCACAGTTGAGTTTACAATGATGTTGATATGTGTGATTTTTGGGCTGGATTTTATACCTAATATCCTTACCATCTTTTTTGTAGTTTATTAAATTATTACTTTTCTGTCCTTCAGGTTCCATTTTCCAATGTTGTATACATTGAACATTCTGATTTTCGAATGAAAGATTCCAAAGACTACTATGGGCTTGCACCAGGCAAATCTGTTCTACTCAGGTATACTCATAAATTCACTTATTTTTTGTTGTGATGGCAGAATTTGACACAGAAATTTTGATTTGTTAATGTGATGATTTTTACTCATCAGGTTCATGAATAGAAGTCAGTTATTAATGTTAATAAAATACATATTTGATGTTTGAAGTCAGTTAAAATTTTTAATATATTACAAAATGAATTAAACTTCATTCATGCATTTTTATATAATAAAGTCATATTAAGATTCCTTTGTTTGAATGTTCCCACCAGACACAACATTTGAATGCTTTTGGTCTCAGTATTGCAATAGTACATCTATCCTGTTATTATAAAATTAAGCCAATATTGGATGATTCTACTTATGTGCAGGTATGCATTTCCTATAAAGTGCACAGAAGTAGTCCTTGCTGATGACAATGAGACTATTATTGAGATTCGGGCAGAATATGATCCTTCCAAGAAGACAAAACCAAAGGTCTCCCCCCTGGTTCTCTTTGTTCTCTCTCTTCTCCCATGCTTTAGTTGCAAAATGAGATTTCACCAAATAATTTCTTTTGAGAGTTGGTATTTCTGTTTGTCAGTAGTTTTCTATAATCGTTTGTCCTTCCGCAGGGAGTTCTACACTGGGTGGCTGAACCTTCCCCTGGAGTTGATCCGCTGAAGGTGGAAGTCAGATTGTTTGACAAACTGTTTAATTCTGAGGTTGGTAATTGTTTGATTTCTTATTTGTATTTTGAACTCTTTTTTCCCAATTGAAAATAGGATGTCTCATAATTTCTCTAATCGTTGATTGTATCAGAATCCTGCTGAGCTTGATGATTGGCTTGCTGATCTGAACCCACAGTCCAAAGTGGTGATGTCCAATGCATATGCTGTACCATCACTTAGAAATGCTGCTCTTGGGGATAGATTCCAGTTTGAACGTCTTGGTAATATTTCAGAACCCCTTTTTAATTTTGCAGGTTTTAGCTACACATCGACTCAAAAAGAGATGTCAATCCTAGCTGCACATATCTTCTATTTGCACAAAATTTAAATATATAACTTTTGGAACTATAATTCTCATATTCTAGAACATAACCCCCTGTTTCCACCTCATTTGACCTGTTTCCCTTTGCCATCTAACGTTCTTTTTTTCTAAATCTGCAAACCAGGCTATTTTACTGTGGACAAGGACTCAACACCTGATAAACTTGTCTTCAATCGCACTGTGACATTGCGAGATAGCTACGGGAAGGGTGGGAAGTAGGTATTGTCCAAGAAAGCAGAATTGGAATGGCATGAGCATTTAGCTACAGAACTTTCATTTATATACTCACGTGTATCAATGTTTGAACCACTCTTATCAGAAATCAAAGGTACATTTTTTTTTTTTTTTACCTAGTTTAGCAATATCATCGTAATATACTTTTTTTAAGAAATATATTTCGTTACTATTATAGAAAAACTCAAGTAATTTAAATATTTACTCATAAATCAAATTATCTAGTTAATAAAATTTGTTGATCTTTTAGCAAATGGAAAGAATTGTTTATCTTATTTTCAATAAGATCTTTCTTGCTTGAAAATGATATTA